>NW_023494795.1:5266454-5738740 GCF_904425465.1 Colossoma macropomum
TTCTCACTCATTTTCTCTCTTTCTCTCTGTCTTTATTTTTTTCTCTTTTTTTCTCTTTTTTTTTATTTTTATCTCTTTCTGTCTCTTTCTCTCGCTCATTCACTCACTCATTTTTTCTCTTTTCTTTCTCTACCTCGCTTTCTTTCTCTCTGTTTTTGTCTTTTTCTTTCTTTTTTTCTTTCTTTCTTTCTTTCTTTCTTTCTTTCTTTCTTTCTTTCTTTCTTTCTTTCTTTCTTTCTCACTCCTTTTCTCTCTCCTCCTCTCTCTTTCTTTTTCTTTCTTTCTTTCTTTCTTTCTCTCTTTCTCATTCCCTCTTTCTTTCTTTCTTTCTTTCTTTCTTTCTTTCTTTCTCACTCCTTTTCTCTCTCCTCCTCCTCTCTCTTTCTGTCTCTTTTTCTTTCCTTCTTGCTTTCTCTCTTTCTCATTCCCTTTTTCTTTCTTTCTTTCTTTCTTTTGTCTTTCTCGCTCACTCCTTTTTTCTTCTCTTTCTCTGCCTTGCTTTCTTTCTTTTTCTGGCTGTTTCTTTCTTTCTTTCTTTCTTTCTTTCTTTCTTTCTTTCTTTCTTTCTTTCTTTCTGTCTTTCTTTCTTTCTTTCTCTCTCTTCCTGTTTGTCTGTTATTCTGAGTCTCTCTGTCTCTATCTCACTTGCTCTTGTCTTGCCCTCTCTGTATCTCTCACTCTCTCTCTGTATCTCTCTCTCTCTCTCTCTCTCTCTCTCTCTTTGCAGCACACATCATTACAATGGGTAAATATAGCTGCAGCAACTGTGGCATAAATAAACAAACAAACAAACAGAGAAATAAGATAAAGGGCAGTAAATGATACTGCAGAGCTCCAGATGTTTGAGGAACATGTTTCTCTTCTTATTGCTAATAAATCAAAGATCTGATTAAACACTTCATTTACAGATTAAATGATGATGGTTCTGTTTATTTTTTGTGAGTAAAATGGTTTGCAAACTAATGAAACGGTGGACTGTAGATTTGAGAGCACTGTTAGGATGTGTGTAGTGTTTCATCCAGTCATAATGCCTCGCCCCTCGGCCCCCTGGGTAAAGAGACCGTGGCTCTGCATTACAGGAAATTATATTATAAAATTACAGCCTCAGTCTGATCAGCACTATTCAAATGAGGCGACCAGCTCGGTGTGTGTGTATGTGTGTGTGTGTGTGTATGGGTGCATTAGCTTCTGTGGTTGCAGCGCTAGCCAATTAGCATTACCAAATTAGTTCCATTGGGTTTCAATGAAGCCTTTCATTAGGTAAATAGCGAAGGCTGGTTTCATTAAAATGAGTTGATGGTAAACGTCACAGCTGCCAAAAAAGCTCTTTAAAATCACAATTAGAGTGCATTACACTGCTTTACGTTTCTCTCTCTCTCTCTCTCTCTCTCTCTCTCTCTCTCCCTCTCTTCAGTAAGAGGCAAGTGAGGACGATGTGGATGAGGTACAATCCATAAAAAATACAAATAGGCTTCAAGAAAGCCTGTTTTTTTTCCGTGGTGAACTGTGACTATTACAGTTAGGTCTTCAGTTTGGGCTATAAATGTGAAAATTCAGCCAAAACGTGAGGAAAAAACCCACCTCAATTATAATGCTAACATCTGCTAGCATCTCTATAAGATTCTAGTATTTTGTTAGTGCCAAGCATGAACGTCTTATTGAAATTTTCTGAATTTTTCCATTCTGCCTTAAGTGCTGCAGCAGTTACATCCTGGCACATTTAGGAACCAGGATGTAGGTGCTGCAGCATTTAAAACCTTAAGTACATTACAAGTCTTAACAGATCAGCTGCATTCCAAAGCCCAGGCTGAGGTAGGCTGCATTTCTCGGCCATAGAAGGCCGTTACGAATCATACAACAGTTAGTTCCAGACATGCAAACTGATTGGTTAAGAAGCGTTCTAACTGTGCTGTTATTTCGCCATAGCAGCACATTTTTTTCACAAACACTGTATCACTCCGCTGAGACGCCGTTGCCAAGCAATGACAGCTGCAGGAGACGCTCAAGCCATTTGAACGGTTTTACTTCTTACTTTGCGAACAAACAGAAAATGGACACTTTAAAGATCACATTTGAGCAACAGCCAATTTGGTCAGACTCTGAAGATGAGACGACACTAAATTCCCAAACTGTCATCACCACTTAGCAGCTTTTCAGTCGGCAGCTGTGACAGAAGAACAGCTAAACAACCTGGAATCAGCCAGAAATGAACCCAATACCATTCGCCAAACAAAATGGGCTGTAAGATGCTTTACAGACTGGCTGGAACAGAACAACATTAATACTGATCTAGCAAAAAAATGACAAAACTGAGCTGAACTTGATATTGTGTCAGTTTTATGGCTCAGTCCGTACCTCAAAAGGCGAGGCTTACAGCAGGCTGAGTGGGCGGAGTTCATACTCTGATGTAGCAATGAGCTGCTTGTTAAGGAACTATAATTTGACGGAAGGAACTGCGAACATTAAAACATATTAAACGCTGCGTTCACGGCCCAGTTTATTAATTTATTACTGTATTTATTTAACTGTTGCATAAAAGCAATAGAACACTCGAGGTCGTGTGTTATTGCGAATAACATCACGGCTGCGATGATCTCTCATGTTCTGTTGCTTAAGTGCTCACATACAGCCTAGAAATGCAGTCTACAGTCTGAGTGATGCCGAGAATGCATCACATGTATCCTTCCAGGCCTTCAGCTATTGGAGCAGAGCTTGTTTTAAAGTTGTCGATGTCCTTGGATTCGTCTTTGTTACCTTATAAAGTGTAAATTATTGATTAATTAAAGCATGTCCATGTATTGTATTTTATCCAAAAATCATATTTTACCTAGAAGTGTTTGTGTATATGTAGTTTATCGTACTGCATAAAAACATCTCCATTTCTGTGAAGAAATAAAAAAGCAACGAACTCAGTGCAACAGGCTCCATTTTCTCTCACCAGTTCCCTCACAAGTTTCACGCCACAACTGCAAAAGGCGGGACCTTTCTGCTGACGTCACCACGCAGCCTTGTTAGAACTGTTCCATTTGTGTGACCAATAGGCTACTAAGGAGGAGTCTTCATAGGACAGTCCTACCGAGGACCCACCCTACCTCGGCTGCAGCCCAGGCTTTGGAACGCAGCTATTGCAAAAAGACTGGGCATCTCGCACTATCCGACTGCTTTTTACAGATGTTTTTGGGCGACTGAAATATTAGGGGTCACACACTACTCAACTTTTTTAAGCTGTCACTGAACCAAATGGAACTCAGTGAACCCATGCGAACTCACGTAAACTCACAAGAACTCATGCTAACTCTCACATGCTTCTGTTACTAGGAGACGCAAATAAACAAAAGTGGAGCGGCTCGCTGCTGCTGTTTTCTCCGCCGTTTGTGCTGACGCAGTAAAGAAGCAGCAGGTAAGCGTTTAATTGAGGCTCATGGATTTAAAAATGTGATCAGTGAGGAATTTTTAAATGTATGTAAATCTGATTGTGCCTTAAACTCAGCTCATTAAAAAGCTTCGCTCCACTCGTGAGAGACTTTTCGCCATTTTTCTTTGTTCACTCGCTGTATTCTCTTCTTTTGTGCTCTGTTTTCATTGGCTGTTGTAGGAATCTGTTCAGATTGAGTCGTTGACCAGTTTACACTAGATTACGCTCAGAGTCGGGTCGTTTGATAAACTCCGACTGGTCTGAAACGCGATTGGGAGGCCAAAAATCTGAGTCTGCGCCCCTCATACATGACTCGATTCTCTCTCCAACTGTCGACCCCGACTGACCCTAAATCTGCAGACTAGAGCCGACCAGCACAGACTCAGCCAGACTGAGAATCAGGGCTAAAATCGAGGTAAAAGTCATGTAGTGAGCAGCTCTACAGCTGCTGATGCTTAAAGTCTCTAGTACTGTGCGCAGCACTGCCTGGACTAGAGAGGACTGACTGGCTTGTGTTTGAAATAGTCTGTTATTCCTAAATGAGAGACGTATTTGAGATGATACACCCTCGAGGCATCAGCAGAGAGAGAGAGAGCGATGGCTTTAACCACTACACGAGTGGTTTAAGAGGGAAAAAGAAGGAGAGAGATGGAGAAAAAGGGAGGTGTCAGGCAGGGTTATCGCGGAGGAACGAGAGAGAGGAGGGTGGGGAGGTGAAGTGAGAGAGAGGGGGAGGGGTTATCAGTTTGAGTCTCGCTGTTCACCTCCCACTGAGAGCAGAGGGCAGGACTGCATCAGAGCAGCGGCAACCAGCAGCACACTCAGATGAGCTGTACAGCCTGTCACAGGGCGAGAGAGAGAGAGAGAGAGAGAGAGAGAGAGAGAGAGAGAGAGAGAGAGAGAGAGAGAGAGAGACAGAGACAGAGAGATAGAGAGACAGAGACAGAGAGTGAGAGCGACAGAGAGGGAGAGAGAGAGACAGAGAGAAAGAGAGAGAGACAGAGACAGAGAGAGAGAGATAGAATCTGTGAGCAGCTGGTCCCTCAGAGGAGAACAGTGAGGTCAACTCATGAGTTTGCCAAGTATTACAGCAGAGGTGGCCGAGACAGCATCACAAATACATACTTTCTCTCTCTCTCTCTCTCTCTCTCTCTCTCTCTCTCTCTCTCTCTCTCTCTCTCTCTTTCTTTCCTTCTTCAGAACCACAGCATCATAACTACATACTTTCTTGCTCTTCCTTTCTTTCTTTCTTTCTTTCTTTCTTTATTTCTTTCTTTCTTTCTTTTTTCTTTCATTACCACAGCATCATAACTACATAGTCTTTCTTTCTTTCTTTCTTTCTTTCTTTCTTTCTTTCTTTCTTTCATTCTGTTTTTCTTTCTTTTTCTGTCTTTTTTCTTTATTTCTTTATTTCTTTATTCATAACTACATACTCTTTCTTTCTTTGTTGTTCTTTCTTTCTTTCATTCAGTTTTTGTTTCACTCTTCTTTCTTTCTTTCTTTCTTTCTTTCATTCTTTCTTTCTTTCTTTCATTACCACATCATAACTACATACTCTTTCTTTCTTTCTTTCTTTCTTTCTTTCTTTCGTTCTGTTTTTCTTTCTTTTTCTTTCTTTTTTCTTTTTTTCATTTCTTTATTCATAACTACATACTCTTTCTTTCTTTGTTGTTCTTTCTTTCTTTCATTCAGTTTTTGTTTCACTCTTCTTTCTTTCTTTCTTTCTTATGTTCTGTCTTTCTTTCTTTTTTCTTTCTTCATTCATAACTACATACTCTTTCTTTCGTTCTTTCTTTCTTCTTAACTACAGCATCATAACTACATACTCTTTCTTTCTTTTGGTCAGGTAATAAAATGTGTTTCATCGCTCCAGAGAAACTGTTCCAGAGTCCAGTTCAGGCGTGCTTTACACCTCTCCCGCCGACACTTGGTATTGCGCATAGCGGTCTTAGGCTTGACTGCTCGGCCATGAAAACCCATTTCTTGGAGCTCCTGATTCACAGTTCTTATGAGTTTTTCCAGAGTTAGTCTGGAACTCTGTAGTGAGTGATGTAACAGAAAATAGGCCATTTTAGTGCACTACATGCTTCAGCACTCGGCAGCTCTGCTCTGTGAGTTCGCGTGGTCTGCTGCTTCAGGCCTGAACTGCTGCTGCTTCCATTTCATTTCGATTAACTATAAAGGCAGGAATTTTGCAAACTTGCAGTTTATGGCAAAGGTGGCATCCTACGACAGTGCCATTCTACTGCTAGTGCTTTTCTAAGGAGATTGCATGGCTGTATGCTTGATTTTATACACTTGTTAGCAACTGGTGTGGCTGAAACATCTGAACATCTGGCCATGTAGTGTTCATATTAGCCTTAAACCTGAATGTTTTTCAATTTCTAACTCCTGAGGTTAATGTGTGCTTTTAACAGCCGGAAAACTCAACTTTAATGCAGACCAATTGTGGTGACCTGAGTTTGTGTCTGAATGCTGCAGACTGCGCTACTAAATGGTCTCTTTGAAAGATGCCGACTGCAGCAGCAACTTTTGTCGACAGAAGCTGCTCCAGAAGCTTCTGTGCCTGGAGTCTCCTCTGAAGGAGCTGTTTTTTCCCCTCCTCTGGAGATTGAGCGGTGTGTGTGAGTGCGTGTTGCTGTCACAGGGGAGTGTGTGACGGGGTAATTTCTTGTCTAGGGGGGAGGGTGGGGTGACAGGTCTGACAGGTGTCAGAGAGATCCATCAATACCTGCAGCTCACGCTACAGACAGCCCATACCTCAACGTCTGCAGCGTCTGTGAGTGAGGGTTTCTAAATGACAGTATCGCTCTGATCTGCTGCGCCACCAAACTGACTTTGGGCCTCCTCACTCAAACACAACACTGTAATCTAATGGGCTTCACTGCGTGACCCCATACAAATACATACTTCAAAAAGAACCAAAGGCATCATATACAGTATCCACTTCAGCAGACTGCATGCAAGATTGAAGATCCCCAGCCAGATGACATATTTTGTTGATTTTCTTTGTGAAAATATTTCGACACACCACTGATTTATCATCATTCCTCCTGAACAATTAAGAGTTCTGAGTGGTTTGATGTTAAATGCTCTAACTTACTGAGTCAGAATTACGCACAGTGGTGTTGAAAAGGAACCAAACGCCTGAAGAGTTTAATGCCTCTAAAAGCTCCATCCCAGAAAGTTATTATAGTCTAAGACCTTGTTTTATTCTGACTTAAAACATATTTTTTAAAAGCTATTTGTGGTGAAATGGTACATGAAGGGCATTTTAAGCAAAAAAGTTCTTAAAAGAAACAGTGCTTTTCAGATTTAGCACTATTTAATCTTCAACATTACATCTAAAACTCAGAAGACGCATGAAGGTTCACTGGTCATTTTGATAGCTGTATTTATATTGTAGACATCATAACCTCTGGTTCCTATCACTAAATCCTAAATCCATCCATCCATCATCTATCCCACTTATCCTCCTGGGTCATGGGAGAACGGGGAGCTGGGGTCCACACACACACAACCACCCACCCACACACACACACAGACACACACACACACACATACACACACACACATACACACACACACACACACACACATACACACCCACACACACACATACACACCCACACATCCACTCACACACACACATACACACCCACACACACACACACACACACACACTCTCTACAATTTATATAAAAGATCAGTTCCACAAATGTACTAATTGCTCTAAGCTATTTCATCCCAAAATACAAGCCAAGTATACCTACACTTCATGTATGAGGCAAGAATAGTTTTTAAAAGATTAATTACAAGTATAGGCTAGATATACTTAGACTTTTCTGTGTACTTAAGTCAAGTATAAGCCAAGTATACTTAAGTATAACTGTGTTTAGTAAATCTCTGATAAAGTACATAAAAAGTAAACTGAAAGCATTCCAACTTATTTTTCAGTTTAAAAGAAGTATACTTATAGCACACTTGAATAAACCTCTATTCTGTAAGAGTATTCAGCCTGGTCTTCCAGCCAGCCGTAGTGTTTTATGTGAAACATTTTTAGCTTAGCAAGGTTGAAGGCCTAGCTCTAATAGTCATGGAATAGTCACTACATAAGAATAGTTGCAGAGCTCACCCAACAGAAATTCATTGGCCTGTGGTTGGAACCACAGCTTGCATGCACTGGTTGTGTCTATTCATTATTAACTGCGCAAAATAATGTGATTAATCCCAATTAACTATGTTAATCATTTGACAGCTCTAAATGTTGTGCAATTAAATCTCAGTCTAATGGTAATGAACATGATCAGTTCTTTCTGACATTATTTATATGATATCAGTGCACCTGTATTTCATAAATCTTTTATATATTGGCAGGATTATTCATCTATAAAACGCTTTTGATGCTGATCTTTGAAGAAATAACAGATTTTGTGCTTTCCTGCAGCCAACAGATGGCCAGAGTGTTTACCATGGGAAAAATTCTGTGAGTGTGTGTGTGTGTGTGTGTCTTCACACAGACCGATGGTGAGTGGGAGTGTTAGTATTAATGACTTAGAGGAAGCGCCTTGTCGTCTGTGGAGCGTTATATCACCCGCTGCACCTGTAGCTGAGTGAGTGAGCGAGTGAGTAAATCTCCACTTTTTTCCAGCTCAGCTCTTTTAATATAAATATTAATGGAGCCGCGGCGAGAAAGAGAGCGAGCGTGTGAACACACACATGGCTGAGCTATCTGCAGGCAACAGGTGGGGCTGCATCTTAATGCTGCTGGACGTCCATCAGGATGAAACGCCTGCTGAGTGCGGCCGCTCAAACCAGAGGAACTGTGATGGCGGACGCTAAACGATGCTTCACTGGTGTTGCGGTCAAGATGAAAGTGACCATGACCCAGGCGTTAAAGCTTGTGCACAAACAATTCCAGTCAAAAGTTTGGACATAGGTGTTTACCAGGGCTGGACCGATACATTGCTTGATGCTCATTATTGCAATACTGGCTTTTGCAATACTGATAAAGCAGCAGGCTCCAATATGCAAATAAGCATGTTAATTGGTCAGAGCGGTTATGGTCCCAAAAATGATGCCTCTTTGAATAATTAAGAATTTGAATAATTTAAATGTCTTAAATGGATTTTGAGTCACGTTTTTTAAGTGACCAAATTCTCATTACTGCAATATTAAGTAGGAGTATTAAGAAATTATCATTCTACTCAGAAATATCATACATTGTCCCTATCAATTTCAATCGGTCACTCAGTTGATACTCAGTCTAAAAATTGGGGTCTTCATAAGAGCTTGATTTTGTAAATCCTTACAGTCTCAGTGGGGGTAGAATAATTTTGAGTACAACTGTATATATATATATATATATATATATATATATATATGGCCTTTTTTTCATAACATACTTAAACAGAATGGTTCCACCTAAGAACAGGAGTCAGGCAAGGCTGCCCACTATCACCATACATGTTCAACCTGTAAACAGAACATATAATGACGGTTGAGGATTCAGGACTGGTGGAAGAAACATCAATAACCTTGATATACAGATGATACAACACTCATATCCACCTGAAGGTTAAAGAACAGAGGGAAAAGATAAGACATCAGCTCAATATGAAGAAGACTAAGTTTATAACTACAGGAAAGACTGCTAACTTTACCAATGATGGAGAAGATGTGGAAACAGTGGACAGCTTTTTCTTACTCTGACCAGTTATTAACAGCAGTGGATCCAGCACTCAAGAAATACGACACAGATTGGCACTCGGCAGAACAAGAATAAAGGAAGTTGAAAAGATCTTTAAATGCAATAATTTTTCTCTACAAACAAAGATTAGAGTTATCCAGACGGTGGTCTTCTCTGTGGTTCTTTATGGATGTGAAAGCTGGACAATAAACAAGCGAGACAGGAGAAGTATAGATGCTTTTGAACTTTGGTGTTGGCAAAGACTTCTGAGAGTTCCTTGGCTGGCAAAAAACAAACAAATGGATTTTTGAACAAATGAATCCTCACACAAAGCCCAGATAACCAAACTGAAGCTCTCCTGTTTCGGACATATTCTTTGCAGAACCGACTCATTAAAGAAGATTGTCAAGCACAGAAAAGTTGAAGGTAAAAAATGAAAAGGATGACTAGCAACAGGATGGATGGATACAATCAGATGAATCATGAACCAGCCATTCAGAAGCCTGAAGGCCCAAACAGTTATTACATGAAATGGTTATAAATGCATTGCCTAATGCCGGACATCATGACCCCTGGTTCTTTCACCACCACTGTAAAGAAATCTAGCTCGGTAAGTTTCTCTGTGATGCACCTATTCACATCAAACCTCTCTGAATGACTTTGTTTGCATCTTAATCACAGAATTATGCAAAATTTGAAATTCCACATCAGTACAATTAATGTATAGGTAAAGGTATAAACAAGGCCTGTATGTGGGCCAACAGTGTTCAATAATTTTGGCCAAACTTTAATAATAATTGGGCCAATCCTTAACATTATTACTACAATATGCTTTAAATATACTGCAAATCATACTGGAATCAAAATATGTAGCCCTACAGTCGTAGAATCATGCAGCCCTTACTATTTTCTACATTTTTCAATAATAATAATGACATTAAAACGATGTAATGCATAAGAAATGCAGTGTTTTTTATGCCTCTTAGCATCTTTGCGGGTTTTCAAAACCTTTTGAGTCCAAATTATATAATCTCCCTGGGCCTCAAAGCCCACGTCCACTCACAAACAGTGAGAAGCCTACACAGAACTCATGTGGGACTAGGCCTAGGCTTTGACAAGCAGGTGCTAACCTCTTCTTCAGTCAGCCCACTGACCATCTGATGCCATTTCTTTCCTCTTTTTTTCTTTCTGAAGCCACTGGCACTGGCCAGTGCTTGTTTGAGACACTGGCATCAACAAATAACACCAATAGGAATAGCTTAGATTTGGAATATGTTGCATAGCCATGGGTAGGCCTGAGGTTGATCACAGGCCCAATCAGATGGGGAAAGAATATTTGTTAAGCTGCATTTAATATGTCATTTGTTTTCTGTGAGTGATGTCATTATATTATGGCCAAACAAAATCATTACGCTCTCCACATCATTCCTGAAAGTCCAATCGACCAATCCTGTTCCTTCCAGTCACCACTTAATGATTGCTATTCACCTTTGCCTGAAGCCTTCGGTTCTTTGTCAGCGTGCCAGTGGTTGGATTTGAAGCCCCAAGCTGTGTTCAAAAGATATATTTCAGGGAATTGTAATAGTGAGATCCTGACCTGATGGAGTAGAGTAAGTTATTTTCTACTCATTCCCAAAGACCCCCCCCAAAAAACATCTAATTCAATCCATTGAGTCATCAAAGTTTAGACATAAATGGTCCATAAACATTTGTCATGCCTGGTTTGGCAGTATGCTTTAGCCTAGGATGATTAAGTTTAGGTTTTTCAAGTTCGCTATGTTGTTTTTCCTTGTCTAGTGAAATGTATTGCAGGGTTAGTTGTGTTTATATGAATCCAGCGTCCTTGTTAATGTGTACACAGTCTTGCTATCATTTTGTATCCCCATAGGTCGGAAGTGTTGGAATAGGTAGGGTGATGACTGCACTGTTGTCAGCGAAAGGGTATAGCCTGATCCTATAACACTGCAAGACATTTGTCTACCCATTTTTTTCACAGGCCTAAAGCCAGAAATTTATTTCTGCCTACACCACTGGATTCAAGAAAAGTCTGCCACAGGAAAGATTGCTTCTATGATGCTATCTGTTTAAGAATTCTTTCATTTCTCTCCTTTAATAATTCACCCTGCTAACATGCTAACATGTCCACATGTGGCCTGCATTGATTTCAGTGTGGCTCCTCTATGGAAATCTCTCGCAATGACACACACACAAACAGAAAGATTGATTATATGGCATGTTGACATCTGGATAAAAAATCTCTCCTTTAACTTCTTTAAGTTATTCTGCTAATATGTCTACAGGGGGCCCATATGAGTTTGGCTATGTGTTCTTCATGAATGTGTTTGCTGAAATCCAGAGGGGAACTCTCTTGGCCTTCTAGACCTTTAGAGAAGGCCTGATGAGGTCTGGGAACTAAAATGTTAATGCTTGAATGATAGTAGTAATACTTTTATTTTGTTGTTTGTTTGTTTGATTGGACATATCAAAATAAGTAGAAGAAAATAAATAGAAAAAAAAAAATCAGTAGAAAATTGTCCAATCAGGATTTTTTTTCTGTGGTATCTAGATAGATACAGCCAAGCGAGCTCTCCCATTGGTTAGGACTTCAGGAGCTGAACTGAAGGCCTTACACATAGATTAACTACCAACATAAAGTGGCCATAAAAACAACCAATCAAGTTTTGATTTACAGTGGGAATTCACAGTGAGAATAAAACATCACTCTAGACCTTCTGGAAGTTCTAGATATCACTGAATATGAGAAAGAAAAACTGCAACATACAAGGTAAAATATATAATAATATCTTATATAACGTGTGTCTTTTACAAGCTGCAAATGTACATGTTTATTTTGAAATGCCATAAAATTCTCATGTGCAGTAGCATTAGCTTAGCGCTAACATACTATGAGAAATCCCATAGGGGTGCTAGCAGAATCAATCTGAAGGCCTAGTTGTAATAGGCCTGTTTGCCGCAACCTTGAAATCTCTGTTGCTACATGAACTAATCAAAATTAATCATTTGAACTAATCAATCATTAAACTAATCAAATTAATCAATCACCCATTACAGAACTGACTCTCTGTGTGTTTTTCCTTTCTTTCTTTTCTTTGCCGAGTTGAACAGCTGCCCATCCAGTGCGTCTGATGCTGCTGCCTCTTCTGCCTTGATCGGTGCCACTGCTCGCCATGCAAACCTGACCCTCACAACCTGAGCCCACTGATGCTGCTGCTGCTGCATGAACTAAACTAATTAAATTAACCATTGCTCCACCTGTTTTCCCCGTTTTTGTACTATAATACTTTATACTAACAATGTTTACTATCCGGTGTCGACCAGAGGAGGATGGATTCCCCTTCTGAGTCTCGGTTCCTCTCAAGGTTTCTTCCAGTTTCTCTTAGGGAGTTTTTCCTTGCCACTGTCGCCACTGGCGACGCTCATGGGGGCTTGGACCCGGATTTCTTTCTGTAATGCTGATTTCCTTGTAAAGCTGCTTTGTGACAACACCTGTTGTAAAAAGTGCTATATAAATAAACTTTACTTGCTCTTACAATAACTTGTTTGAATGGGCTGAGTGTTCTATGAGCTGCTGCTAGTGACGCTCACACTCACACAGACACTGCGCTAGTGAAGCCCTGGTGGAATAGATATTGTGCATGTCAACATCACTGTAATGCTCCAAACAACCAGAGTGTGTGTATTGGTAGCTCTAGCGAGCAGCGCTGTGACATTACAGAGACTTTACACACCAGCGGCACAGCTGACCCAACACTGCCGCTGCGCTCTTCATAAAACACACTCGGTCCTCCGCGTCAGGGTCCAGTATCGCATGATTGATGGCATTAAATTGCTTTTATCCGAGGCTTTATCAGGATTTACCGGCCCGCGGCACCACCGGGCTCCACCGCCTCTGTTTTCATAAATCACACCAGAAAGAGAACCAGTACGGACAGACGAGAGGGGAGGTGGGGGGTGGGGGGGTGAAAGAGAGATAGTAAAAGAGAGACCGAGATAGAGAGAAGGTGGGGTGAATGACAGAGAGACAGAGAAGGAGGGGCAAGTGAGAGAGAAGAGAAAAACGAGAGAAAGAAAAGGAAAGGTGAATGAGAGACAGTGAGAGAGAAGAGAGAAGGAGGGGGGAATGGGAGAGAGGTGAATGAAAGATAGACAAAGAAGAAGGGGTGAATAAAATAGAAAACAAGAGAGAGAGTTAGAGAGACAGATAGAAGTGAGGGTGACAGAAAGAAGAGAGAAGGAGGGGTAGATGAGCGAGAGACAGGTGTGTAAAAGAGAAATGGAAATAAAGCGAGTGCAAGAGAGAGAGCAAAAGAATCGAGCATTCAGAATGGAGAGAGGGAAAGAAACAGCAAAAGAGAGAGAGTGTGAAAGAGAGAGAAAGGTAGAGAAAGAAAGAGTTAGAGAGAGGTAGAGAGAGGGAGAAGAAGAGAGGTAGACAGTGAAAGAGAGGTAGAGAGAGAGCAGTAGAGGTAGAGAGAGAGAGGCAGAGAGAGAGAAAGCAGTAGACAGAGGCGGAGAGAGAGGTGGACAGAGAAAGAGAGAGGCACAGAGAGAAAAATAGGTAGAGAGTGGTAAAGAGAGGGAGAGAGAGAGTAGTAGAAGTAGAGAGAGGGAGAGAGAGAGAAAGAGAGAGAGAATGGTACAGAGGAGTAAAGAGAGAGGTATAGAGAGAGAGCAGAAGAAGTAGAGAGAGAGAGTGAGAGTTAGAGAGAGAGAGAGAGCAGTAGAAGTAGAGAGAAGTAGAGAGAGAGAGAGAGGTAGAGAGAGAGAGAGCAGTAGAAGTAGAGAGAGGTAGAGAGAGAGAGAGGTAGAGAGAGAGAGCAGTAGAAGTAGAGAGAGGTAGAGAGAGAAGCAGTAAAAGTAGAGAGAGTTAGAGAGAGAGAGAGAGAGAGAGGTAGAGAGAGCAGTAGAAGTAGAGAGAGGTAGAGAGAGGTAGAAAGAGCAGTAGAAGTAGAGAGAGGTAGAGAGAGAGAGAGGTAGAGAGAGAGCAGTAGAAGTAGAGAGAGGTAGAGAGAGGTAGAGAGAGAGAGCAGTAAAAGTAGAGAGAGAGTTAGAGAGAGAGAGGCAGAGAGAGAATTGATGATGTGACTGAGGGGCTGTGTCGGCTGTGCGCGGCTCTGATGGAGGAACATATGTACATTTTTAGGCCATAATGGAAAATGTCAATCTGTGGAGAAAAGGCAGGAAGGAGCGTTTCTCATTACGGAGAAATGCCACCTCTCTCTCTCCATTTACAGCACACTGCTGAGAAATCTAACAGCTACAAACACACACACAGGTGACAGGACAGGGGGGTGTGTGGGGGGAGGGGGAGGAGATGAAGAGAGAGAGAGAATAAAAATCAAATCAGAGATAGTATCGTGTATGATGGAGATAGAAGAGGAGAGAGACAGAAATATTATGTGTGTGTGAAACGTTCTAATCTATAGAACCAGCAGAACGCCCCAGAACTTATGACGGCCTGTACTGCGCAGGTGCTCACATACAGTATATATACAGTATATACACATGACGTGTTACTATTACACGTACAGCACTGTGCAAATATATAAATACTAAATATTATAATCTAATTTTTATTGTTTAGTGTGTCCACAGCTAAATTGCCCCTAGATGTGAGTGTGTGAATGTATATGTCTGTATGTCTGACAAGTGATGGACTGACGACCTGTCCAGGGTGTTTCCTGCCTTCTGCCCAATGACCACTGGGATATGACTCACTCATCATCTAAGCTGCATATCCTCCTGGGTCGCAGGGGGGTACTGAAGCCTACCCCAGCACTTATTGGGCAGAAGACAGGAAACACCCTGGACAGGTTGCCAGTCCATCATAGGGCACTCATACATACACACATACACACACACAGCTAGGGGCAATGTGACGTCTCCAAGGCCCAATCCCATTTCTTATTGTTACCCCTACCCCTTGTTTTGAGTGTCACCTTGCCAGTTGGAACTGAGTTACAAGTTGGGACAAAAATGGGACAACAAATAACTAACCTCAAATATCCACAGCTAGCTAGCAGCTTCAGGTTCCCTCAAACGTCTGGTGCCCTGGCTCCCACAACTAACTCGAGCTGCTACTGGCGCCCCTAAAAGAAGTAGAGTCAGTTATAACCAGAGCTCTTTCAACAGGCATCTCAGAGAGGGTCTCACTGAGTGGGGCAAACCTGTTGGACATGTAAATGGGAGAGGAGTGTTGCTCACATGAGGAAGCTTTAGCATTAGCTTTAGCTTTGCGACTACGCTACCAAGATGCCACCCATTCGCCCTGCTTTGAGGGCTCTGCGGCCGGACTGACTCGCCCAGAGGCACCCGGAGCTTCTAACAGCGAGTTTGAGCCCAGCTGAACAACACTGCTTTTTTCTAATTTCCAGATGCACATCTCTAACTGTATAATCTTCTTTGTCAAGCGAGAGACTAGCTTACACTTCTCACAAACAAAACTAGTAATGCCAGAGCAAAACTGGTAATGAGGAGCCTCTTCTTATTTCCCCCGTTATATCAAAAACAGGACTACAAAACACCAGAGGGCGCCTGCGGGCGAGTCCTCAATGAATAAGGGGGTGAATGGAGCTAAACGGCTAAAAAACTAGTAGAAGGATGCTTTTCACTAAAAAAACTAAGAAAACTTACCTGTGTGGTTCCTTTTTTTTTCTACAGCAAACAAGTTTTGGGCAGCAGGATGCTAGCATACTGCTGCTGAGTGCTGATTGGTTGGCAAGCAGAGCAGCTCATTGACATCACTGATGTACATGAGGCTCCATTTTAAACTTAAATAACTTGTTCAGGAAATGAATGTATTCTTTTACATTAAAAATGTTTAAGCATTTATGAACTGTGATTTTGCTCAAATGCTCCACCTTAACCCATTCATTCTGGACACGCTCGGGAGCGCCCTCTAGTGTATGAGAAACCCAGAAGACATTAGAGAGTGGTCATTTTCCTCACTACAAGTTCTCTGCTAATGCTGCTGTCACTAGTGATCCCTTAAATCCACTGACACCTTAAATTCAGTGCCATCCTAAATATACTGCCACCTTGAACTTCCCGATACCTTAAATCCACCGCCATCTTAAATTCAGTGCTACCTAAAATTTACTGCCCTGTTAAATTTGCTGTTATGTTAAATTCAGTGCCACCTTAAATTTATTGATAGCTTTAATTCAGTGCTATCTTAAATTCAGTGCTACCTTAAATTTGCCCCCTTAAAATTACTGCCACCTTAAAGTTACTGATACCTTAAATTCACTGCCACCTTAAAGTAACTGATATCTTAAATTCACTGCTACCTTTAATCCAGTGCTACCTTAAATGCAGTGCCACCTTAAATTTACTTATTACTTATTCAAGTAACTTTATTAAAAATGTTAAGAGCAGAGAAAAGAGCAAACAGGCCCACCAGCTACTTCCAGCTACACATCCTTTCAGACCCATAGCGCTGAGTCGTCTTCTCACAGTGGAAGGATGGACAGAAACACCTGTGGATGTTTTCAGATCTGAAGCAGCTTGATTTTCTCCTCTCTCTCAAAGATGAAAGCTTTAAGTGCTGTTTATCTGATGGGGACAGTTTTGGTGGTCTGTCAGGTCTTCCAGGTGGTTGTTAGGAGCCACATTTTCTCTGTAGAATTTAATCATTTTTTGTTCAGTTTTGGAAACTTATCTAATTACTTTAGAAAAAAAATCTCCTGAAAATTAGTAACTTGCACTTCATTGTTGTTTTGACTGGAAATGTAATAAGTGAAGGGTGGTCTCTGATTGCTGCACAGTGCAGAAGGTACTCAGTTTAGCAGGTTTCAGTGCTCTAATCTAAATGAATGACTATTAAATTAAACGGTGAGGTTTAATGAAGCCACTCGGGTGAGTCTGTGTGTCTTTGATGCCATTAAACAGAAATTTCCAGTGTAAATTACACTGCAGTGGTACATTAATCTGGATTTTAATGGCCCGATCTCTCCGTCTCTCTTTATCTCTTTCTCTCTCTGTGTGTTTCTCTATCTCTCCTTCTTTCTCTCTCTTTCTCTATTTTTCTCTGTCTCCCTTTCTAACTTTCTTTCTCGTTTTTCTCTCATTCTATCACTCTGTCTCTTTTTGTTTCTTAATTTCTCTGTTTCTCTCTCTCTCTCTTTGTTGTTTTTTTTCTCTCTTTTCTCTCTTTCTGACCTTTTTCATATCTCTCTTGCTTTCTCTCTTTCTTTTCTCTTTCTCTCTATTTTTGTCTCATTCAGTCTCTATTTCTCTCTTTTTCTTTGTTTTTCTCTTTCTGTTTTTCTGTTTTTTTTCCCTCTTTTCTTTCTCTTTCTCAGTTTTTCTGTTTGCTGTCTATCTTACTCTTTTTTCTTTTGCTCTGTTTTTTCTTTATCTGTCTTTCCCTGCTTCTCTCTCTCTTTTCTCTTTTCATTTTTCTCTCTCATTCTATCATTCTGTCTATCTCATTCTTTCTCTTTCTCAGTTTTTTGGTCTCTATCATTCTCTCTCTTATTCTTTCTGTCTCTGTTTTTCTCTCTCATTTTCTCTCTCTCTCTCTCTCTCTCTCTCTCTCTCTCTCTCTCTCTCTGTCTCTCTCTCTCTGTAGCTGTAATAAAGGCTGGTAAATTTATGTTCTCTCCTTTTTTCATCACACAAATAAAAAGTGTATTCATGTCTGTTATGACTACGAAAAGGGGTCTCTGACTTTTGCACAGCCCTGTAAACAGTGGAGCTGTAAGGTAGGAGTTTCCGATAAAGTGGACAGTGACTGTGCAGAGAGACACATGTTAGTGTTTATCTGTCATCTGGGAGAGAGAGAGGCAGCTATGGAGGAGGTGAGTGAGTGAAGTAAAGAACAGATGGTCTCCTTTATGCTTTAGACTCCGATTCCTGCCAAAAGACCCTCACAGTGATACGGCTGACCTTCATCACGGCCTGATGTACACAGACAGTGTTCAGACAGTCTGGTGAGGTTTAGTCCAGTGAAAGTGACACAGAGCGCTAATCAACTTCACAAATCAATGCGTCTTTTGTTCTTTTTTCTCTCTACATTTCTCTTTCCTTCTTTCTCCCTCCTGCCCCCCCCTCCCCAACAATAACATAATATCAGGTGGAGATCAAAGAGAGAGTTTACTCAGGTTGATGGGTGATGTTTGTGTTTGACTCCCTATATAGTCACTATGTAGGGCATAAAGCAGTAAAGTGGACAGTAAACCCTAATAATCCGATATAAGCAGCTGTTTATGTCTATTGAGATGCCATTTGGGATGCAGCCTTTCGCTCTCACTCTCTTTATTTCAAGTTCAAGTTCAATGTAGCTTTATTGATATGACTGTAAGGTTCAGTACTGCCAAAGCAGTATAACACTGACAACAATAACAACATGAACACACACACACACACACACACACACACACACACACACACACACTCATTGTCCATTTTATCAGCTCCACTTACTATATAGGGTCACTTTGTAGTTCTACAGTTACAGACTGTAGTCCATCTGTTTCTCTGCATACTTTGTTAGCCCCCTTTTACCCTGTTCTTCAGTGATCAGGACCCCCATGGACCCTCACAGAGCAGGTACTATTTGGGTGGTGGATCATTCTCAGCACTGCAGTAACACTGACGTGGTGGTGGTGTGTTAGTGTGTGTTGCGCTGGTCTGAGTGGATCAGACACAGCAGTGCTGCTCTCTGGTGTTAAGCCCTTTTGGACTGTCCTCTATTTCATAAACCTTATACTTTATTTTTCATCTGTGAGAGTCGGGTTTGTTCACCCAGCGTTACAATTGTGTTCCTTGTTAGATGATTTTCAGAAAATTAGCAAAACATTTAAATTGAAAGGTATTTAAATTTTTTGCTTTGACTGCATGTGTCTCCCCCGTTTTCTGTCTTTCTTCTCCTCCTCTATACGTACATCACCCATATCTCTCTCTCTATCTCTTTTAATACTTGCTTGTTATCAGAGTCGTTACCTGGAAGCCGGAGATGTGTGAAACCATTGTGCTCGGCTGATTAACGCTGGGATTTCTTTGAGAGAAACGCGTCAAAAATGGCTTTCGCTACACTGCGGGAAATTCTGTTCACGCGGCAAGAATGGGTCGTTAATTTTATACATCACACCTTTTTTTGGTGCCGTATCGATAATTTACAGATGCTCACTTTGTTAACAAACTATCTATCTGGTGAAACTGTTGATTATCAACAGTATTCAGGTTAGGGTTGTTCTTAGGATTAGGTTGAGGCTTTGGGTGAAAGCTAAGTTGAGGTTTAATATTAACCCCTTAAATGGCCAGGGCCCACCGACAGGCCCAGTTTCATTACACACGTCTGTAAGCTAACAATAGCTCAACTAGTTTGCACTGAAGTCCCCTGTAGTTGCTGAATCGAGCTGCACACACACCTCTTAATTACCAAGTTAAGGAGTTTCAGCCACACTCATTGCTAACACATCAAATTAAACACATAGCCTTGCAGTCTCAATAGACAAACACTGGCAGTGGGTCGTAATGATGAGCTCAGTGACTTTAAACATGGCAGTGTTAGAGGATGCCGCCTCTGCCACAAGTCAGTTTGTGAAATTTCTAATGCTGCAAAATTTTGCACTTAATAGCCATTAGGACTGTAAATTAAGCAACTAAAAGGTGGTCTCTGATTTTTCACCGTATTGTAGGTCTACAATTACTGACTGTAGCCCATCTGTTGCTGTACAGTTTACCAGCCCTCCACTACCGCATTCATCATTAGTCAGTTTCTGACCACAGGACCACTGTTGACCAGATATTAGTTTGGTGGTGGACCATGCTGAACACAGCAGTGACACTGAGCAGCTCTGTGGTCAGAAACTGACCATTAATGAAGAGCTTGAGGGTGGCTGGTTTCTAAGGTGTTGCTAGGACTTTGCCTATTCCAGGTGGTTGTTATGGTGTTGCTAGATCGTTGCTATGGAATCTCATGTGGTTGCTAAGGTGTTGCTAGGACCTTGCCTATCCCAGGTGGTGGTTATGGTGTTGCTGGGTCATTGCTATGGAATCTGAGGTGGTTGCTAAAGTGTTGCTAGGACATTGCCTATCCCAGGTGGTTGCTGGGCTGTTGTTAGGCCATTACTATGGAACCCCAGGTGGTTGCTAGGCTGTTGCTAGGCCATTGTTAAGGAATGCCATGTGGTTGCTAGGCTGTTGCTAAGCCATTGCTTTGGAATCCCAGGTTGTTGCTAAGGTGTTTGCTAGAGTGTTGCTAGTTCATTGCCACAGTATCCCATGTGATTGCTAGGGCGTTGCAAGCCATTGCTGTGGAATCTCAGGTGGCTTTTATAGTGTTGCTAGGCCGCTGCTATGGAATCCTAGGTAGTTGCTAGGCCATTGCTACAGAATATCAGGTGGTTGTAAAGGGTTTGCTAAGGCATTACCTATCCCAGGTGGTTGCTAGGCTGTTGCTAGGCTATTGCTATGGAATCCTGGGTGGTTGCTACAGGACACACTGTTGACCAGATATTAGTTTGGTGGTGGACCATTCTGAACACAGCAGTGACACTGAGCAGCTTTGTGGTCAAAAACTGACCATTACTGAAGGGCTAGAGGGTGGCTAACACAAACTGCGCATCAACAGTCTCCAACTATACACCAGTAAGCTGCAGCTACAAGGGAGGGGTTTCCAATAAAGTGGCTGGAGATAAACAGGCCAAATAAACCGCTTCTTGTTTAGAGGCAGGATGCTTTCTCATGGGAGCCTGTGCTGTTTGTCCCTATTCAGAGTAATAATTTGTGTCATTTGAAGTCGGTCTCATGCATTTGTGCTTGTACGTCAGCTGGAATTCAATACGACTCTGGGTTTTTATCTCTGTAACATCCCAGTCGAAAACACCAGTGTTTTCTTGCGGGATATTACCAGCGAGATGAAGTGAGCGCCTACTCCTTCCTCTCCCTGTCTCCCTCCAGGTCGTGGCTGGATGAACGAGGGAGCGGAGTGAAAGAGAGAAAACGAGCGGGGCGGGTGGCGGCAGCGGTGGTGGGGGAACAGGGGGCGAAATTGAAAATCTGCTAGAAAATGAGATTTCAAATGAACTCCTACCATGGGAATGAACATGAGGTGGTTTGTGTGCCTCCAATGATGGATTGTTGTGGCTCTGTTATTAGGATCAGTCACAGACACAGAGCCAGGCAGCCTCTCAAAAGTCCGCAACAGAGACCACAGATGGGCAGATGCAGCCACGCTCTTGGAGGACTTATTCATCCGAATGTGCTAGCGTGGCTAATGATAGATGTGTGCTAGTCGGTACCAGTAAACACGCTGTTTAAGATGCCTGTCGATGTAGCCACATTAGCACATTCATTTCAGTCACAGCAGAGAAATATATGATGCTTCTAGACTAGAAGAGGCAAGTTTGTGAACAAACTTTAACCTGACTTGACAAAGACATTGCTATGGAATCGCATGTGGTTGTTATGGTGTTGCTAGGCCGTTGCTATGGAATCCTGTGTGATTTCTAGGCTGTTGCTAGGCCATTGCTATGGAATTCCACGCAGTTGCTAGGTGTTGCTAGGCCATTGCTTTGGGAATCTCAGGTGATTGCTAAGGTGTTGCTAGGATATTGCCAATCCCAGGTGGTTGCTAGGCTATTGCTATGCCATAGCTATAGAATCCCAGGGGGTTGCTAGGCTGTTGCTAGGCCACTGCTATGGAATCCCAGGTGGTTGTTGTGATGTTGCTAGGCTGTTGCTATGGAATCCCGGGTGGTTGCTAGGCTATTTCTAGACCATTGCTATGGAATTTCAGGTGGTTGCTAAGGTGTTGCTTGGACATTGCCTATCCCAGGTGGTTGCTAGGCTGTTGTTAGGCCATTGCTATGGAATCTCAGGTGGTTGCTAAGGTGTTGCTTGGACATTGCCTATCCCAGGTGGTTGCTAGGCTGTTGCTATGCCATTGCTATGGAATCCCATGTGGTTGCTAGACTATTTCTAGACCATTGCTATGGAATCTCAGGTGGTTGCTAAGGTATTGCTAGGACATTGCCTATCCCAGGTGGTTGCGAGGCTGTTGCTAGGCCATTGCTCTGAAATCCCATGTGGTTGCTAGGCTGTTGCTTAGACATTGCCTATCCCAGGTGGTTGCTAGGCCATTGCTATGGAATCTCAGATGGCTGCTAAGGTGTTTCTAGGACATTGCATATCCCAGGTGGTTGCTAGGCTGTTGCTAGGCCATTGCTGTGGAATCCCAGGTGGTTGCTGAAGTGTTTGCTAGGGTGTTGCTAGGCCATTGCTATGAGTCGATTAACAACTTCCCCAGCTGCTCTGTGGTGTGGCTCCAAAATCTCAGTCATAGGTCTGAAAATTAATTATGATTCGTGTACTCTAAGAAGCAAATTCATCCACCCTTATTTGAAAATGTAACCTCATGTACCAGCTCTGTATCCTCCCACAAGTCAAACAAGAAGACAGAGCACTGTGGGTGGTGCCAATAAGGAATGTAATTGCACATTACAGCAGTGCAGTTGTACAATGGTTCAGTGGTTGCAATGCAAACAATCAGAGTAGTTTGGTGTGAAATGGTTCATTGAAGAGCAATTTACTGACTCTGATATCATTACAGGGGTGGTGACAGGAACCAGGGGTCACAATATCTGCAACAGAAATAAATACAGCCATTTTTATTTATTATCCAAAATCCCCAGTGAATTTAAAATTGAATTTTTATATGTATTGCTGATGATGGTGAATTAGTGGTAAAGTTTTCTTTGGGGGACTATTATAATAATACACCTTTTAGGCCAACACTTTATCTCAAAACTATCATATAACAGTATCTCAGGCATCAGGCAGTGTATTTATTAGGGCTGGGCAATATAACAATATATATATCGTTATTATGATTGTCATAACACAGTACAATATGCTTTTCTGAACATAATGTGGATATGGTCAGTACTTGTAGAACTGACCAAGTGAGTGTTTCATTATAAAGGTATATTGAAAAAAGATCATTGTATTCACAGTTGTGATGGTATTTTGAAAAATGTGGCACAATTGGTTCTTTTTTTCTCACTTCCAACTGACCAGATGTCTGAAAAAAAAAATTGTGATGTATGAAAATTTTCACGATACACAGTATTAAGTATAAGTATACACAGTATAAGTATTGCAATGTGATATTTTTGCCATATCACCCACCTCTTGTATTCATAATCATTTCATGTAATAAGTTTATGTGATGCAGCTTTTAGAGGCATGAAGCTCTTCAGATGTCTGGTTCCTATCACCACCACAGCCAACAATTCTGACTAAGTTACCATACACTCTTAAAAAAGATGGTTCTTTAAGGGTTCTTTAGTAAAGCAAATGGTTCTGCATAGAACCATGAACACTCAAATAACCCTTTGCATGATTAAAGGGTTCTATGCATTGTTAAGTGTTTCCTCAGATTGATGGAGAGTGCGCTGTAGATGTTTCTATATAGCACCAAAAAGTGTTCTTCTAGTGCTACAATGTCAAATCTGTAACAGTAGGAGAACCCTTTTTGGTGCTAAATAGAACCCTTTTCAAAAAGGTTCTTTATAGAACACACTCTCCACCAATTCGAAGAACCCTTTCATGATGCAAAGAACCCGTTAATCATGCAAAGGGTCCTTTCTGTGTTCACGTTTCTATATATAACCATTTTCCTTACTAAAGAACCCTGGAAGAACCATCTTTTTTAAGTGTCTAGAATGGAGCACTTCATATCACACCACTCTGAACGACTCTGATTACCTTAATTACTGAGACATCTTTGAAAAAATTGGTAGAATAATTTTTAAGAATAATTTTAATGATTTTCATTATTATATAAAATAAAAATAAGTCCAAATATTTGACCGGTAATGTACATTGTGTATTATAGTACACATTTTGTATTGGCTTGGCTAAATTGTACTGTGAAAGTCAATTTCTGTGCACTGCCAAAGCCAATAAAGCATTACTGAAATGAAAATGAAATGAGAGAACGGGAGGCAGGAGAGAGAGAGAGAGAGAGAGAGAGAGAGAGAGAGTAAACTGAGAGGGCCAATCACTGTAACACTGTGAACAGAGCTTCCCTGACCTGCAAACAAACAGCGCTGTCCAACGCCGCGTACCATCACTATGGCAACACGGCCCGAGGGCCCGGAGACTAATAAGATGTACGCAGGACCGGTGTGCAAAACAGTGGCTTTGAGCGTCTGGGATCAGCTTCCACAGTTAAATATGCACGGATATTAAAAAAAATGCAAAACAGCAGAGGAGGCCACTGAAACGTCTCCACAAAAGCTGTAGCCACCGGCAAAGTGGACAAAGCAGCCCACGCCTGAGACAAGCGCTGTACACACAGGCCGAAAGCAGCAGTGACTTTAGAAAAGTAAACGTTTTTTCAAGAGATAACAACAGTAATGTCCATCATTAACATAAGAGTTATTAACATAAGAGTTATTAACATAAGAGTTTGACTAACGCTGAACAGCCCCCAGGCACTCTTCCTCAGACAGAGGGGGCTAGTATTACAGTTACACACAAATATTATATAGTACTATACTGTGTTTGGGATCACTAGACATCATTTTTGTTGTTCTTCATACAACAGCAACTTATTCAGTGTAGATATTAATATTAGAATTTGGACCCAAACATGCTTTTTAGATGTTTTAGTCAATATTTCAAGTATTTTGGGAACAACAAAGTTATTAAATGATAGTATACAGTAATTATCTATTCACTATAATATGCCTCAAGACTGAATCAGATGAGGCAGTCTGGACATTAATTTTATTATAAATTCTAGAAATGAATCTTATTACAACTTCATTCTGGATTATTATTACAATTATTACAATCTTTAGTCTGGATATTAATGTGATTAGTACTTTATTCTAGATTTTCATTTGATTAAAAGTTTATTCTGGATATTAATTAAATAAAACTACTCTGGATATTAGTTTTTAGGTCTTCATGCTGGATATTAGTATAAATACAACTTAATTTTGGATACTGGTTTTATTAGAACTTCATTCTAGATGTTGATTTTTATTAGTATAATATCAATCTGGAAATTAATTTAGTTAAAACTTGATTCTGGATATTAATTTGATTAGAACTTTATTCTGGATATAACTGTTTATAGAAGTTTTGCACCCCTGGATTACAATTTTACTCTATATCTTAAATTGATTAAAACCTTATTCTGGATATTAATTCAATTAAATCTGTACTCTAGATATTAATCCATAAAAATGTTACTCTAGATTTTAAAACTCTATTAGAATTTCACTCTAGATATCCCTTTGATTTAAACTTTATTCTGGACGTGAATTTCATTTAAAATTTTACTCTAGATCTTAAAATTTTAATAAAACGTAACTCTGGATGTTAATTTGATTAAAACTTTATTCTGTATTTCAATTTGATCAAAAATTGAGATATTAAGTTGATTAAAATTTTATTCTGGATATGAATTGCAACATTATTCAGAATATTATTTTGATTAGAATTCGATCCCACCGCTGACAGTACGTGACTGAAGTGCCCTTGAGCAAGGCACCTAACCCCCAACTGCTCTCTGGGCGCTGCGGATAGGGCTGCCCACCACTCCGGGCAAGTGTGCTCACTGCCCCCTAGTGTGTGTTTATGTTCACTAGTGTGTATGTGGTGTCCCACTGCACGGATGGGTAAAATGCGGAGGTCTAATTCCGATGTGTTCAGACACAGTTGGCTAAAAGGTTCAAATTTTTTTTTTAAGTACAGATGATGTTTTGATTTTCCAAGTGAAAATAAGTTACCCCATCCTCTACAGAGAACACATTTGCGTATTACATAGGCATTCTGTAAATTTAATGCACAATTTCTATTATGCATTTATTTTCTTGGTGGGTTTAGCATAGAAAAAAAAAACATAAATAATAAAGTAATTATAGACATAACCATGAAATACAAAGGGTGCCATAACTTTTGCACAGGCCACATTATTATAATTTTTTTCCCCAATATGTTACATTCAGCAAATGAGCAGTAATTATGCATTAAAATGTGCAGACGTGCAACGTGTCCCCTTATTTTCAATTAGACAATCAACAAAACCGTGTTTAGGGTCATTTGACAGGACAGCGTGGACAGGTCACTGCTTGACTGCACTACTTCTGTCCTGAGTGTAGATCACCACACAGTCACGGTTGCTATACCACTCATGTTATTGTGAGCGCGATTATTCATTTCACTCTTTTGCATTTCTGTATTTGTTTGTCGGAGCGATGCGCGCCGGGCTCCTCTGTGAACGAGCTCTTCAGTCTCAGTTGGGTTTCCTTGAATAAATAAGCGCGCGCGTGAATAAATAAGCAGACAGATGAATTGATTTGGAATGCTTAAATGAGGACGAATGAGGCTGTGATGAGAGAGGAGGCGAGCTGATTCGTGTGTGTATGTGTGGATGCGAGAGAAAGTAATAACTAGTTATGATCTGATCAGAGCACGGAGAGAAAGTTGCGGTCACGCCGTAACGCTCGCTCATCACCACGGCCTGATCTAATATCATAACTGATGAAAGAGGGGCTTCAGTCTGCGCAGCTTCAATCTCCACCCAATTTACGCCAAAGAGAGTCTATTAGTGCTTATTGACAAGCACTTATCAAACCTGCGGGGGACAGAAATCAACATTTTTATTAGTGCGTGTGAGTTTTTTTTTAGTTTTATTGAAAACGAATTACATTTTAACAGCGTCTCACTTGCTGATTGATTTCAGGCCATTAGACTCCCATCAGGTCGCCGCTTTAACGAAGACACATCAAACTTGTTCCTGTTCAGTAGAAACTGAATGATAGTAATGAAACTGACGAATACAGTGTCATTCCGGAGTGATTCAACAGGCTTGGGCCTGATTTATGAAGACTTTTGGTAGCACTTCAGTGTATAAGGCATTATAATGCCCTTGTAAAGGCCTTATTTAGCCTTAGAGAGGAGCTGGCTGCTTATTACTATGTTATTACGCAGTAACCCTGGAACTCTTTCTGGTGAGTATTATATACACTGAATTCCTAAAAAAGTTGTGTGTTAATGTTTCAACTAATCAACTTGATTGTTTCATTGTTTACACTGACTGACCACTTCACTACACCCTTGTTTCTACACTCATTGTCCATTTTATCAGCTTCACTGACCATATAGGAGCCCTTTGTAGTTCTACAATTACAGACTGTAGTCCATCTGTTTCTCTGCATACTCTATTACCCTGTTCTTCAATGATCAGGACGCCCAGAGGACCACCAAAGAGGATCTAGAGTAACACAGTAAAGTTTTAACCAAAATAATATATAGTTCTATACAAAATCCTATCCTGAATGAAGTTCTAATCAAATGAAAATCCAGAAAAAGGTGTTAATTGGATGGTGGGTCATTCTCAGCAATGCAGTGACATTGATGTGGTGGTGGTGTGTTAGTGTGTGTTGCGCTGGTACAAGTGGATCAGACACAGCAGTGCTGCTGGAGTTTTTGACGCTGTTTTGCTGGCTAACACTGCATGTTGTTAAGAAATTGGATCTTACAGTGAGTCAATTGTGTCAGTATCTATATGAGGATCCCAGTAAAGATTTTAGAGGCCCAATTGCAAAGGGCCTCCTGTGCCATAGGCAACAGAGCAACAGCGCAATTGCAGCTGCCCCCCCACCAAATTCTTTGAGTCAGAGAGAAAGAGAGAAAAAAACGAGAGAGCGACAAAGAGAGAGAGAGCGGTAAACACTAAATGGTAAGTCACTCTCAGGTGTGGATTCAATCAGACTCGGGTGAAAAAGTTGGCGTCTGCTATTGAAAGCAGACTGAGTGAGTCGTACTGACCGATGTGAGGAGAATTCGGGGAGAATTCGGCTGTTTCTGAGTCCGCTGTGCTCTGGGCTGGAGACGTGTGTCACACAGGCACTCTCCTCTACCTCCTCACTGACACCCAGAGATGGCTGGTGTGATGTCTGTGGCTGTTGGCTTTTCACTCCCTTGACAGCTTTTTTGGCTCAAGGACACACACACACACACACACACACACACACACACACACACACACACACACACCGTTCCTGCCTTTGAATAGAGCTGACCCGCGTCCCACCACTGACAACGACTGTCAGCCTTTTTTTTAACCATCTGACAGACAGAAAGTGGTCAGTTTTGGACTCAGTTTTCACTCAGATCTCAATTAGAAACGACACTAAGCTGATCAACTGCACTAAATCTCTTCATTGTTGAAGGGACACTCCATCCAAAATTAAAAATTGTTATTAAAAGGTCCGTATCTTACATTTTAAGTCCACTTATGAAATTTATGTAGGTTTATGTATCAAAATATGTCAGTTCTATTCTACACGACCACCTGCCAGCCATCTTCTCTCTCTTTTCTTTCTTTCTCATTTCTTTCATTTTTCTTTCTCTGTTTTTCCTTCTTTCTTACTTTATTTCTTTTTTCTCTCTTTTCTTTCAACACTTTCTCTTTCATCTCTTTCTCTCTTTGTTTCTTTTTTCTTTCGTTCTTCTTTTTTCTATTCTTTCTTTCTTACTTTTATTTATTTATTCTGTTTCATTTTTCTTTCATTTTTTCTTTTTCGTTGTTTCTTCTCTTTCTTTTTTCTTTCATTTTTCTTTCTCTTTTCTGTCTCTTTCTTTCTTTTGGTTTCCTTTGTCTTTCAATACTTCTTTTCTTGTTTGTTTTTTTCTTCTTTTATCTTTTCTGTCTTACTTTTGTCTTTCTTTTTTCTTTTTTTATTTAAGTATTCAATAATCCATTCATTCTCTTTCTGCCACTTTCTCCTCTTTCTTTCTTCTTCCAGTTTGTATTCTTTTTTTCTTTCTTTCTTTCTTTCTTTCTTTCTATACTAGTAAAACATTTCATTATGGAACTGCGAATCTTCATAATCCAGATTAAAATATTATCAAAATATCTCTTGGTTTTTTGTAATAATCTAATTTAATAAAAATGACAATCAAATCTTGACTAACTTTGACACAACCATGATGACTGAAACACCAACATCAAAGCGTGTGTACCTGTGGAGCTCTGCTCACAGTGATGTAACTGCAGTGAGTTTTGCAGCACCAGCTTTGTTTTACACAGAGTTAAAGGGCCATAAAGAAGACGTCAGCTCTGATATGACCTGACAGAGAGAAGAGAGGGAGAATATCACAGAGAGATTAAGAAAGAGGAGAGAAAGAAAGAGGGAGGGACGGAGAGATAAGAAAAGAGGGACAGAGGAGGAGAGATAGTGAGGGTGGTATGGAGGGAGTGCTATGAAAAGGTAAAGCTCCACCTACCCGATCTTCTCTCTGTTCTGCATGTTCCTCAGGAGAGAGATGAAAGAGTTTATACATCAATCAGAAATCAAAACCTGTCAGCGCACACACACACACACACACACACACACTCACACACACACACACACACACACACATGCCTGAATAGAGCTGTCAGCAAATAAAATTAGTCACATCAATAAAGACAAAGCACTCTCCTGCACCCCCACTCACACACATCAATAGAGCTATCTGTGTCTACACTACACTGTTAGAAATAAAGGTTCTGTAAAGGTACATTTTCGTTCATCAAGGCACTAACAATGTAAATGTTCCCTCAAAGGAACAACAGTGGTTTTATGGTCTAGTTGTGAAACTTAAATAAGTTTTTCCAGGTGAAAAGTTTGTATTTGTACCTTTTCATAACTGAATGTTTTAAAACAGAACAGTAAAATAAAAGTCCTGGAGACAAGACGGGGTGTGTGGAGTCAGTACAGCTTAGAACATATCATTTCAGTGGATTATGGTACAATTATGTTCCCTGACTAAAGGTACTGAGATGTACCCCTGAGTGGACCACCCCAGTAACAAGAGGGGCACTGCCCCAGTGACAGTTTCATACTTGAAAGTGTATCATAAAAGCAGCCGTTAAGTAAAAGTTATTGATGTTTATGAATAAATTAGACAAATCACTTATATAAGGAAGGAGAAAGTCAAAGGAAAATAAGCAGAAGAACAGGAGCTTTCAAGAAAACAGAGTTTAAAAACTGATTAAAAGCTACCGGGAAAATGACACTCCTAACAACCACCTGGAAGACCTGGTAGACACCAAAACTGCCCCCATCAGATAAACAGCACTTACAGCTTTCATCTCTGAGAGAGAGGAGAAAATCAAGCTGCTTCAGATCTGAAAACATCCACAGGTGTTTCTGTCCATCCTTCCACTGTGAGAAGACGACTCAGCGCTGTGGGTCTGAAAGGATGTGTAGCTGTTCAAGAAGAACCTCACTGAGAAAAGGAGAAGGACACATCAAACAAAGAAGCTGAACAATGGACTGACCACCCCAGAGTCCAGACCTCACCATCACTGGATGTGTTTGGGATCACTTGGATAAAAATGCAACCAACTTCTAAGACTGAACTTTAGAGGTGTTGCTGTAGATTTCTTTCAACAACTGAAAGCTATTGACTATCTTGGTACTCATCATCATGTCACCCTGTACTATACACCCTATATACCTCACTAGAGACTGTTCCACACATACTGTATAGCCAGTGAATATCTAGAACCAGTTTTAGTGTAATTTAGCTAGGCTGTCTTGGTACTTCAAGTTACCCAAACTAGAACCTGTTGAACATTTCAGAGCAATTTAGTCAGACTATCTTGGCACTTAGCATCATGTCACCCAACATAATTACCCAAGAACTGTAGAGACTCATGTACACATATAATGAGTGAATATCTACACCAATTGGACATTTCACTGGAACTTAGCTGACAATCTTGGTACTTACCAAGTTACCCAAAATAATTACCTAGTACTTTAAAGACTGTACCACCCATACTGTACACCCATTGAATATCTAGAACCAGTTGGACATTTTAGTGTAATTAAGCTAGGCTGTCTTGGTACTTAACTTGAAGTTACCCAAAATAATTACCTAGTACTTTCGAGACTCTTCAACACATATTGTACATCCAGTGAATATCTAGAACCGATTGGACATTCCATTGTAATTTAGCTAGGCTGTTATGTTACCTCTAATTATGTCACTGAAAATGTTAACCTAGTATTGTAGATACAGCTCCACACATACTGTATATCCAGTGAATATCCAGAACCAGTTGGACATTTCAATGCAATTTAGCTTGACTATCTTGGTACTTACCATCATGTCACCTAGAATAATTACCTAGTACTTTGACACTGTTCCGCACATACTGAACATTCAGTGAATATCTAGAACCAGTTGAACATTTCAGTGTAATTTAGCTTAACCATCTTGGTACTTACCATCATGTTACCCAAAATAATTACCTAGTATTTTAGAGACTCTTCAACACATATTGTACATCCAGTGAATATCTAGAACCGATTGGACATTCCATTGTAATTTAGCTAGGCTGTTATGTTACTTCCCATTAAGTCGCCGAAAATGATTACCTAGTATTGTAGAGACTGTTCCACACATACTGTACATTCCATGAATATCTAGAACCATTCGGACATTTCAGTGTAATTTAGCTTGACCAGCTTGGCACTTACCATCATGTCACCTAGAATAATTAGCTAGTTTATTGAAGTTTGTTCCTCACACTTACCTGGTGGATGGTGATGTAATAATAATAATAATAAATCGTGCTTAATGTGACCATAACTAACAGGGTAAAAACATTTAGATTTCAGGACTGTTGCCAAACTTTAAAATTGTTGCCAAACTTTTGATGGGCAGTGTACAACAAAAAGGAGTCCCTTTCTGTAGATGCAAATGAAAAGTACGTAGATCTACAGGCAGAACTTCTGCTTGTCTTTCTCCCCAACAAACAGCCTAAAATGATCCAGCACCCAAAAATAAACCATTTCAATTTAAGCTGCCAAGAAAAATAAGCTGTTCGAAACAAACTGTAAATGACATCAGAGATGAAAGCCGAGATGAGCCAAGCGCATTTAATCAGCACTCACACCCAGCACGCATTCAGAGGTTTTATTCGACTTTAGGCTTTCTTTTTTAAAAAAAGAGTAAATCGTACAAAAAATAAGGGAACTAAAAGTACGTATTGCAGGCATCGGCGAGTGTTGGTGTCGGGCGTCTCCACAAACAACGATAAAGACGTCAAGGACCTAAAAGTCCGCCTCATTCTCCAACGCCCGCAGTGTCTTTGACCAGAGCCACTGAAAGGAAAAGGCCCAGAGTTGCATATATTTTTTTAATGAATTAAATGACTTTGCAGACATAATATTTATGAGTCCAGGCAAAACGGCACGTTGTTAAAAAACACAAAGGCAGTTAGTTCACTTGTGTAGATGAAATTTGACTTTCTGGTTCATGTGGTCAGAGTGGTCGGTCCCCCTAAAGCCGCTCGATGTCCCTGTATTTCTTGCGTAAGATGGACACCTGATCCTTAAACAGGACGGGGTCCAGACGGAGCTGAGAGTGAAGCAGTGGCATAAACCCGAACCAGCTGGTGAAAGAGTTCATGCAGGACTGCCTCTGAGCAAAGTGGTCCGGGTCTGCCCACCGGGACGACTTAGAACCCTAAGAGAGAGAGGGAAAGAGAGAGAGAGAGAGAGAGAGAGAGAGCGAGAGAGAGAGAGGGAAAGAGAGAGAGAGAAAGAGAGAGAGAGTGTAAAAGAAGCTATAAGGATAGGTGTTGTTTATGGAGCCCCTGAATGGATGTGGTGTATTTTTTTTTTAGGTAAAAATCTGGTATGCACCCAATACTATGTGGTGAGCCCCTAATACTATCAGGTGAACACCCAATACTATGTGGTGAGCACCTGATACTATCAAGTGAGCATCTGGTACTAATTTAAGTCACTTTATTTGTTCTTGTGCCACCTACTGTGACTCTAAAAAGTCATAAATGCCTTTTTCCATGACGGAATGACAGAGGATAACAAGCACACAAACTTTTTTTTCTATTAGTATCTGGAGCTCACCTGATAGTATTGGGTGCTCACCACATAGTATCGGGTGCTCACCTGATAGTATCTGGTGCTCATCACAAAGTATCTGGTGTCCACCACATAGTATTTGATGCTCACCATATAATGTCTGGTGCTCACCTGATAGTATTGGATTCTCACCATATAGTATCTAGTGCTCATCACATAGTATCTTGTGCTCACCTGATAGTATCGGATGCTCACCACATAGTATTGGATGCTCACCATGTAGTATCTGGCGCTTACCTGATAGTATTGGATACTCATCACATAGTATCAGGTGCTCACCAGAGTATCTGGTGCTCACCACAGAGTATCGGGTGCTTACCACTTAGTGTCTGGTGCTCACTTGATAGTATTGAGCACTCACCTGGTTGTATTTGGTGCGCACCAGATTTTTAGCTAAAAAAATATATATATATGTCTCCTCAGGGGCTCTGTAATTATTAGATAATGTACACTTTAAAAAAATTAATAAATGTCTATTTGAGGAGCTTTTGAGATCCCGATTGATAAAAAACACTGCATTTACAAGTTTAGACGACGTCTTTAACCTAACTAACTCTAATTGCTGGACCATGTTTCTGAAACTGAGGTCACAGAAGCTCATATTTACAGACACTTTGGAGAAATGCCTACAGTGCACTACACCTGTAAAGTACAATTGCGGGGAAACACTGTAAGCCTTGATGTTAGGACCTTAGGGGGCACAAACATGATATGTTAGCTTAGCATTACCTTAGCTTAGTATGTTACATAAGTAAAGTGTGCTATTTAAGCAATAAGCCACAAGAGGCCATGTGTTACTGCAATTTTATCACAGGAACTGCTAAAGGACAAGAATGTTCAGTCACCTGTCATTGTACGTTGCGGTAATTTCATCAACTTTTTAACTTTTTTTGTCATATAATAATGACCGTATCATAACATGGCACTGTTTAGTGCACAAACCCTCACTTTATAAATACATTTGGTCACAAAATTACCATCAGGAGTCTTGTTTAGCGTTAAGGTAATGGCACCCCTCTTCCCACACTGGGGCTGAATCTCAAATGGCTCCCTGTTCCCTACATAGTGCACTATGTAGGAATTTAAATACTGGCTCCTGCACCACAACAAAGCAGAATATAGATAAAACAGTTATTTGGGATTCAGCCACATCCATACTCCACAAATAGTGCACTACTTGGCTGCAGAAGCAAGAACTTCAAAACTTACATAGCACACTATTTAGGGAGTATTTGGGATTCAGCCTGGGTTTGAGTATAATCAAGAAGCAGAAGAACTGGCTGAAGGAAGACGTCCTTTCCAATGAGTATAGACAGTATAGAAGTCACCTTCTTCCAAAATGACTAACCCTCTGGTCATTCCCAAACCATTTCAAAGAATCAAGTATCCCTACAGAACTCACAATTAGGATTTAATACCTGTTTAGCATGAAATCTTCATAGTGGTGTCCAGTATGCCCAATGACCAGGCCTGGATCATTAAGTTATCACGTCACAAATATTTGGTGTGTCCCGACACGGCTACCTTCTTTGGGTGGTCAGCAGAGGTGTGGACTCGAGTCATATGACTTGGACTCGAGTCTCACTTGAGTCACGAATGTGATGACTGGGGACTTGACTCAAGAAAATCAAGAAATTGAGATTCATTTCCTGCCGTAATTCTGACATACATCACCGTTGTCAGATGTCTGTTACTGTGCTTATGATTGGCTTATTATATTTCGGAAGATGTGTGAAGTGTTTAGATTTCAAGTTTGCCTCCATAAACTGGAAGCGAAGCATCAACAGCATCAATGCGCCCTCGATTAGCACTTAAACTCTTACTGGAGAAACTCACCAGGCAAATTGACCATTTTCCTCATGATAGCAAAACAAAAGAGACACAGCTCTCTCTCTTTGACTGATTTTAACTGCTTCTGCAGGTAAAACAAGCGCAACATTCACCACGAGGCTGAAGTTGACTTTTTATTTGCCAACTTCACATTGGAATTTGTTGTTCCACCTTAAATGGTGCAGCATTGAGGCGCTGAAACGTAACTGCTGTGCCATGTTCAGCTCAAATTGATTTTGGTTTCTGTCACCTAAAAATTAAAAAATGAATATACAGCCATACACTGCTAACATGCTGTCACTAAAAGTGTGTGTAATAGTGTTATGGCCTTAAATTAGCTGAAGAATACATACTGACATGTTCAGGACTTGAAGATTAGGACTACTGACTTGGGACTCGACTTAAGATTCGCTTTCACTGACTCGGGATTTGAATCGAGACTCGACTATCTTGACTTGGGACTTGACTCAAGACTTGAGTGTCAAGATCTGAGACTTACTTGTTATTTGCAACTGAGTGACTTGTTCCCACCTCTGGTGGTCAATGACTTTTTTGGCATCACAGCAGGTAACATGAGGGCTATGCAGCACCATGATGGCAGCATACTAACTGCAGTGTTGGGTATGTTTTTTTTCCAAGCGAGACAAAACAATAGCCAGATTAATGAAAACCATAGTAATGAAAGTACAGGTTAGCGTTAGCCCAACAACCAATGCGACATTTCCCTACATAGCGTGCGTCCACTCTTGAGAATGAAGACAATATGAATTGCAATCAGACAGCTGAAACGTACATAACAATGTAAAAGAGCAGCAAACATAAAAACCCAAACTGTCAAGGATAGAAAAGGATAATGCTAAAAGTAATGGAGAAATAATGGAAATAATGGAGTGCTGCATGGACAGAAGGGTGCAGGGACAGAGGGATGGAGGGAGGTATGGAGTGAGCGATTGCTGGAAGAGTGGAGAAGGAATCTGCTGAAGCCCTGCTGGTGCTGCTCGAGCTCCTTCACTATTGAGACATTTATCAAAAGGCTGATAGTGCTGAGTAAGAGAGCAGCCACGGAGCCACGCGCTCTGCCTGGGGGCGATCTATCCATCAGGCCTGCCAGTCCACTTCTGACCGCAGCATGGGAGTCACCTGGGACACACACTCATCTATCTAAACACACACACACACACACACAGGAGCGCACAGACCTGTTGCATCATCGTCTCCTTGTACTGTTTCTTCTGCGTGACTTTGATTGGCGGGAGCTTGGTTACCGCAGAGACGAGGAAGTTCATTAGGATGTCCTCACAGTTGGCCAGCTGGTCCACTATGGAGAGCAGCCGAGTAGGTAGATAGTGAGTGTACAGATAATTATAGTACCTGAGAGAGAGAGAGAGAGAGAGAGAGAGAGAGAGAGAGAGAGAGAGAGAGAGAGAGAGAGAGAGAGAGAGAGAGAGAGCGAGACAGAAAAGAGTGAGCAAGAGAAAGAAAAAAAAATTAAAGAGGGAATTTGACAGAAAGAGAGAGAAAAAAAAGAAAGAAAGAAAGAAAGAAAGAAAGAAAGAAAGAAAGAAAGAAGGAAAGAAAGACAGAGGTAAAGAGAGAGAGAGAAAAAAAGGGAGTAAGAAAGAAAGAGATAGAAAGACAAACAAATGGAGGAAAAAGAGACAGAGAGTGAGCGAGAAAGAAAGAAAGAAAGAAAGAAAGAAAAAGAGGGAATAAGACAGAAAGAGAGAATGAAAAAAAGAAAGAAAGATAGAGAGAGAGAGAGGGACAGAGAGAAATAGAACACCACACAGAGAAAGAGTAGAATACAGACAGACAGATAGATAGAGAGAGAGAGAATGAGAGACAAAGAGGGAATAGAGAGAGGAGAAGGAAGGAGAGAGAGAAATACAGGGAGGGAGATAAAGAGAGTGGCACAGAGAGAAGGCAAGAGAAAAAAGGGAGAGAGAAAAAGAGAGGGACAGAAACAGTAAAAGAGAAAGAGTGAGAGAGATTGAGAGAGAGAGAAAAGGAGAGAGATATTGAGAAAAAGTGTAAAAGAAAGAGTGAAGGAGAAGGAGAAAGAGATTGAAAGAAAGAGAGAGAAGGAGAGAGACAAATAAAGACAAAGAGAGAGAAAGTAAAGGAAAAATAGAATTCCTAAATTAGTAACAATCAGTGATCATCGATAATAATTTAATGATTTGCCTCAACAGTTGTCTCTCTCTCTCTCTCTCTCTCTCTCTCTCTTCTTCTTTCTTGACAGAAGACCCCCCCCACCCACACCCACAGTTGACAGGTGGTCTATCTGGTGTGTGTGGCTGGTTTTCCGCTGGGCTCCTCAGGCCTGTGGTCCACGCTGCAGTCTGTGCTGTGTGAGGTGTGTCAGTTTGAAGGCATGACTGCATGATGTGTGTGTGTGTGTGTGTGTGTGTGTGTGTGTGTGTGTGTATGTGCGCTTCACATTAAAATATAATCCTCGGTTCCATGAAACTTGGGACAGTACGTGAACAGAAAGCAGCGATGTGTAATTCCACTTTGACCCGTATTTAAACCAAAACAGAGCAAAGAAATGATGTTTAATTATTTACCATACCAGTTTTTTAAAAGCTCATTCTAAAATTGATGCCTGCAGCATATTCCAGAAAAAGTGGGGGCGACGTGAGACTAGGAATGTTATTTAAAAAGCATCTTAAACAGGTGAGGCTATCTTTGCCATTATTGTTACCAGTATAAAGTTCAGCAGACCAAGACATTTTGGATGATTCTATGCTTCCAACTTTGTGGGAACAGTTTGGGAACAGCCTTTTCTGTTCCAGCATGACTGAGCCCCAGTGCACAAAGCAAGGTCCATAAAGTCCTGGCTGGGTGAGTTTGGTGAGGAAGAACTTGACTGGCCTGCACAGAGCCCTGACCTCAACCCCATCAAACACCTTTGGGATGAACTAGAACAGAGATTGAGAGCCAGGCCCTCTCGTCCCACATCAGTGTCTGACCTCACAAATGCTCTTCTGGATGAACGGAGAAAAATTCCCACAGACACCCTGCAAAGTCTGTAGAAAGATTCCCAGAAGAGTGGAAGCTGTTATAGCTGCAAGGGGGGGCAACTCCATATTAATGCCTATGGAATGTCATAAGAGCTTCTGTACTTGTAATGTGTAGCTGTCCCAATACTTTTGTCCATATAATGTATGTACATGTGCTGTTTTTCAGAGCTTCACAAAAAGAATTAATTCAAAAAATTCTTCACCTCTGGCGTGGGCCAGTGCCATACCTGTGGTAAAAGGCGGCCCCTGTCAGCACCATTGAGTACTCGTTGGTCCATTTTGAGGTGTAGCCCCACCTCCCCTTCCCTCCATCCCAGTAGTGACTACGTGCAGGATAGCCCACGATCCGCTCCGGAAAACTGTGCCACACGATGAAAGCAAAATCAACCTGCACATACAGAGAAAACAAAACAAAGTGATTTGGTCAGTGCAGTATGTCAAATTATACATTCACCATTCACTTCATCAGAAAACCCTTCCTCATTATAAGCTCCGCCCACCTTGTAGGTCCAGTTTATAGGTGTACAAATACACAATGTAGCCCATCTGTTGCTGCATAGTTACATGAACCCCCCTCTATTGATTCAGTGGTGAATTTCTGGCCACGGGATCACTTTTGACCAGATATTCAGCAGGTGGACCATTCTCAGGTTAACCATGGACCACCACCCAAAAAATTTCCAGCCAAGAGCAGCTCTGTGGTCCTAAACTGAGCATTGGTGAAGAGCTAGAAGATGGCTATCACATGTCAACAGATGGTCCTCAGCAGGGGTGCCCAGTCCTGCTCTTGGAGATCTACCACCCGGCTGAGTTCGGCTCCAACCTTAATCTAGCACATCTGATCCAGTCAATGAAGGTCTTCGGGGCATTAGAGCCAGGTTGGATCTGAATTCTTCAGGGTGGTAGATCTCCAGGACCCTGGTTTACAGACTCTAAGGGTGTTCCTCCATTGCACAAAGCACCAGAAAACCTGAACTGTATTTTTTCTGTTGGTCCCGTAGCAAAAGTTCTGGTTTTATGGAATTGATACAAGTTTAAAATTAGTAATAACAGGACCTAATAGGACTCAAGGAAGATCTGCTCTGTCTTTGATAACACTTTCATCTGAGGTTAATGAAAATAAAAAGCTAAAGATGAAGTCAACAAGCACTATTACCAACAAGCATAGAATGGCATAAAATGACCAAAAAAGAAAATTAAATTGGTAGTCAAGGTTATTGCAATGATATCCAAGTGTCTCTCTACACTCAAAAAATAAACCAATGGGGTTGTTTGACTTAACTGAAAATATGTCGACTTCAAATAAATGAGGTTTTTTGAAATAAATGAACTCTTTAAGTAACTGGTTTACCTAAAACGGACAAAAATGAATGAAAGTCCATTTCAGTTATTGAAAACTGTTTACACTGATAAAAAGACAATCTCATTCCAATGAAACCCAAAAAAATTGCACTGAAATGTTTCAACCATTGAACTATATATACTGACTCTACTGAATTTGATCAAATGGAAATGTGTTGCATAACTGGATTAAGTGTGCAAAACAAACTTAATTTATTTTTTAGTCTAACAGATAGAAAATGAGCTAGAACTAGAACTGTAAGTTCTGTCGGTTCCCACTTGGGTCAGTTTTTGAATGTTCAGTTGAAAAATGTTCATGAGTCATTTAGTGGCCAATTGGCATTTATGATGTAATTAGAATATCTATTTACCTGTTGTATCAGTTCTAACGACGTGCACATACATGATACTATGCAGGTTCTGTGTGGAGAACATACTTTTTTATCACCCCTTCAAAATAAAGTACCCTCAGACAGAAAAGCTAGAAATGCCAGGTCTTTCCTGACTCTGGATATTCAGAGGAAAAAAAAAAAACAGAAGAAAAACTCTTTCACATTCATCACGAGACTGATTAAAGGTTCTGTTTTCCGGAACGCTGCGGAGGAAAGCCTCCTTTGCTCTGTCAGCGCCGGCCTGCGCGCGGATTGAAAAATGAGGCGGCAGAATCGGAGGGAAAGGCTGGAAATGTCGCTCTTAATGTTACATTAAACCCGTGGCGGTGTCGGACGCCACCTCGCAGCGAGATTTACGATGGCATGCAAATAAAGCGGGACCCTCTGGAATCACACGCTCGTCAGATCCCGAGCGGAGCGTGGGGTCGCGTTGAGCACTCGGCCATTCGTTTCATTCATAATGTGTCTGCTTTAATTACAGCTTTGAGAGAGGGAAGAAAAACGAATGACAGACTGAGGGAAGGACGACCCAGCCAAGGACGGCCTCTCTGAGGGCTGCATCGATCATATAGGTGGGCTTCTGTCTTAAAGCCTGTCTCAGGGCCTGAGGTGTGTCATGCATGTGCTCTGCAGAGTGAAAAGGCGTGTTTAAGGTTGCGTATCAGGGTTGAGTGAGCTTCTTCAAAGAGTTCGCTTAGACATGGAGCGTGGGATACATTTCTAAAGGTGGGGCTGGTCATTATTACCCCCTGCAACAGACCACCACCCACCAACAGTTAAAGGACAACAATGTAGGGTTAATTTGCTCTCAGAATCCAATAGTAGTGTGTTTCTGTTTGGAGACAGAGTATCCTGACTGGTAAACCACTTTCCAAGAGTAGCCATCTGAGGGAGGACCTCACTCAGTTGAACTACACATTTTTTCTTCAATAAAATTGATAGAAAAGATTTTTATGGAAATGAGCATGATTTACAGAACTGAAAGCAGACTGAATGCTCATCTTTGTAGGTCAGCAAGAATGTCAACATTTATGAAAAGTGTTTAAATGTCACTTTTTTTTTATTTTTCCCCAATTTTCTCCCCAATTTAGTTGTTTCAAATTCCATAAACTCCCACAATTACACAATACCGCCGGTGCTAGGAGGGCAAGGCTAGCATAGGCTTCCTTCAAGACCTGCGAAGCATCACCACATCTTTTTGAACTGCTGCTCACGCAATGTCAAACAGCCGAACGTGCTTGAAGGAAAGCACCAACCGCCAGATCTGTTACGTCACCTAACAGACCCCCACGCTGACTAGCATCACGCTGATTGATGGGGGAGAAGGGGGGGCCATCCTGCCGACCCAGAGAGAGTGGCCAATTGTGCCCTCTTGGACAGCCACAGAAGGGGTTGAACTTGTGATGTCTTGATGATAGGGCCAATGCTTAGATGGTGGCGCCACTTGGGAGCTCCTGAATGCCATTTGTACTGTCCATTTTTTCTTGGCACGGCCGTCTTTATGGAGAGATGCGAATTGTTTTTACAGTGGGGGGTTCTCACCCTTCCCCTTTCACTCCTCATTGCTCGCTAGCAGCTCAACATTTCTTACACAGAGAGCCAACATTACTCTAGTTAATCTGACAACAAAGGTACTGTGAAAAATGTTTTATTTGATCATATTCATTTAAAACATGCAATATTTTCAGGCTTAACTTAATGTGTAAGGCCTTCAGGAGCTGGACTAACCAATTGGAGAACTCTTTTGGCTAAGTTGATCTCTTGGCTGAGATACTACAGGATCCAGATTGGATCATTTTCTAGATTTTAATTTTGATTGCAGCCAAAACATAGCAATGAAATAAGGGTACTAATGCAATACTTGCAGAAGTTAATTATAACCAAGATAATGGTTTTATTAAATAAAAAGTAACTACAATTACAGGCATGTTATTTGTTTACAGAAATGATCAGGCCTTCTTTGAAGGCCTAGAAAGCACTGAGGGTTCCTCATTGGACTTTATACAGTGATATGGCAGTGAAGGTTTTGGCACATTAAATAGCAACTTGGAAGAATGCAACATTTGTTTTCTAAAAAACATATTGAGGTAGACTGTTTCAGTGTAATAGGTCCAAAAGAGATGCTAGGAGTGGACATTACCCCACACCAGACTGCACTGGATTCTTGCCTTCCAAGTCTAGAATTGGACACCTGCACTAGAAAACCTTCCCTTGTAGCTCCACTTCAGTGGTGTATATACTGTAGCGCACCTTTTGGTGCACAATCAGTGTTAGCTGTGTTAGCTCTTCATCAGCGGTCACTTGCTGGATGTTTTGTGGTGGTGGGTCACTCTCAACTTAACAGTGCTGAAAATGATCAACACCCAATATATGGTCAACAGTGGTCAGAAACTGATCAATCATGAATGGGGTAGAGGGGGGCTGGAAAGAGATGGACTATAGTCTGTACCTGTACACCTACATAGTGGACCTAGAAGGTCGTAAAGTGGACAGAGAGTAGAGGTGGAAGACGGTTTTCTAATAAAGAAGCAAAGTATGAAACATAAACCCACATCACACATCATAATGAATGTTTTCCACTGATCCCCCCAATGCTCTGTGCTGGGAGCAGGAGGGGGGCAGTGGGATTTTCTTTGGGCTTAAGCATGCACATACTTTTGGTGTAATGATCCCTACCACTCATGAAAATTTAAACCCGGCATTACATTTCCCATTTTAATAAGCTAATTAATGAGTCGAAACAATGTAATTATCAATTCTGAGGAGTTCATGGTTCCGTGCCGCACCCAGAATCTTGACAAAAAAAGAAACCCTTATTAAAAACCCGGCAGTCATTTTTCAACACTTTTCAATTATAACGCTCTGGCTGTATAAAGGGCAATCACTGCGACAGATTTTTAAACAGACGGAAGCTTTGTTCCAGATGTGACGGGATTTTCCTAAAGCCGCCGATGCCGTAGCGACCAGGGCCGGATAAAACTTCGGAGGCACGGGTTCTGTAATCTCGGCTGTCTATAAAAGTCAAGTGGATCTGGAGGTGCAGAGCGACTGGGTGCGGTTAATAAAAGATCAGCGGGATGAATTATGAATGGCAGGCTTCAAACACGCACTGGGCCTCTCAGTGCTTAATGAATTTGAGCCGAAGGAGCTCGAAGCTTCTGGGAGGCGATTTGAGCAAGAAGAGCCGATTGGATGATGGATTTATAGGCATGCTGTCTTCATTAGCTTCTCCTTCTCATTAGGGGTCTGCTGTGTTTGGGCTGTTCAAATACATATATTTTTGATCAGGGGTGTCTTAAGAAGCTCTCAATAACCCAGCGGTTGGTTCAGATTGAGGGGGAACTCTGGCCAAAATGATTTCGTCATCCCTGTGATGTCTAAATCAGTGGTTCTCAAACTGGCCCTCTGAGATGGTCGGCATTTTTGCTTGATCCCAACTCTCGATACATAGGGACGCTTTTGATAGAGACGAGATCTGGATTAGTCTGAGAGACATTAGTGGTTTATCTGTTAAAGGAATCATATAAATGTAATGAGATGATTATCTAATTACCAAGTAAAATTCTGGATTTCCACAACATAATGTTCTGGTTGCCAGATAGTACCCTGGTAAACCAACAATAAAACATACCTAATAACACATAAACTAGCCCCACACACACACTAGAAACCCCTAGGTTTCTCCTAGGTTCTCCTTTCTGGAGTACATTCAGAGTTTGAGTTGGCCATCTTCCAGCCCTTTGTCAATAATCACCTAACTTATTAACCCAAAAGTCTTGTCATCAGAGAATGACCAATAATCAGATGGGCAGAGAGTAGCAGATGGACCACAGTGGTGACAGATGGGCTACAGTCTGCAAATGTACACCTATATAGTGGACCTCATAAAGTGGTCAATGAGATGAAGTACAATACTGTGCAACAGTCAGAGACCAATCTTACAGAGCCCTACGTGGCCACACCTTATTAATGTGTGGGAATGACATCCTAATGTGTGGCCACAACTAAGGCATGGGAATGAGATAATTAAGTCATGGCCATGACTTAATGAGGTGTGGGAATGAGATCATGCCTTACTAAGTCGAGGCCATGCCTTAAGATCTTGTTCCCATGCCTTACTAAATTGTGGCCACACATTAGAATCTTATTCCCACACGTTACTAAGTAATGGCAACAAATTGTGATCTCGTTCCAATGCTTTACTAAGTCATGGCCATGACTTAAGTATCCTGTTCCCATGCCTTACTAAGTAGTGGCCATTACTTAATTATCTTGTTCCCGTGCCTTACTAAGTCGTGGACACGCATTATTTTTATTTATACAGGATGTCACCAGCAGGGCTCTGTACAATCTTCATTTATTTCTCACAGTGGAAGGATCATTAACATGTGGGAACGAGATCCCAATGCATGGCCATGACTTAGTGAAGTGCGGGAATGAAATAATTAAGTCGTGGCCATGATTTAGTGAGGCGTGGGAATGAGATCAGGCATTGCTAAGTCATGGCCATGCATTAGGATCCTGTTCCCAAACCTTACTAAGTAATGGCCATGCATTAAGATCTCATTCCCATGGCCATGACTTAGTTATCTTGTCCCACACCTTACTAAGTCATGGCCATGACTTAAGTATCCTGTTCCCGTGCCTTACTAAGTCGTGGACACGCATTATTTTTATTTATACAGGATGTCACCAGCAGGGCCCCATACAATCTTCATTTATTTCTCACAGTGGAAGTATTATTAACTTGTGGGAACAAGATCCTAAAACATTGGCCATGACTTAGTAAGGCATGGGAATGAGATCATGACTAAGTCATGGCCATGCATTAGGACCTTGTTCCCACACAGTACTAAATAATGGCCACGCATTAAGATCTCGTTCGTACGCCTTATTAAGTTGTGGCCATGACTTAATTGTCGTGTTCCACACATTATTTTTATTGATACAGGATGTCACCAGCAGAGCTCTGTACAATCTTCATTTATCGGATGTCCTTTCAAAACAGAAGTTAAGTTGAAGTTACTCCTTTTTTCGTTGTCAAGAAAAAAAGGAGAAAATATATTTAACAGTTCGACAAAATTTAATCTGGAAATGCAGAAACACCTGCGGACGTTTTCAGATCCGAAGCAGCTTGATTTTCTCCTCTCTCTCGAAGACAAAAGCTTCAAATATTATTTATCTGACGTGGAACAGTTTTGTGGTCTACCAACCGTTATTAAGAGTCATATTTTCAATTAGTTTCATTTGACTTTCTCTTTGCTTATGCAGGTGGATTATGTTATATCAAATCTCATCAGAAATATCGCCTGAAAAATGAATCATTTATACGAAATGGCTGTTTTGACTGGTAATCAAATAAATGAATGGTCGTCTCTGACTTCTGCACAGTACTGTACAAAGTAGAGGTTCCTAATAAAGTGAATGAATAAAGATTCATGGCGCTGTAAGGAGCTGAATGCTTGTGAATTAATCTCTCCTGGCAGTTCTTTCAGCCTGAGTATTGATCATGCTAATCAAATGCTCCGCCATTACATAATTCATATACATTTTTGCCTTTCAGAACAGCTTAGTGGCAAACCCTGTATATGCACTGTAAGCATTTCGTATCAGCCGCAGACTTTCATGTGGTTAAGAGTAATTTGCTTATTAATCTCCGAAGCTTTTTTTTCCAAATGTGTGATGTGTAATGAATAAACGTTAGCCATGTTTCTCATGACTAGCCAAGAAAACGGGCCAGAAAAACATGGTTCCTTTGTTTCAGACAACAGCGTGGGCCAAGTGATGTATAAACAGAAAATTACTTCATTTATTTATCTGTATGTTTGCCAGCAGATCTTTCCCAGACTTATTTTCTCTTCTCTTTTCTCCAACCACAGAACTCCACTCTCTGGCATTGAGACTGCACAGCTCTTGTAGTTCACTTGGAAGCAGGGTCCCATTGGCTGGTGGTCCTGCCTCTGGTGTATCAGGATTGAGAGGCCATGTATTCTTATTGGACTTCTTCACATCTTTTACTACCCAGCCAGAAAAGCGATGCTTAATAACTGGAGGATCACAACCAACTTCTTTTCTTTTTCTTTCCCATGCTCCCACTGGTTCTGCCAGTGGTTTCCAGTATTTTAACAAAGCTCGACACGTACTCCTGCAAATCAGGTCAAGATGTTGAAGCAGTAATGGCATGGCGTCAGTGTTAAATAATGGCACAAAGAAGGTTCTCAGTGGCTCACCAGATACAGTATGACTTCCAAGCGTAACTGCTGGGCCTACATTCATATTAACAGTGGGGGGTGGGGGTGGGGGGGGGTCACTAAATAGCTTAATAACCACTTCAGTGTTCACCGTTGGACCATCGTACCACTCAAAAATCTCCTCTTCTACGTCCCTACCAACACATTTGGATGTTAGTTTAACTCTTTTATGAACACAATTACATTAGTTTTTTGTTTTTCAACCAATCACATTTCTGTGTTTAGCAAACAGGAAAAAAAAAATAAACAGGCTCTGATTTATATATACATTAAACACATATTTTAAACAGACATTTAAAAACACTAATTTTTTTCACACCAAAATAATGTATGCAAGTTTAATTTTTAAAACAATGTTATAATTACATTAATATCTAGGCTGAATGAAGTTCTAATAAACTTAATATTCAGAAAAAGGTTAAAATATAATTTATATTCAGAATGAAATAGTCCAATAGTCCAAATTTATGATACGATTAAAATCCAGAATGTTTTTATATATATATATAAAAAATACATATTATGTAATAACTACTGTAAAAAGACAGATATAATACATTATTTGACCTTAATAACTTCTTGTTGTTCCCAATATAACTGAAATATTCAAAACAGCCAAAATACCTTTCATTGTCTGGTTTATAATTAAGTCTACATTGCATGAGTTTATCAAATGAAGTAAATTCTTAATGTGACGAGTAATTTTGGACGCATTTCTACACTCGAATGGAGCTTCCTTTGTTTCAGTCTCACTTCGAGCCTCTTCCTGTCATCCTTTTTCCCCTTTTCTCTTTTGCTTTCCTTCCTTCATTCACCCCCCCCAACCCAGCCCCATCCTCCCTCTTCCCCACCCTCCTCATCTCTCCGTCTCCTTCTCAGACACGTATTATTGTCTTATTAAATTATGCAGCCAAGAGCAATTAAAAGCGAATCCAGCAGCTCGCTGATCCTGCGCTGGGTAAATATCATGGCTGCTCTAATTGAATCTGAGGAGAGAGAATTGACATTAACAAAGTGCATGCACAAATACAAAACACGGCAACAAGGGAAGGGACAATATGTTCTGCATAACAAACGGCATTGGAAAAACACACACGCTCACACATGCAAAGAATAAAATAAGCTGATTAAAAAAAGCTGATTTAAAAAAAGAGGAGATAAACAGCGAGAGGACGAGAGAGAGAGATAGAAAGTGAGAGAGAGAGAGAGAGAGAGAGCGAGAGATTGATCAAGTATTTTTAGTGTGTGGGTTTTGTTTTATTTATGAAGAAGAAAAGAAGATATTCTTGAGAGTTTTGTTTTACAGTCTAACAGATCCTTCGAACAAAGGAGGTGCAGCTTTTTCTTCAAAAGAAGCTGAAGATCCCCAGCGGCGGTACAGAAGTGGATTTATATAATAGAGCGAAAGCAGGAACACTGAACAGCGCGTTTATGTGCACTAACCTTCAGTACATTTGCCCATTAAATATGAAGAATAGGTTAATGTTCATATCTACTGATACATGTTCATCATTACATGAGACTAAAATGAACTATACTAGACGTAGAATTGGACTGAACTGAGCTTAAACCTTAAGGTAAGGGGAGGGAAAGGCTGAAAGGTGAGGGAAAGGACCTGCCCCAGGTGGAGGAGGTTATGTATCTCTGGGTCTTCTTCACGAGTGAGATTGGCTGCAGGCTGGGACAGGCGGCAGCAGTAATGCGGTCACTGTATCGGACTGTAGTGGTGAAGAGGGAGCTGAGCCCCCTCTGAGATACATCCTGACCCTCACCTGTGGTCATGAGCTTTGGGTAATGACCGAAAGAATGAGATCCAGAAAACAGGCGGCGGAAATAAGCTTTCTTTGCAGGGTGGTGGGCTGCACTCTACTTAATAGGGTGAGGAGCTCGCTCATCCAGGAGGATCTCAGAGTACAGCCGCTACTTCTGCACACTGAGAGAAGCCAGTTGAGGCATCTGATCAGGATGCCCCCCAGACGCTTCCCGGTGGGGGTTTGCCTCTGGGGTTGTCCTAGGACCCGCTGGAGGGATTATATCTCCAAGTTGGCCTGGGAACGGCTGAGGGTCCCCCAGAATGAGCTGGAGAAAGTTGCGGGGGACAGGGTCATCTGGAATTCTCTCCCACCTGCTACCACAACTCTATCTGGATTAAGCAGTTGAAGATGATGAATGAATGAATGGGGGGGTGGGGGGACAGGGCTGGAGAGTTGTTCCACCAAACAAACACTTGCCCTACAGCAACATGGAACCAATGGCAGAAATTTTGGAGTGGCATCTGGGGTTGCCAATCAGATGTCAGGCAGGGGGGAGCTAGCCACTCCAACCACCCCTTCAAAACTGTGCATGCCTGGCTGTAATATTCGGATGGGGGGGTTGGTAAGTTAGTGCCAGTGAATAGTGCAAAACATCTGAGTCTTTTTGCTTTAACTTTCTATCGTGCACAAACTTGCCTAACTAATGCAGCATAGAAATGTGGTTCAATTCATTCCTGAATCTGTAGAGTTGCTCTTTCCATTGCATCTTATTGTGAGATCTTATTGTACGTGACTCACATCCGGAGTAATGAGGCTCTGAAGAGGGGCTGAGATACACATCAACTGCCTTTCACCATGTGTAGTTGGTGAGCTTGTGTGTCCATCTACATTTTGTGTGAAACTGACCAATGGACACTCAGGAAATCACTAAGAACAGACCCATCATGCCGGAAAGCCTTCATTCTTCATTCACTCGACAGTGGAGACACATGTGAAATGGCATGCAGAGAGTTTACAGCTGCTGAAGTTGCTGCAGCAGTTTTGAAAAGTAGTGGCAAAGATAAAGGAGCCTTTTGATAACATGTGGGTATCATTTTATATGCAAGTGCCTTTAAAGGACAATTTAAAAAGATACACACTTAAAAAAAGATGGTTCTTTAGTAAAGAAAATGAGTCTATATAGAACCATGAACACATAGAACCCTCTGTATGATTAAAGGGTTCATTGCATCATGAAAGGGCTACTCAGACTGATGGAGAATGTGCTGAAGATGGTGCTATTTAGAACCTTTTTGAAAAGGGTTCTATATAGCACCAAAAAGGGTTCTTTTATTGTTATGATGTCAAGCTTGTAACAATAGCAGAACCCTTTTTGTGCTGTACAGAACCCAAGGTGCTATTCAGAACCATATATAACAAATTCTCCATCTATCTGACGAACTTTTCACCATGCAAAGAATCATTTAAACATGCAAAGAGTTCTTTGAGTGTTCAAGGCTCAATATAGAACCATTGTCTTTATTTAAGAACTTTTATTCTGGTTTGTTGCTACAAAAAATTCTACAGTTTGACTGGCTATAAATCAAACCTTTGTGAATGTTCTCAAGTGAGATAACATTTACATTGATTAAGAAGAATAAAGTGGAACAGAAGAAAAATGACCCCTGAAAAGAGCCTAAGAGTAAAAAAGTTGGTTTTGTTTTTGCAACAATTGTTTCTTTTTTTGTTTTCCTTTTAAAACTTGTAGGACGTATTGGTTTCTGTTGACTGCTGAAACCACTGAGAGTAATGATCAGCCAGTTAATTACCAGCATCTGACCTGTTAAGGCTTAATTGGAGCATTACGAGGGTGTCATCATGTCCCTTTATACTGAAGTGTTACCATGCTTGTATATTGTTCTTGGTTTATTGTTAAAATTCTCCATGGTTTATTGTGAATAACAGTGTACATCCGAGAGAGGATCTACCGAAAACAGCTAAAGAGATGAAAGAGCAATAGATGTCACTTTCAAGTGCTGAACACAGGCTTTGCCTTACTGGTTGAAACAAAGTAGGACTTGTTTACCTCATTGGTGGATGATGGGACAGATTCTTACCTCATTGGTGGACAGAACGGAGTCTTCATCCAGGCTGAGCACCGCATCCGTCCTGATGACGTCATGAGGGAAAAAGCGGCCACTCATTGTCTAGAAGAACAGCAAGAGGAAATCAGAGATGGTCAGGAACTGCGTCTGAGACCACCTTTCATTTCTTTATCTTCCAGTCAAAACAGATATTACATATTTTGATTTTTATTTCCGAGCAGATCAGATACAAGATAATCCACTTATATAGAAGTCAAACGTAAATAATAAGCAAAAAATCTTGAGTTTAAAAATGGTTAAAAGACACAGAGAAACTAGGACTCTTAGCAACCACCTGGAAGACCTGGTAGACACCAAAACTGCCCCCATCAGATAAACAGCACTTAAAGCTTTCATCTTTGAGAGAGAGGAGAAAATCAAGCTGCTTCAGATCTGAAAACATCCACAGGTGTTTCTGTCCATCCTTCCACTGTGAGAAGACGACTCAGCGCTATGGGTCTGAAAGGATGTGTAGCTGTTCAAGAAGAACCTCACTGAGAAAAGGAGACGGACACATCAAACAAAGGAGCTGAACAATGGACTGACCACCTCAGAGTCCAGACCTCAACATCACTGAATGTGTTCACTGGGATCATGAGAGGCAGAAAATGCCACTTCTAAGGTATGGAAAAACATCGTCAAAAAACCGAAAGCGAGTCTTCTGAAAAGAATGGCAGCTATATTAAAAGGTCAAGAATGCTGACCACCCCATTGTCCAGACCTCAGCATCATTGAATGTGTTATTACATGGAGTATAAGAAGCAGAAAATGAAACCAACTACTAAGACTGAACTTTGGAGGTGTGTAAAATATCTGTTGTTCAGTCCCATAATAATAATAATTAGGTGGTGTGTCCCAATACTTTTGTCTATGTAGTGTACCATATTATATACATATCGCTGTTGTTGGAAGAAAACCTCGTAACATAATGTGAAAATACCTGTTGCCCTTTACATTTTATGTAAATTTCATGACGATTGGACTACAAGAAATGACCCAAAATGACTTGGAAAAAAATCTGGTTCCATTGACTTACATTAAAACTAAAGTAGGCTTTTTCCTTCTCCTGTAAAGTTACCATTTTGGAGATACGAGGTTTTCTTCCGACAACAGCACTAATATAGTTGTACAATTTGGTGACTTAAAATTATCCAACTTTAAGAATTGACAAGGAGCATCTAAATCCATCAAAATACTCCCCACCAGCAGTGATTTTTCTGTCAAAGAAAAAAAAAAACTAATTCATCTTCACCTCATCATTCATTGCCTTCATTATCGAGACATCTGTTTCCGTGTTTTGTTTAGATCATGTGAAAAATCGCACCGAAATAATGTGGCAAACTGCAAACAGCTCTAAGCTGTAAAAGTGCAATATCTCCTTCAACTTATGACAGGCTGCCATAAAAACAGCAGCTCCAGAGCGCTAGTCTTCAGCTCTGCTGTTCTGACATTAAGGCCTATATATTTCCCCAGGCTTGTGACAGGCTTAATGAAGACTGAGAACCTTCAACATGGAGAATACAGAGCATTGCTCACATCAGAGTCAGGGCTGGGCACAGTACTTTTGGCTGAAAGCTGAATACACTATCCTAAGTATTCAGTAACGTATTTCATTACAAAACATGAAAATAATGTATTCAGAATACATTTAGTAAACTAAATGTTTACTAAGTAAACAATTCCCATATCCCAACAACAAATTCAAAGCAAATTTGACCACAAAGTGGATAACTACGCCACTTTTTGTTGACATGTATGTAACAAAATGCATGCGCAAGTCCAGCACAACAAGAATGCAAAGATGAACACGTCCACTACTGAGGAGACTGTTCAGTTCAGTCACCCCTCAAAAGAGTTTAATGATGCTGAGATTAACAACTGACTCACAAGTTTGATTTATCAGTCTACTCAGGCTTTAGCATGAACTTTTTGTTTATAAAGTTTTGTTTGTTTTTTGTTTTTGTGTCTGGCCATTTTTAAATTAGTTGATAAACAAGCACTGATGGTGTTTCTTTAAAAGAGTGTACTTTTGTCATTCAGTGGGTAAGTCTTCTAAAGGTGTTCTCCTAAAAATGAGAAGGTACTGTATTCTGAATACTGCCTTTACAAAATGTAGCTTGGAGTGCATACAGATAATTAATTTCCGTATTCTCAAAACAAATTCCTAATGCTTGCATTCCGCTACACCCCAACCCTGATCACAGCTCACATAAACCACTCTGTGGGAAGAAGGCTTTAATTCAGTTCTGTCAAAAATGATATCAGCACTGTTTATTTTGTAATTGGATACACAGTTATTGCCAAAGCTGTTGGTTCCTTGGCTAATGTTAGAATTTGTTTGCCACTGAAAACCTTCTACATATTGTCGCTGTAGAGATACTTGTTTTTCTTTGGACAGCGATGATATGCTGTATTTAAATATAATGTAATAAAATAGTAGTTTTGGAAAGCTGTTAGACCAGACAGTAAGCATCTCTACTTTATTGTACCAGTTTTGTGTAAGTTTATATGTAAGTTTGTACGTAAAGTCCTTACTAAGACCTTGGTTAACACCAGTTGGGCACATCACCACTGAAATCGCAATGTTTCTTTCCATTCAACACATAACAACGGCAAGATTACGCCCATATTAACGAGATCACCCAACAACCAATTAAACATTTACCTTAATGAAGACATAAAATCAAACAGCTGAAATATACAAAGATAGAGTAAAGCAGCAAATTGTTGCTGGAGAAAATGAAGCAGGCATTTAGGAAAGACATGGAGAGCTTCAAGATCATGATTGGCCTCAACACAATGACAAATTAGGTCATTTTTTCCACTTTGCTGCTAGTCAAGCTCCCACGGCGAGTCAAAACAGCTGGGTAGATTTTCTCATAATTGATCATGGGGCCCCCTGGTGGCTTGGGCCCCTGGGCACGCACCCATAAAACCCTTTATGATCTGGATCTGCTTATACCTGCTTAGGGGGAGGAGTAAATATTGAGTAACTACTAAGCTGAACGTTAAAACTAGTTTGTGTGGTGCACCTTCTTCAGATTTAGTAACATGTAAACCTGAACTTAGTAAAAACCTTACATTCTAACTAGCCTATGGTTGACTTACGTACTGCTGGTGCAACTGGACCCTGGGCTATAAACTTTATATATTCAATTAAACACTAATATTGCAATAAATACAAATTTAAAAAATAAACAAAACATTGTCATTTGATGTGTGTGAGTGTGTTAGCTTAACCATTTCCAAAGCTCTCCTCAAGCAAGTCTAGTATACCATCCAATATCAAGTTTATCTAAGCAATTCTTTATTAAATTAGGTCAGGTCTTAAATTAGTCTACCAGATCCAGTAGGTGGTTGTTAGGAGTCTCCGTTTTTTTTTAAAATCTTTTAGTAATTTTTCAAACTCCTGTTTTTCATTTTATTTCCCTTCGACCTTCCCTGATCTTATGCAAGTGGATTGTCTTTTGTCTAGTTTTCTGAGAAACACCTTCTAAATGATGAATACCTCATACTTTTAACTGTAAATTAACGAAAAGAAGGGTGATCTTTAACTTTTGCACAGCACCGGATGCACTCAAACACACACACTCACTCTTTCTTTGTCTAAGAGCTTATTTGTCATCTTACTGCTTCATCGACAGCACCCTAATGGCTATAAGATGCGCTTCAGGACACAGAAAGAAAGAGAGAGAGAGAATCAGACAGGTGTGCCTGTGTGCCGCTCACCCTGACTGGTCTTTTCCAGAACATTCCACATCCCCTCTTTCACTTCCTCTCACTCTACTACTGTCCTATCCCACTGATTAGGGTGTTACCACGGCGACTGAGCTGTCACTCACTTCCTCGCGGCACTGGAGGTCTCTCCCAGGTCCTCTTTCACATGCCATCCCTGCACTGTTGACAGTCTGATTAAGCTTTGGGCCATTTGGCAGCGATCCAACATAGCACCTCTTTAGTACTAGGTTTTTGGCTGACTGACATAAAAAAGACTGTTTAACCGTCAGGAGTGGCAGCAATCGCTGGCAGTAACAAAAGCATAGTGTAATTAATTTGGCTTGACAAAGCCAACTTACTGTCCTGTTTATCTTCTTCTTATTGAGTCGGCTTAACAAAAGTCAGATCCACATATCCTGCAACCATAGGAACAGCCTAGCAGCATCTTAGCAACCACCTGGAATACGATACCAGTGACCTAGCAACACCTTAGCAACCACCTCTGATAACAAAACAATGGCTTAGGAACAACTTGGCAACCAACTGGAATACTGTAGCAATGGCCTAGCAATACCTTAGTAACCACCTGGGATACCATAGCAATGACCTATCCATTGCTATGACATTCACAGTCTCCTGAAATCAATAGAAATAGCCTAGCAACACCTTAGCAACTACCTGGAATACCATACCAGTGACCTAGCAACACCTTAGCAACTGCCTGGGATACCATACCAATGGCCTATCTATTGCAGTGATATTCAGAATTTCCTGCAACCATAGGAATGGCCTGGCAACAACTTAGCACCCACCTTGAATTCCATACCAATGGCCTAGCAACACCTTAGCAACCACCTGAGACAACATAGCAATGGCCTATTTACATTTTAGCAACCGCCTGGAATACCATAGCAATGACCCAGCAACACTTTAGCAACCATCTGGGATACTGGAGCAATCGCCTAGCAATACCTCAGCAACCACCTGGGATACTATAGCAATGGCCTGGCAACACCTTAGCAACCACCTGGAATACCATAGCAATGGCCTATGCATTGTTATGATATTCATAATCTCTTGCAGTCATAGGAATGGCCTGGCAACACCTTAGCAAGCACCTTTTTTTTGAATTTGATAAAAGATATTGTTGTGTAATGTCTCATTTGGCAGAAAGAAAAAGCATCCTTTACACTTTTATCATATCTTGTCACCACAACAAACAGAAAACAGGGAAAAAATAGACAGACTGTTGATACAGACTGTAAATCCACTGTAAATGTAACTAAAGCTGAACTATGTAATTTTTTTTTTGTTGTTAAAAGTGAAAGAAGTAAAATTTGTCAGAAGAAAAAACAACATGCTGCTTTAAAGGGATATAGCCTAAATTAATCATTTCAAAGTCAGAGGTCCAATTTCTCAGGAGTTCTTTGGACCACATTAGATGTCTCTACATATTAATATCACATGCACATTCTCAAAAAGAAGGTCTGGCTCTAAGTTTAAGTCTCAAGTGCAGAATTAATGTTAGACTGGTGAAGATGTTATGACAGTAGTTAATAATTCACTAACATCCTCAGAAGACAAGTCCAACACCAAGTTTTGACTAAGTTCTCTTCAAATTGTCTTTCAACGCACTCGCAATCATATACATATATATATGTATATATGTATATATATATATATATAATATATATATATATATATATATATATATATGTTGTCGGAACAAAACCTCGTATCTCCATTTTTGTCGTTTTTTCAGTTTTTGACATGGTTTGAAAAAGCCTGTTGCCCTTTACATTGTATATTCGTTTTATGAAGAATAGATCAAAAGAAATGGCCCAAAATGAATTGGAAAAAAATTCTGGTTCCATTGACTTACATTAAAAGTCCTGTAAAGCTACTATTTTGGAGATACAAGGTTTTCTTCTGACAACAGTGATACATATATACATATATATATGTATGTATATATATATATATATATATATATATATATATATATATATACACACATGTAATTTAAACTTTACTCCAAACTATTATAAAACAACAATTCCATTATTATGTCCGCTGGCTGCATATTAACTTTTCGCCCTTGTGCTTATGAGGTGGTCCTGTTATGCTATAACTTGCATCAGATATAACTGGCAAAAAATGACTCAACAAAAACAGAACACAAAGTGTAAATCATTCCTGAATACGCAACACTAAAACTGCACACACCAAAATGCCCAACATGATGCTCTCTGTTAGTAAACTTAGAACTGGGCCCGAGGCAGCAGAGCTGTTTCAGCAATTTCTAAATAGAAATACTCGCATTTATTCCAGAACACAAGTTAAGTAAGTACAGTATTGCTGTTGCAAATGAGCACAGGCCCTGTGGGCGCCGGTGCGTACCCCACTACCCATCGATCCACAGGCTAATATGACGTGGCTGTGTTAAATCATTACAGTCAATAAGGGCTTGAGGGAAGCACTGGGCTAATTATGGTATTGACTCTTAATTAAAGGGTCTGAGTAATTTAAACGGCTTCATTTAAAAAGGAAGCAGATTTTTTAAAAAGTTAATTAGCCAATGAGCACCTGAAGTCACAGGATATTTATTTTCTTGTTTGATTATTAAACTACAGATGAATTCAGGGAATAACATAGGGCCATATGGATAACTGTGGGCCATAAGCTCACACTGTGGACATTCCACTTCAAAATGAGCAGACATTTAAGTGTAATTGATGAATCAGCTTCAATAAGTGCAACCAAGAAGGCAAGTGTGCACATCTTCCTCATTAGCAGATCACTTTCAAATGACAAATGCCAATTTGCCCTCATATACATAAACTTTACATATAACACAATCACAAGTGGACTCGTGACTCGACTCACACCTCAAAGCCAATTCAGTCTCACACTACACTCAGACTTGCATCTAAGTGACTTGAGACTGGACTCAGACTTGCAAATCTGAGACTTGAGACTGGACTCAGACTGGCACACCTGAGACTCAAGACTGGACTCCAATTCACACGTCAGAGACTCAAGACCGGACTCCGAATTGCACCTTAGAGACTCGAGACTCGACTCAGGCTCACACCTCATAGACTCAACTCAGTCTTGCACCTTGGATACTGAAGAGTCTACTCAGACTCAAAGACCTAAAATTCAACTACACCTTACACCTCAGAGACTCAAGACTAGACTCAGACTTGCACCTCAGAGACTTAACTTGATCTCACACATTAGAGACTCAAGGCTAGACTCAGACTTGCACATTAGAGACTCAAGACTGGACTCAAGACTCGCACCTCAGAGACCTAGGACCCAACTATGCTTTGCACCTCAGAGAGTCAAGACTACACTCAGACTTGCACCTTAGAGACTCAAGACTAGACTCAGACTTCCACCTCAGAGACTCGAGACTCAACTCAGACTCACACCTCAGAAACTCAACTTAGTCTCACACCTCAGAGACTCAAGGCTAGACTCAGACTTGCATCTCAGAGACTCAACTTGGTCTCACACATCAGGGACTCAAGACTAGACTCAGACTCACACTAGACTCAGACTTTCACCTCAGAGGCTCAAGACTTGAATCAGTCTCACAACTCAGACACTCGAGACTCGATTCGGACTTCAGAGACCCAGGACTCAACTATACCTTGCGACTTAGACACTTAAGACTTGACACAGACTTGCATCTTAGAGACATGAGACTAGATTCTGACTCACACCTCAGAGACACAAGACTTGACTCAGGCTTACATCTTAGAGACTCAAGACTAGACTCCAACTCACGCCTGACTTGACACTTGAACTCGGACAGAGACTCGGACTCACACCTTATTTACTTGAGACCTGAGTTGGACTTACACTTTAGAGACCTGAGACTGGACTTGGGCTTGCACATGCACCTCAGAGGCTTGATTCAGTCTTGGACTATAGAGACTCAAAACTTGACTCTTTCTTATACCTCAGTCTTGACATTTGACTTGGACTTGCACCTCAGAGATTGGAGACCAAACTCAGACATACACCTCAGAGGCTCGAGACTCGACTCAGAAGTATACCTCAGAGACTTGAGACTTGACTCAGACTCACATCTCAGATGCTCAAGACTCGACTCAAACTTATACCTCAGAGATTTGAGACTTGACTTAGACTCTCACCTCAGACTTGCACCTTACATAATTGAGACCTGATATTGACCTGAGACTCGAGACTTGAGATTTGACTCAGATTAGTGACTCACAGGCTTGATTCGGTTTTGCACCTCAGCAATCTGAAACTTGACTGAGACTCGCACCCCAGAGACTTTTCAGTAACATCAGAGTCTTGACATTTGACTTGGACTTGCACCTCACAGACTCGAAACTTGCCTCAGACTCACACCTCAGGGACACAAGACTCGACTTGGACCCACACTTTGGAGACTTGGAACTCAATTCAGACTTGCATCTCAGAGACTCGAGACTTAACTTGAACATTCATCTAAGAGACTCAAGGCGACTTAAATTTGCCCCTCAGACACATGATGCTTGACTTGGACTCACACCTCAGAGACTCGAGACTAGACTCAGACTCACACCTCAAGGAGTCAAGACTTGAATTGGATTCACAAGAAGTGACTTGTGAACATCTGAGCTTTGACCAGACTTGAGACACATTATAAAGATAAAAATAAAATTGGACTGCATGAATTAAAGATTAATATCACTTAAAAACTTGATCAGTAGCTTTTCTCTCTGTCCATCTCACTCTTTCACTGTCTATATTCCACACATCTTCTCCCTCTCTCTCTTTTGCTCTCTCTCCCTTTTTGTCTATCTCTCTCTCTTTCTCTCTCTCTCTCTCTCTCTCTCTCTCACTGTATCTTCATGAAGGTCAGGTTTAACTAGCCCTGGTGAGAGTCTGCCCCACTGATGTTTATGATCCCTGTGTCCCAGTGACACAGAAACACAAACACACACACACACACACACACACACACACACACACACACACACACACACACATCGGGATATGAGATCAGATTCACATTCTAACACCATGACTTTCACCATCTCCACTTTTGTGAGAGAGACAGAGAGAACAAAAAGAAAGAGGGAAAGAAGTAGAAGGAAGCAAGAAAAGAGAAAGAGAGAGAGAGAGAGAGAGAGAGAGAGAGAGAGAGACCTTTAATCACCTACATTAATAATAAATCAGTGCATGCCAACCCCACATATAACCCTTTACCCACAATTCCCACACAGAAGGCTGAGCCATCTGATTGGCCAGAGTCAAATCCCTGGTGACCAGCGCTTTGGTCCAAGTAAACATAAAGACATTCACCATTTTTTTCCGAGTGCAGCCAAGCTACAGTTAGTATTACAAATGAGTGATTATGTTTATTATTAAGCAAACTCATGAACACAAAACATATATTTCATTATGTAGCAGGGATAATAATGTGCTTATTAAAATCAAAGTCATTATGGAACTGCTGCTAATTAGATTCAAACCGAGCCATTACAGCTATTTAAATGAAATGTCACCAGAATAATGAATCGCTGCAACTAATAAAGCAAGAAATTAAACATTCCAGCATTTGGTTCAGTGTGCAGTGTGACCTTTAGCTTATATAAATATCGTGTGTATATTTATGTGTAACAGTGAATTCACAAATTAACATTAATTTATCTTAATAGATAGATAGATAGATAGATAGATAGAAAGTATTATTTCAAAAGTTTGGAACTGTTTATATGGTTTTATTTAAAATAAATGTGTTAAATCTTAAAATACTTAACAAAAATTGTTAGTGTTTTTTTCTACATTGTAAGTATCTGTTGGTGAATGAAACAACAAAGAGGAATAAATGAAGGGAAGAGTATATAAATGAATGAACGCGGGGACGTTCTATGTTACACAGCGACTGGAGTACGTAATCACCCTGAGATTAATCTAGTAGAAAAACTGCTCATCAATTTAGATTAAAAACCTCATTAATGATGAAAGTGATGATGACCGCAAGGATTTCAAGTGTCCCATGAAAATCAGACAAAAAACCCAACAGGAGAGAAACACTCTTTATAGGCAATAAACTGGAGGAGGTTTAAAGACCACCTGTTTAAAGACCACCTCAGCATTCAGTTACTGAGAGAGAAGGAGAGGGGCAGGAGAGAGAGTCCAAAAGAGTAGGAGAGAGCGAGCACAGAGAAAAGGAAAACTGAAAAACGAGGGTGAGGTAAATAGGTAGAGAGTCAATAAAAGGACAGACTGGTCTGAGAGAGAGAGAGAGAGAGAGAGAGAGAGAGAGAGAGAGAGAGAGAGAGAGAGAGAGAGAGAAAATGACAAACAGAAGGGAGAAGAGAAGGCCAAAAAGAAAGAAAAAGAGAGAGAAAGGAAGAAACAGAGAAAGAGAGATGGATAAAAAGGTAGAGAGAAAGGGGAGAGAGAAAGAAAACAGAAGAGTAAAATACAAGGATAGATAGAGAAAAAGTGAAACAGAAAGAGAAAATGAAAGACACAAAGAGGGAGAGACAATTAGAGAAAGAGTTAAACAGAAGAAGAAAAAGAAGAAGAAGAAGAAGAGGAAGGGAAAGAAGGAGAGAGAAGGAGGGAGGAATGGATAGGAAAAGAGTAAAAAAAAAGAAGGAAAAAGAGTGAAAAAGGAAGATAGAAAGAGATAGAGGAGAGGGTAGAGAGAGAAAAGGAAAGAGGGATGAAACAGAAGAAGAAGAAGAGGAAGTAAAAAAAAGAAGAAGGGAAAGAAGGAGAGAGAAGGAGGGAGAGATGGATAGAAAAAGAGTGAAAAAGAAGGAGAGTAAGAGTGACAAAGAAAGATAGAAAGAGAGGAGAGAGGGGGTAGAGAGAGAAAAGGAAAGAGAGTGAAACAGAAAAAGAGAGATGGTCAGAGAGATAGATTGAGAGATTGAAAAAAGACAGAGAGACAAAGCACAGAGATTAAACCAAAGATGAAGGAGAGAGAGAGAGAGAGAGAGAGAGAGAGAGAGAGAGAGAGAGATAAGGATGGAAAGAGCTAACTTCAGGAGGATCTCAGAACTTCACACATTCACCCACACACAGCTGTGGAGCATCCACCACACACACACACACACACACACACACACACACATGCACACACATGCACACACACACACATATAAAGTATAAAGTGAAGGTAAAGGTCAGTTTATTAAAATCTCTCAACATACAGTAAAATACAGGAGATCTGTTAAGCCGCTGTGATTGCAGACCAACACAGCAGCAGATCAATAAATCTAACATCCACTACCGCTCTCTCTCTCTTTCTCTCTCTCTCTCTCTCTCTCTCTCTCTCTCTCTCTCTCTCTCTCTCTTTGCAGAGGCTAGAAATAACGAATTGCTGCTCTAACAGTCTCTTTTCCGTATATTTACACAGTAAAAAACTGAATGTACAGTGAGTTATTGGAAGCTTAGACCTGTATTTTTTGTTAAATGTTCTTTGCTCTTTGAAGAGAACAAACAAACAGGCAGGATGTCCTCAAGTGTCTTTGCTCCACATAAAACACGCAAACAGTGACATTAGGCTACTTTCCACTGGGGAAAAGCGAGAGGAGAACAGAGAACTTCACTGCTTCATTCAGGAGCTGAAACTGTCTGAGCGCTTTCTTAAACAACTCTGTGACCCAGGTTGAGCCCAGTTTGAGCTGCTGTTGGAGATGCTAAAACTATTCATGACAGAGCAGAGGGCAACATAATCCATTCAACGTCTGTGAAAAAGTTCTAACTGCTGGGACACAAGCACTCCGTCATCTTGGTTGTTGCCTGGCCAAGTTCACGTCGTATGCGAAAATTATCAGAACATGAACAGAGGACAAATAAGTTGCACTTGAAGAAGATGTGTAAAGGTCTTTAGACATACAGTAATTTTACTGTAATTGTAATTTACTGTAAAAGTTCATGTAAAATTTCACAATAATTTTGCAGACATACAGTAATTTTACTGTAAAATCAAAGCAAATGCCACATTAAAAGTACATGTAGTGTTTATATCATGTTCATTACTGTAGATCTACAGGAACATAAAGCATATTCACAAGAGTTACTTCGATTTTACAGTAAAATTACTGTAAAGGCCTTTACTGAGTTTGATTTATTCATGCACTTCATTTGAACATCTGAAAATGAATTCAAGCACATATATAACTGAATAACTGCTGTAGTAGAACCATTTGTGGTTTCAATGGATCTTTTTAGAGCACCATTTTTGTAAATGTGCTGAAATGAATGTCTGGGCTATGACATTTTGATCTGGGTTTTTAGAACAATTTTTTGAAAATTCCTCAGATACTTTATTGCTATATGAATCGGTCAGTCAGATTTCTTACAAATTACATTACCAGACCTCCTCTAATGAAAGTAATACAGCTCCAATAGGAGCTTAATTCATTAAATAATACTAATCTAAGTAGATTAGTTACATTTTACATGCTATAATTACCTTACATGTAATTATGTAATTTTATTTATGTCATGTAAATAGAATGTGAAGGTCATTGATTATATAACTAACCATGTAAAAAAAAGTATTAGACATTGAAATCAAATGTACAGTAAATTTGTGTTATTCACTCAAACACACACTCATTCTCTCTCTACCTTTCTCTCTCCTTCAATGACAGTGAGAGGGATGGTGGTGGACGGCCATTTGCTTCTGGGGGGAGAGGGTTTGTCACAGTTCCACAGGACGATGATCTGGAACAAATTCAATCACACCTTAAACCTTAGTTGTACTGAATGAGGTTCACACACATGCATCTGAAATAGTTCATCTGCGATAAAAAAGGTGTGATTCAAGAAATTCAACAAAATATAAAATGTGGCATAACTTTTACACAGGCTGCAATTTATATTTATTTTCCCCCAATATGTTCAATTTAGTTAATAAACAGTGATTGTGCAGTGAAATGTGCAGAAGTGTGTTATCCATAAATAATGTGTTAACTAATTTACACTTAATAAATAAACCAAAAATAATTTGACCCGCAAAGCATGATACTTTATTTTTTGAGCTGATTTTTAAAAGTTTAACATACTTTTTTACTCCACTGAAATTATATAAAAGTTTTATTTTTAAATCACTTTTCATATCGCTGCTTTTGGAACAAAACCTCATATGTCCGTTTTTGCTGTTTGTCAGTTTTTGACATAACATGAAAATGGCTGCTGTTCTTTACATTGTGTGTATATTTCATGAAGAATGGACCAAAAGCACCATTTCTGCATTGGGTGTCCCTGAATATGTCTCCCTCTAGCTGTGTGTTTCACTCACACATACCTGTGCGCAGAATTTAGACTTGGCCACGGCGATGATGAGCTTGAGGATGGGCTGCAGTGGAGACTGGAGAGGAGTTACAGCCTGAATAACAGCTGTGAACTCCTGCTGAGGAATCTTACCTGCACACAACATTGATCCCATATGAATGCATTTATATATATATACACACACAAACACACACACACAAACATATATATATAAGCTAATTTATTTAGTTGAAGGATTTGGATCTATCATGAGTTTAATTTTTGACTGAAAATCTATATTAATGAAAGAAATGGTGACCCCCGTTTTCATGTCACTACCGAAACAGTCAGTAGGCGGAGCCTTATTTTAACCATGCCCTACATTTTAGAGCAGGTAGTGAAACTGCATCCCTGTCCCTCATGGCCACATAGTGAGAAGTTAGATCCCATTGTTTTGAAGTGAATGGGTCCCAAAAACTGAAAATCAGTGTGGAGCATTAAGCATTGTCACTACCGGAACAGATTTTCTGCAGTTAATAAACTTTTTTTGTATTTTAATGAGAATTACTATGATTTTATGTGTGTACAACTGTTCAAAGCTGTGCTTGCTAGTCATGTACCAGCTAGCGCTTTTTACTTCTGTTCAAAATTATCTAAAACTGTCAATACATTAATGTATAGGGTCACACTGACTGGCCACTTCATTAAGTACACCTCTTTGTATCTACATTCATTGTCATTCATCTCCACCGACCATATAGGTGCACTTCGTAGTTCTACAATTACAGACTGTAGTCCATCTGTTTCTCTATATACTCTGTTAGCCCCCTTTTACCCTGTTCTTCAATGATCAGGACCCCCATGGACCCTCACAGAGCAGGTACTATTTAGGTGGTGGATCATTCTCAGCACTGCAGTAACACTGACATGGTGGTGTGTTAGTGTGTGTTTTGCTGGTACGAGTAGATCAGACACAGCAGTGCTGCTGGAGTTTTTAAACTGTCCACTCTATTAGACACTCCTACCTGTTAGTCCACCTTAGGGATGTAAAGTCAGAGACAGTAGCTCATCTGCTGCTGCACAGTTTGTTGGTCATTCTCTAGTCCTTCATCAGTTGTTGCCCACAGGACACTGTTGGCTGGATATTTTTGGTTGGTGGACTATTCTCAGTCCAGCAGTGAGACTGAGCAGCACTGCTGTGTCTGATCCACTCATTCAAAATGCAAAGAGACCTGATAAAATGGACAATGAGTGTAGATACAAGGAAGTGTCCTTAATGATGAAGTGTTTGACCAGTATTTCTCTCTCTCTCTCTCTCCAGAATGTGGATGAGAAGTGCTGCAGGGAGTTGTCGTCATTAGTGAAGGCTGGACAGCAGCTTGTGGTCCTGAAAACACTAAAAGATTCAGCAGATGTGCTGATAATTTAAAAACTGGTTCTCCATTCTAGCTCTGCAGGATCTTCTCCACTCCACTGTTTCCCTCCTCTGACAACTAACACCTGATTCTGCTCATGGGGAAGCTGAAGGGCTGAACGAGTTGGGCTAGAGCTGGAAAAATAAGTCATAAAAGATTGCTGGCCATGAACTACCACAGCTTGAAAGGAAGATGCTATTTGCTGTGACATAGCACTACAGAGCAGCATCTGAAACGGCATTACTCTGTTTTACCTAGCAGACCAAGTAGTATTCCAGAATGACAAACCTGTTCAAAACATGTAACATTGAAATAGTAGATTGAAAGTGCCCACATGCCATACTACAGCTGCAATGTACCACTGATAAACCAAATGAGAAGTATTCAGAGTGGTCTGATTGATCATCATCGAAAAACTTGCCAACTTGGGTTCCTTTACAGTGGTGGTGAAAGGAACAGGGCTCACAATATTCACAACACAAATATTTTATTTCCTATCTAAAAGCACCAGTGAACCTACATCTGTCTTCTGAGTTTTTATATGTAACGTTAACAGTAAAATAGTGGCAAATCTCAAAAGGTAAGTTTCCTTTAAGTACTACTTTGCCTTACTACACCCTTCATGTATCCCTCCTCCATGAATGGATTGAACAAATACATTTTAGTCCAAAATCTTATTAAAATCATTACGAATGAATGTCTTAGGCATCAGGCAGTGTATTCATAATCATTTCATGTCATAACTTTCTGTGAAGTAGCTTTTAGTTACACTCTCTAGACGTCTGGTTCCTATCACCACCACTGTAAATAATTCTGGTTAGTGTCTCTAAAATGGAACATTTTACATCAAACCACTCTGAATGACTTTATTTACATCTTCACTATTTAATTGTGCCAAAATTTGAATATTTGGTGGAATGGCTACAAGCATCACTTTCAGATTGTTGGAATCTGCTAAAAACCCTAACCATGTGTTTATGCTGACAGGAGCCAACCTCTTCCACCAACTGTCAGAATTAGAAAAGCACAATTTAGCTGATTCTTTGCTTCTTCACTACCAAGCACTACTGCATGAGCACTAAGTTCACCAGAATGTTGACTACAACAGTATTTTGATGTTGCAGTTGTTATGTTTAGAATTATCACTTTGTTAAAAAAAAAATGACAAAGGTCACTAATAGTAACATTATTAGCAAGTGTGCTGTCACCATTATTTTAACATAAAAATGATTTTTTTTTATTATTAAAGCTTGTGCGGTCTTGCACCAGGTTCAAATGTGAGTTAGAAAAGTGCATTTCCTGAAGAAAATGCAGAGCAATTGTGCAGCTTAAGCAGTTGCTAGGCAGTTGCTAGGCAGTTGCTAGGGTGTTGCTAAAAGATTACTATGGTATTTTAGGTGGTTGCAAAGGTGTTGATAAAGGGTTGCTATGGTACCCCAAGAAGTTGTTGCTAGGATGTTGTTAGGTGGTTGCTATGGTATTCCAGGTGGGTGCTAGGATGTTTCTATGGTTTCCTACATGGTGAACCCCTTAAAATCCCAGGCTTTTTACATACTAAGGCTTATAATTCAGTAATTACAGGAATGCAAATTGGTTGAACTTTTCTTAGGTTATACAAGTGTATAATAAAACTGCCCAATTAAGGGTTTAACTGGGTGTTGCTAATGGATGTAAGTTGAGCACACAATCTTTTGCACCCCATCCATGTCTATGGGAAAAAAAATGTAATTTGACAATGATTCTAAGAAAACATATGTTCATATCAAAAAACTGTATATAAACACACTGTACCCGACAAGACCGAACATTCTGGAGTTGGAACGGTGTCCATATTTTAAAAACTGGGGGGACAAGTTAGCAACAAAAATCTGTCTGAAAATAATAGTGATAAAAAATGAATAATAATAATAAGAATAATAATATTGATTAGATGCATTCCACCCACATGTAATGAATGCACAGTTTATGGGTCACATGTGTGGTAAAACACAAAATGTATATAAATTTGAGGGAGGAATGAGCAAAACATGAAAAGATTGTGCTGGAAATGGACGGAGATTAGCAGTAGTGCCTCATGTTGTTAGGAGGCCTCCTTTAATAGTTGCTGCAGACACAGCGTCTAGACGGAGACACGAGCTTCAAACACGTGCTGAATAAATATTTACCATCAGACTAACACTATATAAACTTGTTAATTTCAGGCGCATTATTAGCACATATTCTGGCCGCATCACGGGACATTTTGTGCTCTTACAGTCATCTGGCTCACAATTTCTGGTCCATACTTTTCTGGTGTGTGAAGTTCTTCTGTAAATTACAAAAGAAATCGGATAGATTTATGAGGGCCGGGCCGGCTGTGGGGGCCGTGGGCTCCGTGGGGCAGGCCGTTCATCAGCACATAGAGCTGTTACAGCAGCTTAGAGCTGCTGACAGGAAGTCTAAACTGCAGTGTCATCAGAATTATGGAAAGTGAGACTAACAGTGTCGCTGCCACTGGAGAAACAGGCTATCCATCACTTCAGCCGCACAGATTTACTGCACCAAGATAAAGTACGGGGACGGCGCGTGCTTTACTCAACACACACATGCGCACAGGGACACACACACCGACACACCCTAGACAACCAACCCACACACACCTACAATCGCACGTCAACGTCGCACGTCTTAACCTTGCGACCCTTTCTCGGGGTTAAAAATATTTCTTGACCCCCTCTTTGCCAACTTATTCCCCCTACAGCCCCCCACACTAATATACACATTAAGAAATTACAGAAGAATGATCAGATATTAAGTCTACTCACTTATTAGTCCTGCATTCCTTGGCTAATCCGTAAATCTGTAGCCTGGCACTGAAAAGTGCTTCAATTTCAGCCGTCAATCAAGACCCTCCCAGAGGATTATGAACTATTTCTAATCAACATTCAGTCATTCAGCAGAACTTCTATGCACTCATCATATGGTATAAGTATATGGCACCACTCTCATGACCCCCAGGAACACGTCGTGCCCACCAAGGGGGTCTCAACTTTCACGTTATTCATTCCATTTTGTCACTACCAAAATAATCATTATACTACCAAACCTCTACTAAAAGGTTCAGCAGTAACTGTTTCGGTGGTAACAATTTTAGCTAATATTGAGCAGACCTCAAAAACGGTGACCAGTACATGACCAGCAAACACATCTTTAAATATTTTTCATTAAAACACAGAAAGTGAATCTAACTGCTCACCATGTGGCCAAGAGGGACAGGGATGAAGTCTCACTTCCTATTCTAAAATGCAGGGGTGTGGCTAAAATACGGCTCTGCCTATGGACGAAAACTCTTTGTGTTTCAGTGGTGACATAAAACATGGGAGGACAATCAAACTCATGATGAATCTAAATCTAACTTCACTTTAAAAGTCATGTAAGTTACTTTTACAAGTGTAAATTTAGGGGTTAAGGTTTGAGACAGACACCTCCCAATAGAAATTTAGCTTAGCTTATCTCTATTCGCCCCTTAAATTTCCTGACTGAGGTAATGGTGATGCAGCAGTAACTAAGCAGTGCGGAGAAAATGAAGAGTTGATGAAATACATGAAAAACGTCAGGAATCGGCCATAACACAAAAACAAATTAGTTCATTTCTTTCTGCTGTGTCAAAACAGCTATTCAAATTTTAGCATAATTGCTCGCAGGGGTCCCCTAGTGGCCCGAGCCCCTTGGCGTGAAATCATAAAACCCATTGGATTGGATCTGGGCCTGGTTTTGTCCCAACAGTGACTGTATGGTGGTAAAGTAAACTTCTACATATCTGTTCATACACAACTACTAGCACACACACACACACACACACACACACACACACACACACACATACACATACGCACACACACTGCTGCTCTGAGACAGGTTGGCATCTATCTGAGTTACGGTTTCATTTTTGCTGCGACAGACTTTTACCGCTTTGAGCAGACGATGCTCAGGAGAGACGGAGGCACAACATTTTTTCCTCGTTCTCTCGCCTACACACTTACACACACACACACACACATTCACTGACAGAGGCTCTGCTGAAATCAATGATACAATCACAGACAGACAGACAGATACCAGCCTGCATGTCAACATCCCAGAAAGGTGACACTCACCCAGGACTCCGTAGTAGAAGGGAAAGTGTGTGGGATCAGAGGAGAAGTGTGGGAGTGTGTACAGTCCGCCAGGCAGAGAGTTCCACATCAACCTGCTCCTGGAGATGTGTGTGTGTACCCTGTCCTGGATGATCTGCGGAAAACATACACACACACACAAGAAGACAGAACGCTGTGTGTTAGAGTTCATTTGTCGGTTTAAGCAACACATATACATTAAGAGTTAAACAACACCAATAAAGCCTAAATCAGACAGTTATAAATGGGTTATTCACTATATATTAAGCTTTATACATTACAATCTAGATTAGTACATAAGTCTAATAATGCATATTGGGTACTTTTAAAAATGTTTTGCTAACAACTAAGCAGGAATTAATTACCTACAGTCTTATTACTGTATAATTGGTAACATTTAATTTCTGTTTGTTCCAGGCAGCATCAAATCACTCCTGGAGTTTATTGCATTAAAGCTAATCAGAGCTTAATAAGCTACTAATACTTCAAAAAGCATTCTTTATTTTTAAGTAGAGTTCTAATCATCACTTAGTACAGGCTAAAATGGCTAAACAAATTTATTAATAAGTGATTTTATTAATGATTTTCATATAAGTCATCCGATTATGTACTAAGAGAGGTCATAATGTTTATAGTTTTATTTGCTGTGCATCCCATATTTTAAAGCAAAGGTCATTTTATGGCTTTTTGGTAGCCAAAAACAGACAAGCTGGAAAAAAATCAAGTTAGTTTCAACCCAGTTTAACAACCAAATGCAGATACAGTGAAATTATTGTATGTAAAAGTTTTGTTTGTGATCAAAATATCAATATGTATTCAATTTGTAATGCAAATTGACTCACAGCCTCCAATTTCTTAATTTTGCTTCAGAATTTCCAGGTACTCCTGACACTTTAGGCCAAATGCACCAATTTAAATGAAATCTTGCCTATTATACATTAACAAGGTGTACATTTATGCTCAATAACTTGTATGATAAAGTCTTTGTATAACAAAGTGTTTATTGTGAGTTATTACAGCTAATAATGCAGTTATTAGTGTTTGTCACTTTAAAAGACATCTAATTTGGTACTAATATAGGTTATACCAAATAAAGCTTAATGCACGGCAAATAAAACTATAAACATCATGACCTCTCTTAGTACATAATTGGATGTCTGTTATGAAAATCATTAATAAAATCATTATTCATTGTAATAATGCATAATATGCACTTTGTTATGGCTTTTTAAAAGGTTTTGCTAATTACTAAGCAGGGATTAATTAACTACAGTCTTATTACTGTATAATTGGCAACAATTTATTTTTATCTGTTCTAGGCAGCATCAAGTCACTCCTGCATTAAAGCTAATAAGAGCTTAATAAGCAACTAAAAAAGTGTTCCATATTCTAAAGTAGAGTTCTTGTCATCACTAATAAGAGGCTAAAATGGCTAAACACGTTTTTAATACGTCATTTTGCATCCCATAGTTTAAAGATAATTTTATGCCTTTTGGTAGCCAAAAGCAAACAAGCTGGGAATATTTGACTCACTGAAAACTTGTTTAGCACTTGTTAGCCTCTAATTCCTTAACTTTGCTTCAGAATTTAGAACACATCTTGTGTCTCAAGGCTACCTGGAACCTATAGAAATGAAATGCTGTCTATTATACAGTAATAAGATGTGAATTCATGTTCAATAATTTGTAAGGTCTTTGTATAACAAAATGTTTATTGTGCATACATTCAGATAATAATCCAGTTATTAGTGATTGTCACTTTAAATGACATCTAATTAGGTACTATATAGGTTATAATAAGTAAACCTTGCATACAAGCAATTACAATAAAATATTTTATGGAATCTCCTCACATGATACCAGAACCAGCTGTACCTGAAATCTTCTATTGAGTTATGTATTTTAAAAAAAAATGTAGTTTTTGATGATACGGCAATACAGGAAGGGGGCGTGGTTGGGGATGGTGGTGGGTGGCATGCCATTCCCTCTTTTTGAAATGATACAAGATGGATTTGGGGGGTCTTGGGATGACTGCCACAAAGGTACATATATTTTTAGCCTATATTATTGATAACATGTTTTTAAAGGTGACTTTTCAGCATTACTGTCTATAGTGGACAAAATGTCCACATTTGGATCATTGGTTTGTCAGAAAAGGCCTGCCAATTGAAGCATACCATTCAGTTACCTCATATCAGAATGTTTTTTCTGCATATTACTGCTGTTATTCAGATAAATTGGACTCATGGCTTCATTTAGACTAACATTGTGAAACATCTGATGGGTTTTTAAAAATATTCTCCATTAAACTCAAATTAAAGCCAAACACAGATAGTTGTTATTTCATTATAGTCAGCAATGTTGTCGCTTGTAGCCTAATTTTCTTTTCAATGGGTCACAAGCCCCCAAACTGCATTTGATTAATGAATAATAAAGCAGCACAAACATCTGCGCCATCTGTGTTTCAAGCACCTATGTTACAATCTATCTACAGCTACGATCTATAAGTTCTGGCCTCATGCTAGGCCACTTCCAGCCGCTGGGGGAGACAAGGCACCACTAAGGGTAAACTAGGGCTGAGGGGTAACAGCTGTGGGCACCCTACTTAAGAGGTGCTCACATGCTGCTTTCTGCTCGGTCTTGAGTTCACACCGCTACGTGCATGTCTCAGATTAAGCTGGTTCCTTTCTCGAGTCTCATGTTCTGGTTACTCGAGTATCTCTCAGCGTAAGTATAAATAACAAACAAACAAACAAAAAACACATTGAGTGTCCATTTGGTGACTGTTCCTCTTTTTTGAAACTCTTTAGTTTGTAGCTGCTCTGGTGTTACTTTTGTTTGGCCTTAACCTCCCCTCTTTTGTTTATCAGTCCTCCTACGAAACTCTTAACAGCACTGCTGTGATAGCTCAGTGATGATAACCCCCGTCACAAGACTGTGAGATCGAGTCTGCACTTGAGTCCACCTCATCACATGGCCAGCAGCTTATGATCCCTGCTGGGGGTAAGCCAGCCATCACACTACACTATCCCATAGTCAGGGATAATTGGAAAAGACTGAGTTGCTACTGTTAACTGATGTAAACACAATACAATATGGTTCTTTGAAGCTGTTTGAAATTTAAAAACAAAATATCTCTGCCTTTGGAAGAAAACCTCATTTTGACAGTTTTTAGTTTTTGACATAATTTGAAAGTGCCTGTTGTCCTTTACATTGTATGTAAATTTCATGATGAATGGGCTAGAAGAAATGATCCAAAACAACTTGGAAAAAAGTCTAGTTTCATTGATTACATTAAATTACATTACATTCATTCATTACATTAAAAGTAAAGCAGGTTTTTTCCTTCTCCTGTAAAGTTACCATTTTGGAGATACAAGGTTTTATTCCGACAACAGTGACATATTGTAATATACATAATATAATAAAAATATCTGCAACAATATAAATATGGTAAACACTAAACACTTCTTTCATTGTTTACTTTGAGCAGCTTAGTAACAGCATGTTAAAACTAACCCCCCTGTGTGGAGGCTGTACTTCAGCCTGGCTAGCTCTCACTGTACGCTATTTACTGTACGTGTTTTAAACTGGAGCTACATTTAAGCCACCAAGTGAGTGATTAAAATAATATAGGTGTGATTTCTGTGACTTACATACACAACTCATTAATCAGAAAGCAGTCAATGAAAAAAGTTACTCTTCTTGTATAATATGGTCTTCATTGCAAGTCTTGAGAAATACATCTGATTGCTGTGAAAATTCACAGGTAATGTTGATATAATGTTCATATGCGAATATGAGCACTTTATCAATAGCATGTTTTACTTGGGCCTGTTTAACTACATATACAAGCTATTTTACTTTTTACCCCATGTTAAGTTGTGCGCACTCTCCCTAGTTTCCTTTGGGAGCAGTAAAAATTACATATTCAGCTTGGAAAAAAAAATATCCATTTCCACTCGGCTCCCAGCATCTCCAATATGTCTCAGAACCACCTTCTGAAGTGCCTGAGCGATCAGACAGCAATTCGTCTCCGATGCGTCTCAGTTGCATTTACGCTTGGCTTTTTTAGACAGCACAATCAGCCCAAGACATTTTTTGCCCGTGAATGTGTCATACACTACAGAACACTGTTGCTCCATTGCCTCGGCATATATTGTCACTGGGACGGAATTCAATTTAAATCGCCTTTTACTTTCACTACAACTATATAAAGGCCATCACAGATAAGAGTGACTGTTCTATTCCTTGTGCAGGCCAAATAATCTAAAAAAAAAAATCCAAACAGCCAACCTCTGGCATTCCTGCAGCCTGCCAGGAGGAAGCTCTCCACAAATGGGGGAATCTTAATTAAGAAGATAACTCTCCTCTGTGTAGCACTAATTAATCAAGCTCATCTTAATCAACAAAGGAGGTCAGGACTGGATCTCATAAGGACAGACCTGTGGCTCTGTAAATAACCCATATTAAGCCACATGCGGCCCTACGTTCACACACATCTCACAACACACGCACACACACACACACACACACGTGACCTTGTTTTATTGTGTACAGCCATGTGCAAAGGTTTAGGCACCCCTGGTCAAATGATATGTTGATTAATAAAAGTGAAAATATGTGAACACATCCTCTACAACAGTGGTGTCGAACTCAACCACTAAGAAGACCTTTTTAAAAAATCTCAGTAAATCTGCCGACCAGTTGTGTTTTTATTCAATTTTTACTGATCTGAACGGGCCATTGTTTATTCAAAATATGACAAAACTGCAACAGCAAAATAGGCACTAAATACTTATTCAAATATAATTCTAAATAAAAATAAATTGTTTTAGATATTTTTTAAACTGCCTATTTGCTTGAACTAGATGTCAGGCATCTTTTCTTTCTGTGTAACCGCTGGACCATCGATTGTTGTTGGTGGGGGAAGAGGGGTCAGGATACACATTATGTTGCAGTGCATGCTGGGGACTGTGGTGCATTTCAGGGTGAAACAGGTTAATAAGAATAGAAAATGTAACAAATTTCATGGGCCGAATGGGACTGTGTCATGGGCCTGACGGGCCTTGTGTTTGACACATGGGCTCTACAGAGAACACACTTTTGCATGTTTTAAGCAAAAATATCCTTTGCGAATGTGTTAACATATTCTATGGAAATCAACAGAACATGTAATTTGACCAAAACTTTTGGATGCAATCTTAATCTTGACTCTTCCTTTGAATAGCAATTTTTGTAGTATCTTTATATAAAAAGATATCGCTGCGGTCGAAAAAAAAAAACTCTTTTATCTCCATTTTTGTCGTTTACCAGTTTTTGGAATAATCTAAAAAAAAATGCCTGTTACTCTTTACATTGTGTGTAAATGTCACGATGAATGGACCAAAAGAAACAACCCAAAATGAATTGGAAGAATTTTTGATTCCACTGGTTTTTTTCCTTTTCGTGTAAAGTTACCATTTTGGAGATATGAGATTTTCTCCTGACAACAATGATATGTTTCTCATTTAGACTAGAAAAATGTGCTCAAAACAACTTGAAAAAACATTAAAAAAGGAAAAAAGGGGGACAAAATTGTGGGGACAGTAAATAAAACAGTATGACCCGAGAGAAAAAACCTCAAAATTTTAAACATGACAAACATTACTGACCTTTTACAGCACTATATGTGTGGACCAAATGTGTGCAGACTGTCATAATTTTTCCTCACATTGCTTGTTTTATTGTGGTCAACCACATATCGAGCTCGCTATAACTAGGTAAGCAGTAGCTCACAAGAAGCGATATCACAGCTCAGCTAAATTTCCACAATCTGCAGAAACAGTCCAGCAGGTTGTTATGTTTCCTCAAAAAAAGGCTCGTTCCTTGCCTCACTGCAGAGTTGATTTAAAATTTCGACACTACTGATCACAGCACACAGTTGTGTAACTGTTGTATGGTGGTAGCAGCTGCCAGAAATTGGTGGTGCTTTGGCGGGCATTTTTGTTTGTGTGAGGTGGCACCTTTGGGTTCATTCTTTAGCATTAAGCATATGCAATGTTTTCACTGGACTTTTTTCCTTTAAGCAATCAGAAATCTGCTAGTGGGGCATTGTGAGTGCCAAATGGGCCCTGACTTCCCCCCAGGCCCTGCCTATAGCTACACCCCTGCTGCATCCACATACAAACTAGTTCTAAAATAACAAGCAACTGCTTTTTTCCTCACAACATAATGAAAAGTCCAAAGTAGGGACCAAATTGTGAATATATTTGAGTAAAAAAGAATACACACCCTCTCTTTCTCTCTCTCAAACACACACACACACCCACAAACACACACACACACACACACAAGCGCACACACACACACACACACAAGCGCACACACACACACACACTTGCAAGCACACACACACCCACAGCCATACATACAAAGTAGTTCTGAAACAACATGCACTAACAGACACAAAACACAGAGTCATTGTTTTCTCCTTGGTCCCCATAAAGTGGTGAAAAGTACAAAAGGGCAAGCAAACATTGGGACATTTGAGTAAAATGAAGCACACACACACACACACACACACAAAGAGACACAAGTATTGAAGTGACATGCACGGACACACACTAAACACAAAGTGTGGGACTAAATTGTGGGGACAAGTAAAATGGAGTACAAACACACACACACACACACACACACACACACACACACACACACACACACACACAACAGTACTGATGCAACCCACACTTACACATCCAAAGCACACACTCCTCATTTGCTCTATAGGTTCCCACAAAGACCATCAGCCAAAATGGGGAACGAATTGTAGAAATGTTTGGTAATAAGTCTAAATTAGGGACCGAATTGAGATGGTATTTCCACTAAACATTATACACACAAACACACACACAAACAAATTTTAAAGCAACATGCAGTGACACACACAAAACACCTTGTTTTCTCCTTTGGTCCTAATAAAGTGATGACAAATTTAGTGTAGGGACTTAAATTTGGGAAGATTTCAGTAAAACAGAGTATGAAAACACAAACACACACACTCACACACACACACAATATTACTGATTCAACCGACACTTACACATACAAAACACATACTCTTCATTTGTTCCTTAGGTTCCCACAAAGACCATCCATCAAAATTGGGACCAAACTCTGGAAACGTTTGAGTCTCCACAAAGTGTTGAAAAGTCTAAATTAGGGACAGAATTATGATAATATTTCCATAAAACAACATACAGACAAACACACACACAAACTAATTTTGAAGCAACATGCAAAAGTATGAAACACAAATGAAAACACACACACACACACACACACACACACACACACACAAAATAGTACTGATGCAACCCATATCCAAAACACACTCCTCATGCTCCTTAGGTTCACACAAAGACCATCTGTCTAAAATGGGGACCGAATTGTGTGAATGTATGAGTCTTCGCAAAGTGGTGAAAAGTCTAAATTAGGGACCAAATTGTGACAATAAAGCAATGTACACACAAACACACACAGCAACTAATTTTCAAGCAACAAGTGGTAACATTTTTCTCCTTGGGTCCTAATAAAGTGATGGATAAAGTGATGGCAAATTCAATGTGGGGACTTAAATTTTTATCAGATTTCAGTAAAAAGACTTAAAAACACAAACACACAAAATAGTGCTAAAACACACACTCCCCCTTTTAACATTTGGTCCCCATAAATAAGTAAAAAGTCCAAAAAAGGGAACGAAAACTCTATGGACCTTTGAGTAAAACAGATTATACACACACATACACACAAAGCAGTAATGATGCAAGGCACACAAAACACACTCCTTCCATCCTCCTTGGGAAAAAAAGCCCACCCTGAGCCATGCCATGCCCATCCGTCTGGTCTGGCTCTTCTCCCCTGGGTCCAGCACACTGCTGCCTGGAGCTACAGCGGCCAATTAGGATCAACTACATGGGCTCATTAACCACCCCAGCATTCAGTCCACTAGGACGGATGGCTGACCTGTGTGTGTGTAGGAATGTGTATATCCACACAAAGCGGTGGCCTGTATCTCCATCTCTGTCTGTGACCTTTTGGCCTTTCTCCACAGGTGACTGACAAGGTTTTTGTTTCCGTTTTTGCGAAAATGTTCAAAGCAGAATTCCAATTTTTGGAAATTCCCTGCATGTTTCAGTCTTTATTATGTAAATAAAGTCATTCAAAGTGGTGTGAAGTGCAATGGTTCACTGTAGAGAGACCTACCAACTTCTTTACAGTGGTGCTGATAGCTATTTTGACAGCCCTTTTGGCCTGCGAGTCTCTCTCCACCATAAATATATTTGGAAAAATATGATTCAGGCAAATCCTAAAAAGAATTATTAAAGGCACATTTGTAAATGATATTTTCTTTCTTAAATTCAGAGCAGAAAACAAACAGGGAAAAAAACTAATATTAACCATAGTCACAGAAGTGATATCACCCCAGTAGTTGTTTCTGATTAGTGAAACTGGGGGTGTTACTGTCTATAACCCTTCTTGGTCTCTCCATGCAGGATTTCGAAAAATCTGTGGAGTAACCTTTAAATAGTGTGAATTCGGTTTTGAGCACAGTGGCATTAATGCAGGCTACAAAACAAGCTCATTTCTGAGTTGCGAGATCAGTGCAATTTCTCACTTTTGCTCATATTAAGCGTGAGAATGTGAGCACGCTTCTGTTTAAGCAGATGGAGGGAGCATTTGATGTATGTGGAAAATTAGCCAGCGTTTACAACAAGGCGCATTCGCACACGTCCCATGGGGTGTTATGGATGCCTCATTTACCTCAGTGTCAATGCGCAAGTTCCTCCCCTTGTTTAGAGCATCTGCCACATGGGCACACGGACGAGGGCTAATTTAGACTCTGTAGGGTTTCGATATGCACCTGGTGACGTTTAATGTCGGCACAACACAAAACTAAAGCTTTGCTTTAATCCCAGCACAAAGCAAAGAACAGAACGCTCTGAAGGGACTCGAGTGCTTCCTTTCATTCTCTCTCCTCTCTCTCTTTCTCTCTCTCTTTCATTTGTAAATCCATCCCTTTTTGTTTTGCTCTTCACACTTTGCCTTCTCATCTTCCATTCTCTCCCTCCCTTTCTCTTTCTTCCTCTCTTTCTCTCCCCCTCTCTGTCTCTTTGATATGAATTGGCCGGGTTTGGTTTCGGCTTGTGGAATTGGCTGTGGAATGACGCTGAATTTCACACTGACTCACTCCACTTCAAACGCTCGCGTCAAACAGACAGGGGTGGTCAGAGGGGCCGAGGCTTTAGACAACAAGAAATGGAGCCATTTTTAATGCTGGAAAACTTCCTTCTGTGCTAACATACAGTATACTCTGTGGCCAAAAGTTTGTAGACACCTGCTCATCCAACGTTTCTTTTGAAATGAAGCTATTAATAGGGAGTTTGTCCTGCTTTGCTACCATAACAGCATCTACTCTTCTGGGAAGGCTTTATGCTAGATGTTGCTGTGAGGATTTGACTGCATTCAGCCACAACAGCATTAGTAAGGTCAGGTACTGATGTTGGATTACAAAGACCAATGCTACTCAGCCCAAAGGTATTGGATGAAGCTCCATCACTCCACATGCACTGCTCCACAGCTCAGTGCATGGGTTTTTTGCCCCTGTAGCTGACATTTTGCATTGGACATGGTGACCTTAGGCTCAGGTGTGGCTGCTCCAGAGCACCCCATTCTATTTGCAATATATATCTGGCCAGTTTTTACATTATTAGCAGTATTAGCAGTTATTGGTCAAGATCATGCTTCAACATTCAATATTTTATTGCCACACAAAAAGTTTGGTGGAATTTAGATTTGGTAAAGCTCTCTGTGTGCATAAGTCTGTTATAAACATTAAAACTAAAGTAAGCAATGAAGTAAAAGACAAGAAGATCCCACTTTATATGAACTGTTTCTAGTAACTGTGTAGTTACACATTAACAAAATACCACAGCAGTGTAACGACAAGTAATGTATTCACCGTTACAGGTGGATTTCTGTAGTATAGCTTGTGTAAATACGGGTGTATCAGCTTTTGTATCAAGTTAATGCTCGTGTAATTACATAAGTGTATCTTGATAACTGTGATGCCATTTTCCCTTGTCCCATGTACGTACATGTGTAATAAAGTGAGGGTAATTACATTTGTAAAAACTGTTCTTTTTCCAACAAGACTTTTTGAACTGTAACAGGAAAATATTATGAGAGTACTTATACTGCACTTGAACAAGCAATGCCAAATTTCCAAACATTTAGCTAGCTATAGTTGTATGCCTGTGTTATAACATGGTAACGCAAAACACTTGTGGTTTTAAATAATTCTGTAATGTGACAGTATTTACACAACAACTTCATCTATCTTTAAAAGTGACTTCGCAGTCACCAATGGTATGTTTGGAAATAAAAAAAAAGAGCAGCATTTGATGAAAAGAACACCTTGCAGACTGTTAAGCATGAGGGTAGATATATTATGCTTTAGGAAGTGTGTGGCAGCCTATGCTTCAGGAAACACTGGAGGCAAATGTAATACAGACAGTCAAGAAACTAAGGCTGAAAAGAGGCTTCTACAACAAGTCAATGATCCAAAACACACCTCGAAATCCATCGTGCAAGCTGATGTTTTGGAATGGCTGTCAAAGTCCTCTGACTTGAACATCATTGAAAATCTGTTGATCTTAAACATGCTGTGCATTCAAGATGACCCAACAATATTTTAGATCTAGAAGAAGTGAAGGTAACACTTTCTTTGTGTAATCCACTGTAGACACTTTGTAGATGCTTATATCGCATTTCACTTACATTCAACTAAATATCTGTTCAATTAACTTTAATCTTGGCCCTAACCATAACCTTAACTCTAAACTAAAACCTAACCCTCACCCTGGTCCTAAACCTAACCATGGAACCAATACTAACCCTAACTCTAAGACTATAGAGAATCAAATGAGTTTAAACAGATAATCTGTAAATAATTTGAACATCTATAGATCATCTACTGGAGACTATCCAAAAAAAGTGGGGCTGAACTGAATAATAAGTCTTAAGATTAGTGTCTAAATAATAATCCTATAATATCCTATAATAATAATTACTATATGATTAAATGCTATTCATTTTAACCTTAAAATCCCAGGCTTATGATGTACTAAGGCTTAGTATTCAGTGAAGACATGGACTAGAATGCAACTAGATGACTTATTCTTTGGTTATAGAAGTGTAACTTTGTTCTAACTTTGTTAAACTTGATAACATGTTCAGCAACCCAAACATTATGCTAGCATTAGTATATGTTAGTAAAGATAGCATCAGTGTTGAGGTAATTACTAAAAAAAAATGCATTACAAATTACTAATTAATTCTCTCAAATTGTTGTGGGATTGCATTACTTATTACTTCCTGGAAACCAAAAGAAATTATAAAAATATATATTAATTTCTTCAGTTCTATGTTACTCTGTAGCAAATTATCTCACTATATTGGCAGATAATCTAGTTTCATATTTCTTAAGACATGCAAAATTACCTGCTAATATAGCAAAATAATGTAACATTTAAATTAATAATGCAATTTTCTTGCAGTGTAGATAGTTGTGTAAAAATCCAGGGGCCGCCCTTCAAGTCTTTTGCCCAAAGACCCAGAATTACTAAATCAGTTTGTTCCCTCCTAATAAGTCTACATTCCCACCAACATTTAGCCCAAAATTTCTAATGTTTATCCTGGACGTTCTCATTACAAGATCATATCTGTCCCTGCAAAACTAGGTACTGAAAAAAGTAAATACCCACACTGTAAACCCATTGCTAAGGTAAGAGCTATGCACAAGATTATGACATACAATATATGATATCCGAAGAAAAGTGATCTGGAAAATGCTTAACTCACCCTGCTTAAGGAGATTTTACACAGAAATGCAAATAAACCTTGCAAACACTGCCTACTGTGGAGTGAATGGTGTACAGTTGAACCAGAGGTGTCTATGAAGATTTAAAGCACTGGCTCACAGTGTTTGGATGTGTGATATGTGTGAGGTATGCGAGTGGTTAGAAGCCAGACAGACCGCCATGAAATCCAACCAGTTGTGTGAGTATGTGTGTGTGTGTGTGTGTGTGTGTGTGTGAAAAGTGTGTGACGAACAAATTACCACAACACCCGGCCATTCTTTTTTTAACTCCCTACAAAACAATCCGTTCTCCATTTGACCTTTTGCACTCTTTTTTCTCACTCTTGTCCTGCCGTAAACAAGTCCTGCTGTAAACTCACCTCTAATGTAGTTAAGACTATTTTCGCAACGGAGGAGAAGTAGGAGTCCCAAAGGAACTGGGTCTGCTGTCTCAGAGCCAGGATACGGTCCGCATCGACAGACCTGGTGATGGAGGGGATCTGAGAGAGGGGGAGAGAGAGAGAGAGAGAGAGAGAGAGAGAGAGAGAGAGAGAGAGAGAGAGAGAGAGAGGACACAAGAAATCATCCTTCTACCATCCTTCTACTATTTGTATGCATATGTGTTTGTTGAACCCCTTAAAGGAAAAGGTTGATAATGTTCAGCCTTAACTGCAACTTTTAAAAGTTTTTACATTTTTTTTTTTTTCATAGGAATGAATGGTGGAAGGGTTTGTGCACATCTCTTATATATCTCCATCATACACATACATTAGCAACACCCTAGAAACCACCTGGAATAACATATGAACTGTTTAGCAACACCCTTGCAACCACCTCCAATACCTCAGTATCTATGCAGCAAAACCTTAGCAACCACCTGGAATAACATCCACAGACAATGACCATAAATCAGCAATGATCAAATTACAGAAGTGAAAATCAATTTTAACCACTCTTTTTACTCTACAGTAACTGTTTGTTCACCTAACCTAAGATGCAGAACTTGCCAATTCTTTCTTCTATGCTAATTTGCATGCCTTGTTATGTGTATATTTTTGATTATAATTATAATGTATATGTTGTTTAATTTATATAGGCTTGGTTATGTATTTTGCTAGATGTGCATTTTGTTATTGTTTATGATGTGTTTAATCTCATGTTTTATGACGCGTTACATTTTGTAAGGTTAATATAAGCTTTGTTAAGGTGCCTCTTAACATCTGGTGTAGATGAAAATTAGCGTTTTCTACTTTGGGTCACCTGCAGTTCTGCTGATAATATTTATCCCTGACAAATATATTAGTAAGTGAATACATTTCAAATTGGTTTAAATTGTTTACAGTGCAGAATGATTCAGTCTCTCCAGAAGAATTTCAGGTGGGCTCATTTTAAACAGAAAGTCTAAAAATAAGTTATCTAGGTGAAATTAATTACCTTGATTAATTACTTCTCTTATACACCACATTGATTCTTGGATTTGCTAGGAAATTTCATGAATGACAATGTAGAATCTATTATGGTGATGAAGAAACTTCAACCTCTGTGTGTGTGTGTAGGTGTGTGTGTGTGTGTGTAGGTGTGTATGTGTGTGTGTGTAGGTGTGTGTGTGTGTAGGTGTGTGTGTGTGTGTGTGTAGGTGTGTGTGTGTGTGTAGGTGTGTAGGTGTGTGTGTGTGTAGGTGTGTGTGTGTATGGCCTGAAGGCTTTTGGGTCATTAATAACAGTAATTTCCAGTCATGTCCCCCGGTGTAAAATCTCCAGGTCGAGTTTCTTGTCTTTGGTGACATTTTGGCCGGTGATATTTCAGCCGTGCTGCGATTGGCACGTTAATGACTTTGCTACCCGCAGCTAGGAAAGGGCAGGCAGGTAGCAGCCATTAATAACCCCTGTAATTAACGAAGATAAATACCATATCACATTTTACAGCATGTCAATAATGAGCTGTGGTGACTCATGTATGTGTGTGTATGCAGGTGTAATTTGGCACTGCTTGCTAAAGAATCAATCCTGAGCCTATTCAGGGCAGAGCCGTTAATAACTTGCTTTGTTTTTAACACTTAGAAATCTAGACATTTGAATATTGCTTTGCTATACATTTGAATTATTATGCATAATATTCAAATGTAATTGCATACAGTATGTACATACTGAATTACATAGTTGAATGCAAAAGTAAATAATTACATAGTAATGTAAATTCTGCTACATAACAGTTACATAACCATGTAATAACCATGTCATAAACATGTCATATGCTGTCATGCCAGATTTTGTTCAGAAATATGACACTATGTTATCATTACCAGTAATTGTCATAACAGATGTCATAACATTTATTATATTATGACAGCTTATCACATGACAATTGCTATTTGATGCTTATTTCAAAATACCAGAAACTTAATCAGACAGGAATGTTATTATGGTACTTGAACAATAGCTAAGATATAATAAAATAATACATTTCTACTTTGATGGAATTACAAATGTAATCAATAAGCTACATTGATAATAGATGTAGAGGATCATTTAGCTTTTTTCTGGAGTCTAAAACATGCACTGCCCTGTATGCTACTTGACCACTTCAAGTTGATGTTCTTCTCTCTTAAAGTGAAAACAAATATCAATATGTTTCTAAAAGATATTTGCTGTCATTCACTATATATATATAATATATATATATATATATATATTCTCACCATCATTCTCATGTTTTTAATTTTATTTACAGTCATTTTCTTGTCTGTTGAACTCTCTCTGCCCTGCATGTTGATGATATAACCAGTTTTGAAGATAATAGAATTTGTAAGTAAGTTAATGAGAGTCTGTTAGGAGCAAACAGTGATGTTCAACAGTGTCCTGCCATAGGATATAATGGAGTTTCAAGTGAAATATGCACCGCTGTCTTCACGTCTTAAAATCTCAGCCTTGTAACATATTAAGGCTTGTTACTCGGTAACAAGAGGGATTTCAATGCCTGTCTGTGGGTCCCCTACAAGGGCAGGGCCCAAGGCAACTGTCCACCCCTACTATATGCTAGCTCCGCCCCTGGTGTTAGGCCATATTGTGAGTGAAAGTGGTGATATTTTGAAGGTGTCATGTTTACCTGCAGTAGTAATCTCTCATCTCCGATGATCGCAGCTTTACTCCAGTCGATCACCTCAGAGAAAGGTAGCTCCCATCCGTTACTCAATAACACAGGAATACACGCTGCCTAAGGAGGACACACACACACACACACACACACACACACACACAAACATCCAGTTACAGCTTTACATAATCTGCACAAAGAAAAAAAAATGCTAACTGGTATTTGTAAATATCAAAGAAAAAAATTGCTGACCAATATTTTCAAAGAATGCCATAAATATATCATCACTGTCATCATAACCCTGCAACCTAATTTTTTCATAGTTTTTTTTTGTACATTATTTGAAAATGGCAGCTCTTCTTTGCTTTGTGTAAAACTTTTATGAATTGAATACTGGAAATGGCCCAAAACTGCAAACCCTTACAAAAGTTCAAACTGTATTTGAAATACCAGTAAAAACAGAAAGCAGTATTCAACCTGTATTACACTGAAAAAACTACAAAATAATATTTTTGTTGTTTTGACACTCATTCCAAATTTAATGCCTGAAATATTTTCCAAAAAAGCTGGGTAACACTTTATTTGGATAGTCAACTTTAGATGCTTTGTAGATACTTCATTTACTTTCAAGTTACATTCAACTAAATATCGACTACATTGACCATAATTGTCTTTAACTCTAAACCTGGCTCTAAACCTAACCCTAACCTTAACCTCAACCCAAAACTGAAACCCAACCCTCACCCTGGTCTTAGCCCTGACCCTGGTCCAAATCCTAACCCCACCACTGTTTAGTGTTTCAACAGATAGTTTGTTAATAATTTGAACATTTGTAGATAATCTATAGGGGAGTATAGTGGACTATCCAAATAAAGTGAGACCAGAAGTTGGGACAGGAGCATGTTTACCACTACGTTACATTACCTTTTCTTTAAAAAAAACACTTAATAACCATCTGGGGACTCAAGATATAAACTGATCCAGATTCGAATGCAGAGTCTCCAGCTGTGTAACCGTATGAGGCCTTCACTGTATTTTTTCTTCATAAGGCACCATATGTTTTCAATGGGGGTTTCAATGGCAGTCTAGCACTCATGCTTAGATCATACAGCCATGATAAAACCTGGCTCTTGAACTTATGCTGGTAACAGTCTAGTCTCTTATTTCTGTAGGTTGACTCATTAGACCACAATACACACAGTGAGACCTTTCTGTCTCAACGTTTTTGTACTTGGAATGAAATCTTGTTACATTATACACTGATCAGCCATACACTAAAACCATCGCCTTACTTCTACACTCACTGTCCATTTTATCAGCTCCATTGATCATAGTCCATCTGTTTCTCTGCATACTTTGTTAGCCCCCTTTTACCCTGTTCTTCAATGGTCAGGACCCCCACAGGACCACCACAGAGCAGGTATTATTTGGATGGTGGGTCATTCTCAAACACTGCAGTAACACTGGTGTGGTGTGGTGGTGTGTTAGTGTGTGTTGCGCTGGTATGAGTGGATCAGACACAGCAGTGTTGCTGGAGTGAACACTGTGTCCACTCACTGTCCACTCTATTAGACACTTGGTCCACGTTGTAGATGTAAAGTCAGTGACAGTAGCTCATCTGCTGCTGCACAGTTTGCGTTAGTCATTCTCTAGTCCTTCATCAGTGGTCACAGGACACTGTTGGCTGGATGTTTTTGGTTGGTGGACTATTCTCAGACCATCAGTGACACTGAGGTGTTTAAAAACTCCAGCAGCACTGCTGTGTCTGATCCACTCTCACCAGTGCAACACACACTAACACACCACCACCACGTCAGTGTCACTGCAGTGCTGAGAATGATCCACCACCCAAATAGTGCCTGCTCTGTGGGGGTCCTGTGGAGTCACCATTGAAGAACATGGTAAAGTGTGCAGAGAAACAGATGGACTACAGTCTGTAACTGTGGAACTACAAAGTGCTCCTATATGGTAAGTGGTGCTGATAAGATTTTACAAACTTATAAAGAAAAAACTTCAAAGAATGTTCACATTTTTGCTAAAAAAGCATGTCAAAATAATATATAAGTGATATTATGGGTACGGTCAGTTTTACTCATTTATCTTTTTTTTAAAAACTGTAAAATTCACAGCAGCCCGGTAAGAAAGCAGAAGGTCCCAATGTCTTTTATTCAAAGTTAGGCTTACTACAGACAATTGAGCCTTTTACTGTGTGGATAAAACATTTTGTTTCTTGAATAAAAAAAGAAAAAAAAATACTTTAATACATATTTACCAAACAGCACACAGGCAGAACAAAGCCAAGGTTTGCTTTAAAGTCCCACTGAAAGAGAACCAAGGACAGCTGCCACTCTGTGTGCTACGCTCGCGTGGAGGGAAACACACACACAAAAAAGCTCATCAAAGAGAATAAAAAGCTCGACTCAAGGCTTCTCGCGCACATAAAAGATCAAACAGACGCAGCTCTGGGTTGATGCTACCCAGGGTAAATACAGTAGAGTAACGTTTTAATCAAAGGAAACTATGTCTTAAAAACATATGAGTCTATTACACCTTACAAATCACATCTCTCTCAGCTGCTGGCTGAACAGACATGTATTCATCTGAAGCAGGTAATGTATCAGGCGTAAAGTCATTTATTGCTTTAATCATTACTGCTGCTCAGGAACAACGCCATGCTAAGTTTAAAGTGTAAACAGAAAAAGACCCTCAGAGCATGCAGAAATAATGTTTTAAGAGAATTAACATATTTTACGGTTATGGATATCCTGATACAGGTTTATTCTGATCTTAGTTTCAGACCGAGCTGTAGTAGTATGCTTGTGAGGTAACATGGTAGCTTAAGCAAAGTTCTGGCTTCACACCATTCTGTAATGTCATAATAGTTACATAACAACAGTGCATCTTTAAAAGGGATTTTTATATGATTAATTAATATATGTGTGTTATTGAATTAGCCTAAAAGCAATGCCTGGATTACCAATCTGTAATTTCACTGTACCTACATATCAACTACGCAGGAACTGTCCACTTATTTCTTAAGTTACTTAAGTGTAACTTTTACATGCATTGCTGTTGTTATATACCAAAAATACAATGTAAATTCACAATATATATATATATATATATATATATATATATATATATATATATATATATATAAATGTATAAATCAGCTTTATTTTTATAGATATTTGAAACTATTTTGTGTGTTGTCACAATTTTTATTAAGATAAAATAGTGTATGTCAGAATAACTAGTTGAACTAAGGAAACACAGTAAAAGGCAGCATTTCTATGAAATTAAATGACTGCAATTTTACAGGTTTTTGTCATTAAAGCTGCATTACTGTAATCCAAATGTGGATCAATGACAAATAAGGTTTTTTTAAAAAATGACAATTGTTAAAAATCTTCTAAAAAAGGACATGATGTACATATATCTATGTACATTTTATATCTTATATATTGTTGGGTGTTATCAAAGCTTTTAATTGCCTATTTCAGTTATTAAAACTGTGCTGGTCTTGTTGCATCATGTGCCACCTGACATTTCAGACCAATTTTACTTTAAACACACACTTCAGTCAAAGTTAACAACTACTTAGCCAAGAATAGAAACTTTTATCCTTGAACTTCATTGTGTATGCATATATGTTTTCAAATAAGTAAACATTAATATAATAATTCCACATTTTCATGTTTTTCCTAACTATTCTAAAAGGGACTAAAAATGACATTTTTTTAAAAAACCTATGAAAGGGCTACTAGCCCAGGCATTACACCATAAAAGTCATTTGTCTTCTTTATGATGCAATACCCTAGTCCCTCTTTTGTAAAAGCATGTCAAAATAAGTCCACATGACATTTGAGGAAGCAACTTGCAGACTAAAGTTTTTCAATGAGTTCAGTACTTTTAAAGTTGCCTTATTTTGCAACACATTTTTTATATTAAAGTTTTCAAACATTAAATCACACCAAACTGTTTTATTTAGAATTTTATATAACTACCTTTTTTGATAGTTTACTTAGCCAATGTATGTGGTTACACAGTTGCACCACCTGACATCTTTTAGAGGCAAAAAGAAACTAAAATGACATTTTTATGGATGCACTGAAAATTGTTTCACATACCAGAGGTATTTTTGAATAATATAATATGTATTTATTGAATTAGTGTTTAGAAAACTAATGGACTTGGACACAAAAAATGCATACCCATATAACAAACATCACCAGTGGGTACGTTGTTGTTACATGTATTATTGATGTGTAACTACACAGTTACTAGAGGTGTTTAAAAGAAAGTAGTACGCCTATGAATCCAAAAACATGTTGAAGAAAGTTATAAACAGCCTTTGAGACTCCAAATAGAAGATGTATTTCTCTGTAGAGGACTTGTGAATTATATTACCAAGTCAAAATCATGTTTATTTGTAGTCCTCATAAAATGAGGAAAAATCATACCAAGCTGGACAATGTTAAGTTTGTTTTTTGAGTGTCTGAGGTCAATTTGTGAAATAACCATGTGCTAGATGAATGTTAAATGTACATTGATATATAAATAAATGGCAAATATTTAATATTATTCATAATAATATGGCATATGTTCTGGTCGGGTTATTCATTATTAAAAAATGCATGGATTTGAACAGCAAAAATGATTTAAATCATGTCCCTACACTCTTCCATATAGTTTCAAAAAAGGATCTATGACCTCTAACCACAATGGAACCCTTTTTGGGTGCTATACAGAACCTTTTATAAAGAACCATTTACAACAGATTTTCCATCCGAATAAAGAATCAATGATTTATGCAGTCAGCTGGTTTTTGGAGCGACACAGTTCTACATTTAACCATTTGCTTTACTAAAGAACCCTTCAAGAACACTATTTAAAGAGTGTAATTCTATCTAGTACCATTACACATGCTCTGAAGGATTGTGGAGCTCCAGAGCAAGGTCCTGCCTTCTCCTGCAGCAGAGCTTAATCTGCTTTCTGCTGCTTTCCTGCAGTGGATCATTGGGCATGTAGCATCTGAAACAGTCCGACACCTCCAGCAGAAGGAGGAGGTGGAGTTTGGATTTCACGGTGTGCTCGGGTAACCCTCAGGGAGAGGTGAGGATCCTCTCAGGAGCTTAGAGAAGCACAAGAGTGTGTGGGGGGCTTAAGGGGGTTTGAATTAAATGTCATGAGCAGGGTCCGCCGCATTGGTAATCCCTACTGAACTTTAAAGATGAGACCAGCCACCTGACCAGCCCTCTGCCCAAAACACACACTTATCTCTAACTCTCTCTCTCTCACACACACACACTGGGGATGGCTTGATCTGATCTGAAAGAAGGACATTAAAGCCAATTCAGGCAGACTTTACTAGATCAGTATAAGATACAGTGTTATGTGAAAGTTTCGTTGATTATTTAGGTGAAAATGAGTTATCACATCATGCACGTTTTAACGGACAATAACTGTTTATTTGCTGAATTTAGCATAATGGAAAAGCCAGTGTTATAGCATATTTCATATTTAGTGTTTTATATTTTTCCTATATGTTAAACTCAAGTCAAATGTCATTTTAAGTTTGTTTACCATATAGTTAACTCATTTTAACTTAATCATTTTTCATTTAGAAAACCAACAAAACATGTAATCTGACTAGGGGCACCCAAACTTTTGCTTATGATTGTATATCAAACTCAATCGAAATCAGATTTTCTTTGCATTTTTTTATCCAACGTTTGCCGCTATTTAGTGATTCCCAATTCCACCCACTATGCTCTTCAGAACGTTGGTTCTTCAAGGGTTCTTTAGTAAAGACAAGATTCTATATAGAACCATGAACATTCAAAGAACCATTTTCATACCTAAATTCTTCAGACTGATGGAGAATGTGTTGTACATTTTTCTTTTTAGAACTTTTTTGAAAATGTTTTTATATAGCACCAAAAAGAAAAAAAGTTCTTCTATTGTTACAAGCTCAACTGTGTATGAATAGCAGAACCCTTTTGGTGTTGTATACCCTCATCTTCATCACATTATCCATTAATCTGAAGAACACTTGATGCAAAGAACCCATTAATCATTTATAGGATTCTTTGTGTGTTCATGGTTCTTGAAGAACCACCTTTCTTAAGAGTTTTCCATTTTCGAAAAGGTACTATATGAAACTATATACAACTATTTTACCATACGAAGAACGATGTAAGCTTGAAAATGGTTCTGTGATGGTTCTTTGAGAACCATTGTGTTTACTAATGAACACTTGGAGAACTGTCCTTTTTAAGATTGCAGTTAGGTCTTCCTATCTCATGATGCTCCACACCACATCTTTTCAAATTGCCGCTAATGCAACGTCATTGAACAGCTCAACACGCTTGCAGGAGAACCCTAACTGCTAGTTCTGTTATGTCAGCTAACATACATGTTGGCTTGCATCACATTGGCTCTGTTTACATGCAGAGATCTTTGCCAATCCGATTGAATACATTCTGTGATTATAGATTAAGACTGAGGTGTTTATGCTCACTCTACTCAACAATCTGATGGAAAATCTCCGTTTACATGCTGCACTACAAGTAATCAGATCCAAAATTATGCACATGCATAGAGCATAGCTTAGTGTAGACGTTACCATGACAACGAGCATCACGTGAGTCCAGTCAGAGTGAGACGAGCAGCAGTGAGCAGTGCTTGTGTTTTTAATTACTTTAAAATGATGTCAGACTCAGGAAAACGTCCTTCACATGTCCTTATTAAAGAAGGCCGAGATCTTTTAAAGATCAGAGCATAAACTTCATCTTCTCTGCAGACCAGTTTCTGCTCCCGCTATGTTGATGTTATAAACTTTCACTATGACGTGACTCACATGCAGAACGTACTGAAACTTTCTGACTGGGAATGTAATCAGATACAGGTGTTTACATGGATATTATTCTTCTGTTTAACAGATTATTTACAGGATTACCCACCTCATTTAATCGGACAGGAATTGTATTCCGAATGGCCTCAATCGGACTAGCTTATTCCGATTGAGGTGTATACATGGATGTATTCTATTCCGATTGAGCTATTAGATGGATTATTAACAGATTATTAGGCTGCATGTAAACATGGCTATTGAGTGATGGGAGGGAGAGAGGGCCATCCTACTCCAGAGAGAGTGAGGAGAATTATACTTGATACATATATTTTGAGCTAGTTTACCCCAACAAGCTCTATTTAGGCCACCGTCAAAGAGGTGAAAATATGGAAAAACTAAATAAAACTTAACCACCACCAAACACACTGTGGAAAGCATTCATAAAAAGAAGTGTAGGTGTTTCTAGGACACTTTGCACTGTTAGAGATGCTAAATACTTTTGAGGGGGCTGTGAGTGGAGCTGATGCCATGAAATCAAACAGGACCAATAAACAAACAGCAATGGCAGTTATGAAAGAAGAAAAAAATGCAACAGAAAGGAGAGCTTGCAGTCATTTTAGCATATCTGGCAACAAAAAAAAATGAAAAAGAATGCAGATCAACAAACAAAAGAAATGGCCACTAGTGTGGCTGCATAAAAAGGTTTGTACAATTGCAGTGGCTGAATAATTTACAAGAACAAAAATATCAGCTCAGATTCAGTGTCAGGGGCAAAACTGGACTAGGTCTCCCCTCACGCATGCCCACCCCTCTATCTATCACTACTTCATATTATAGCACACTGAACTGGCTAATGACAGAGGGCTTTCCTGAGATGGCCCACTGCTCAGACTGCAGTGCGTCTAAAAGCCTTTTGATGTAGCTTTCTCTTCACAAGCGTCCAGCACTGAAAGCCTCCGATTCGCACATGAAAGGAGGAGGGAGATTAGAGAAACAGAGAGGGAGGCAAAACAACAGGACTTGCCTTTTTGTCCCCTTTATCCTCTTAGAGAAGTGGGAAGTCCAATTTGTGACTTGCTACCTGCGATTCTGCCCACCCTCAGCCCACATTATCCCACTGCAGTGAAAAAAATGAACTCACAGTTTCCACATCTGCCTCTTAATGTCCAAATATTCTCTGTTCTGCTGTTGTTTGAAGCATTTTTGACAAGTTTGTATTTGTGTATTAAATTTTGGGGAATATTATAAGATAGATTTAAGAATAACTGCAACAGTTGCACTATTAATATGCAATACAATTGTAGCTACAATGTAATAATATTGTTTTGAATAGCAGTATGTTTCTAACATGATGTAACACAGTTGCATGTTCCTTGTAATGTGCAGCTATTTCTTTTTCTGCTGTTAATTTTCAGCATCCATCCATTTGAATTAATTATGTAACTACATGGTAATAATTTAACCATTACAGAGGCCTTGTACTGTTGTAGCACCCAAGAAAGCCACATTCTGTACTTGTTTTCATCTGATTTAATGCTGATCTTGATATATTAAAGGTACATACTTTGATTTTGTAGGTTTATGACTGCAATCTACAAGTAACTGCAATAATTGCCCAATATTAATTAAAAAAAAGTAAATACAATGTTTAAATATATTTTTAAAGACATGTTTCTAATGGCTTAATTTTAAGTATGAGTAAACGCAATAATTGCCTAATACACATTTAGTTGACATGTAATTACAATGTACTAACTTCATTACAGAGACATGATAGTATTGTTCCTAATGTCTTATCTTACATATGAGTAAATGCAATAATTGCCTAATACACATTTAGTAGACATGTAACTACAATGTAATAATAAAGTTATTACAGAGACATGATAGCATTGGTCCTAATGCCTTAATTTTAAGTAAGAGTAAATTCCAAAATTGCCCAATTCACATTTAGTAGTAACGTGATATAATTACAATGTAATAATACAGTTATTACAGAGACATGATTAGTTTTGTTCCTAATGCCTACATTTTAATGCAAAAGTAAATGTGGTGCTTTTGTTGTCACTAAGAAAACACTGCAAAACAATATAAAAAAAAAATGAAAAATTGTAATTGGAATTCTTATACTAAAGGTGCAAATGTAGTGTTTCCTTGGAAACAAATGTTCCCAAAACAACCAATGGTGCACACCATTAAGAAAAAGTCAAACCAAAACAATAGTTAACAGAAGCAAAATATTGATTAGATGTAATAAATAATGTATGAGTTTGCACTTACATGCCACGATAAAATGCAAAACCCTTTCAGTCAACAGAAGAACAAAGAGTGGGACTATTGCAGAAGTAGTTTCTCTTCATTAGTTGATGCATGGGGTAAAGCTTAAGTTAATTTCTGCTAAACAATTTGGGCTGCGGCTGCGCTCAGCGCCTGCTAATGAAAAGATTTACTGTTTGTTTATAAGACACAGACATTTGTTGGGAAGTTTCTGAATTTCAATAAAACTCTTGTGTGGAGGGCTTACTTAATGAACGAGTGAGAGAGAGAGGGGGGGAGGTGGAGAAGTGGGAGAAAAAAGACAGAGAATGAGAGAGAAATGGAAAAAAACAGAAAAAGAAAAAAGAGGAGAGAAAGATAAAAGATAAAGAAAGAGAAAAGGTAAAAGAGGGGGAACAGAGAGGAGATACATGAAAAAGAGAATAAAGAAAGAAAGAAAGAAAGAAAGAAAGAAAGAAAGAAAGAAAGAAAGAAAAAGAAAGTGCGATTGTGGGAAAGAGACAGGAGGGGGTGAGTGGAAAGAAAAAGAAAGAGAGAAAGAAAAATGGTATAGTGAGAAAAAGACAGAAATAGAAAGAAAGTGAGTGAAAAAGAATGAAAATGAGAGATAGAAAGAGGAAAAAGAAAGAGAAAGAGGAATAGACAAATGAGGGAGGGAGAAAAGATAAAGAGAAGCAGAACAGGAAAAAGAGAGAAAGATAAGAGAACGATAAAGAGAACTGGAGAAAGAAAAAAAAGAGAATGAAAATAAGAGAGAGAGAAAGAGAAAGAGAGGCAGAAAGAAAGAAAGAAAGAAAGAAAGAAAGAAAGAAAGAAAGAAAGAAAGAAAGAAAGGGGCAGAAAAAGAAAAAAACAGAAATAGAGAAATCAAGAAAAAGAAATTGAAAGAAAAAAGAAAAGGACAGTAAAGAAGAATAAAAAAGAACAAAAGGGAAATAAGAGAGTGAGGAGAAATAGAGAGAGAGAGGAGAGATACACAAAGAAGAAGAGATACAGGAGAGAATAAAACAGAACTACAAAGAAAGAAAGAAAGAAAGAAAGAAAGCAAGGGGAGAGATGAGAGAGGGAAACAGAAAAAAGAGAGAAAGAAAGAGAAAGAAAAAAGCAAAAAGAGATACAGAAATAGAAAAGAGTGAGAGAAAAAAGAGAGCAAACAGAAAGAGATAGACAACAATGAAAATAAGAGAAAGTGAGAGAAAGATGACAATGAAAGAAAGAAAAAGAAAAGAGAGTTGGAGAGTAAAGGGGAGAAAAATAAAAAGAGATTGTGAGGAAGAGAGAAAGAAAGAAGAGAGTGAAAAAGAGGTAGAGAGAGCAAGAGTGTGTGAAAGAGAGAGATAGAGAGAGAGAGAGAGAGAGAGAGAGAGAGAGAGAGAGAGAAAAAGTACATTAGCAAGAGAGAGAGGGAGAGAAATAGAAAATAGAAACAAAATTAGGTGACAATAGCCAGAGGTAGGGTCTGAGAGAGAGAGAGGGAGAGAAAGGGAGAGAGAGGGAGAGAGAGAGAGAGAGAGAGAGAGAGAGACAGAGAGGGTAATAATTCTTTCCTCAGTACTGAACACGAATCTTCTTTAGCTGTTTTTGAAAAAAATGACAGAATGTCAATACCAATAACCCAAACATCAGCATTCTGTAGCCACAAGACCCCGAACGGCCAGGCAGCGCCGGTTGCCATAGGAACGGCTCTGGGAGTCTGTGTGTGTGTGTAAGGCACGAGTCCTGCGGGGCGTTTTCATTAAGGCGAAGTCGAGAGCCGCCTACCTGCAGGGCTTCAAGGAAACGGAAAGAGCCGAGCCGCCGGCCGCGAGGAACCAGACAGAACGTAGAGTTGTGTAGCAGCTCCTGGTAATCAAATCTGCAAGGACAGACACACAAACACACACGTGTCAGAAGAGATCAGAGCTCGCTTTCAGAAGAACGAAGAAAAAAAAACGTACAAAAGTCACACAAACAACAAAAACAGTTTCTCCCTCTAGTCAACATGGCAATGAAGATTAAATAAACTTGTCAGAATTTCTACAAAGCCTCAGCGATGTGCTGCTACCATGCTTAAAAACCCAAACTGTCTGAACCAGTCTCTCTCTGATCTACAGTACAGCCATATTAAATAATATTAAACTTAATATCAACAGTAAACTTTTATAGAGCTCACTCCCACAAGCAGCTGCTCACAGTGCTTTCCAAACAAGTGATAAAATAATGTGTAATAAAATCAAATAAAGTTGAGAGCAGCCTTAAAAAACAGAGACAGTACAGTGGCTGTCCAGGTTAGGTAAGCCAGGAACTGGGCATATGCATCTGCCTTTTTGCCCTCTGACTGTACAGGTGCCCTCTTGGTCAGTATAATAAAGCTACAAAGTATGACTGTGATTTTACCATGAGTAAGTGCTGTTATTAGGCACCACAGAAAGCAGAATAAACTCCCTTAGCCATGGTAAAATTGCTGTAACACACAACCAAGTGGCTTTTTGCTTTTATAAAACATCAACATAAAATATGATAAAATACTCAAATATTCAGTACTTAATTTAAGTAGTAAGCAATTTCTCTACCAACAAATGAGTGGTTTTGTTGCAACCATGCACTGCCAGACAAAAACTTTCAGTCGCCCATCTTTGCATACTGCAGTCATGTCATGGACTTTTTAATTATTAGCTATATTATTATATAAATGAAAATATCATACAGTGTTTATTGCAAAAGCCCAGTTTCTGCTTACCAAATTGCCACCACAATGATAATGCTAATTTCCACTAACATCGCAATGGGCTTTCCTGTGTTGTGTTAGCATCAGGCTAATGGTACCACAATTTTTTCACACTGGTATTTAATTCTGCTTAAGACAGATGTGACCAAAAGTATGGGCATTTGAAGAGCATAAGACATGAATATAGTCTTTACTTTGTATATTGAATCATTCAGTAAATTATGTTACTTCAGCTCAAAGCCCAGCACTTTTTAATGGAGGGGCAGTTTAGCTTGTTAGCTGTCTTTTAGCCTGATTAGCTTGCTATCTTTTGTCTAGTTGTTACGTAACTAAGTTTTTAGCCCTTCCATTTAAACAAAGCCAGGTTCTTACTTCATCTATCTGGACACTCAGTGGTCCATGTGAGCAGCATAACAGTCCATGTGCAGCACAATAGTTTTAGCATATGTATCAAGTATTTTAAGTACTTTGAATCAGATTTTAGAATCAAAACTATCCACTTTATAATCTAATCTAATATGGCCCTTCTTTTATTTCTGACTAGCAAGATGAGGCTCAGCTTTGCCAATAGATCTAGTGGGTCGGCCCACTTTCCACTAACTTGATCGCTCTTGGGAGCCCCCTCTGGTGCAGTACCACCTCCCAGTGGTGATTTCACCTCAGTAAATTTGACCTGTCACAGCTCTAAAAATACAACCTATATAATACATATGGTCTCTTTAAGGTGAATTCACAAATAATTAAACCAAAAATTAAAGCTAAAACTAAACATCTAAACAAATGACAAGATGAAGCACCAAACAACCACACAAATGGTGATATTAGGCACTAATGTAGTTCACTGAACCAAGTTTTTGATATTGTAAAAATAGGTATTGAAGCTAGGCTCTATGAAAGACTCTTAACACTCTGAAACATTAGATTAGACGGTCTGCCCCCAAAAACGTATGTGCATGGGGCCGTCAAAAAGACGGTGCCTTATTTCTTCAATGGGACAGTGTCGGTGAAATTATACTCAGTTGATGTATCCTAGTTCCTCCTGCAAATGTGTCCTTTCATAGCATCTGTTGCCAGGCTCAACAAGCTTTACTGAACATTCACCAAAATTCCAAAGAAAGCTAATGAATTAAAATTCAAGTGTGAAATGGTACACTACTCAGCTGGTCTGTGCTGTTGTAGCTAATTGAAACTAGCCAGGTTGGAAATGACAATAAGTGCACTCAATAGTCTGATCATAATCGGATTTCTGCAGAAATATGATTATTCAAATGGTCATGTAAATAGCATACTCCGATTTCTAAAATCGGGGTAAGGTCTAGAAATCATATTAGGGATTTTAGCTGAACAATCAGATTTCTCAGTGCATGTAAACTCTTACTCTGATTTCTTTCTCAATTCTCAGTCTGCGCATGTGTGAAAACAGATGGCGGTACTGGATATAAGTGAGCAGCATTGCCATTGCGAGATGGCAGCAAAACACTTTTGGTGCAACATTGAAATGTACATGCTTGATGAAATAAAGGATTTAAATTTTCTTTATCTTCTAGATGATGCATGTTCATTTTTTCAGGTAAAGTGGCGCAATGTTTTAAAAAAAGCTGTTTTACGTTATGTTTACGTCACGTCTTTTCTGTGAGTTTATTGGCTGGTTGCAAAGCAGAAATCTGACCACAGCCTGACTCATGTAGACCTGGAGTTTTCATGTTATCTGATTACACAAGTGCATGTAAACATATTGATCGGATTACTGACAAAATCTGATTTTCTGCATTTATTGGATTATTCAGTGTACGTAAACGCACTCAATGAATCTGCTACCATGACAAATTCAGCTCAATTACTTAACAATAAAAGAAAACCACACTTAGTCTGTCCTAAAGGTGCAGCCAATCAGCATCATTTGAAGTGAATAACTCTTTCTAAAGTTAGATTTTATGACAAAAACTGATTTGTGCATTATAGTGTCCCATTAGATTGAATGTGATTTGTGCCAGCGTTCTGTAAAGCTTGTCGGACTTAGCAATAGTCTCTATAAAAGCATGCATTTGTGGGTGTGGGAGCATGGATAGGTCAATTGAACGGTCTTTATGAAGTACATCGATGGAAACAAAGCTATCTCAATCTAGAATCAAATGGAGTGGCATTTGATTCTCGTCCATCAGGACAATGTTTGCCTGACAGCTCTGTGCTGTAATCTCTGCTAGTCAGTCAAGGCCATTTCATGTAATTTAGTAGAACAGACTGCCTACTGAGTTGAAGTTGATGTAACCCCCCACCACTCTGAAAAAGACGAGGGCTTGGTCCTGCTGCGAGACCACATGATGCAATCACCAGGAAATCAAGGCCAGGCATGCATGAATGCTACAAACTGACTACATTAACAGAAGCACAATGGCAAACAACTAGTGCAGAAACATAACATCTTACCTAACATCTCATTGGTGATACATTCATAGACTTCTTGTCTCTCATTAAAATCAGTGCCCTGATTATTTGAGGAGCATATTGTCCACATTGTCCACAGTAAAATGGATCAACAGGTGGAACTTGGGGTTGCTGTGTGCTACTATCTTTTCTATCACTATATAAAAGAAGCTCCATGCTGCCAAATGGTTGAATTTCAGAGCACACTTTCAGAAAGAAAGAATTCACATCACTAAGGAAAATATTATAATATATTTCCTCCCTCAGAGCACAAATATGGACTTCAAACCACAACTGTGGCAAGGATATCATCCCTTACCTGAAAATAACTGAATTATGGAAAGAATTTCCACAAAATTTAATGGGTTTCTTTTAAAATAAGGCAAGTCTGTTGATCCAGCATAATTTACTAAAATAGGCCAAACTGCACCTACTATCATTTTCAACCCATTAAGGTTCATTGAGCTTGATTTGCTAGTGTTGTTTTAACCTATTTTGGTCCAATTATCTGGTTCAAAAGTGGTCACTGCAGTGCCCAGTCAGATTAAAAATTGCCCAGCAATAGATCATTTGGTAAAGTCCTCTCACAGCTTTTCTCACAGGCTAGGTGGTTAACCAAAATACAAAATTGAAGAATACACCCAAAGGAGGATAGCCTACATCCTTAAAAAAGATGGTTCTTCAAGGGTTCTTTATTAACAAATGGTTCTATACAGAACCATGAACAATCACAGAATCATTTGCATGCTTACAGGGTTCTTTCCAACATTAAATGGTTCTTCAGACTGACAGGGGATCTGTTGTATATGTTTCTATATACAACCTTGTTGAAAAGGGTTCTATGTAGCACCAAAAAGGGTTCTTTTATTGCTACAAGCTTGACATTGTAACAATAGAAGAACCCTTTTTGGTGCTATTTTCAAAAAAGGTTCTTTATAGAACCATCTATGGCATGTTCTTTGAGTGTTCATGGTTCTAAACAGAACCATTTTCTTTACTTAGGAGCCCTTGAAGAATCTTTTTTAAGAGTGTAGGTGGAAAGACAACACAAAGGTAGGTAAAACAAGAGGAAAGAAACACCAAATATGCAAATAGATAGAGCAGGGAGCCAATAAAATCTTGTCTAGCCTCTCTGGCTGCTAATTGCAACAGACTAAATGTCAGTATATTCAACTCAAAGATCCCATTCGGCAGACTTAATTTATTTGAATATGCATCTCATGATGCAAGGTGGAAATCCCCATAAGACTCTTTCTCTTTTGTTTGACTTTGGTTGACTTTGGCTGATTTAACGCTTGAAATAATTACATTCTTTCAATGCTAATACTTTAAGTACATTTTAAACATAGGCCAGTTCAATTAATATCAGCTTGACTTGTTTTCTTAACACATACAAGAGACTGTTCTAAGTTCTTTGAGTTTAGCATTGGCTGAAAAACAGCAAATTTGGCTCACTGCTTCCCGCCACTATGATGTTTCCAAACTCCAAACATGTAGCATCCAAAAATTTGAAACCATTGGTGCACACACCACCGATGACATTCACCTCTAAGGTGTGTCACGGTCAATGACTTTCGGTAATGCTCAATTTCTCAAAACGCCATAGTGAGTCACTCAGCATTTTACTGCATTAAATGAAACCCAGAAAAAAAAACATAAACACTGACAATTAAAATGAGAAAGTCTCTAAGATAAATAGACAAATGTTAATGGTCTGTTTCCTCTGGTAACAATACAAGCCTAGTGGTTTTCGCCTTAAGTTTGTGAAGAGTTAGTTCGCTGATACCAAAAGTAATAAATTCACTAAATTATGTTGAAAGTTTAATTTCAGCAAATCTATATGAGTAGAGTGTAAAATGAGCTTGAGCTTGTTCTACTACAGCAAAAAACAATAGTTTGAGAAAATGAGATTAAACAAGTTAACTTTACATTTCTACTTTTATTTAATTAGAATGTATTTACGCTATATTTCTTTAATGAGTTCAGCTCAAAATGTTCATGGACACTGGTTAATTTTGTTGATTTTTATATTTTTGTAAAGATATGTCTGCCTCCAGTAAACACAGCTATGAAACAGTCTATTCCACCATTGTGTTAGAGTTATAGATTTAATAGCTATAATTACACCATGAAGGCAGATTTATTTTCAAATGCTGTAGCCATCCCTCCAGCTCATGCTCCAGACAGGTGACTAAAGTGTGAAGCATATTCCTATTGTGTTGTAAGTTACACAAAAAATAAAGATATTCTTTATATTTCTAAATAAATGCAATAACTACAATAACAAATAATGTTGTTAAAAGAGAAGAGTAGATCAAAACTCCAAAATAGCTGCTTTTGTGGGGTTAAAACTGTTTTCCTCAGGAGCTTCACAAGCTGAAGAACCATTTCTACAAGTGCAGTTGGGTTGGGGCCATTGCCATCTTTGGCCAGAAGTCCACAAGAGCATTAGCAGCCATTCTCTCATTGGATGGGAGCGGATGGCAGAGTTGACACAGAGCAATGCTAGCCAGTTTAGGGCATCTGTTTGGCACAGAGGTGAGTGCTCTCCTCCAAGCACATTGAGCTGTCTTCTGATGCTGTGTGGGCATCAGTTTTACATGCTGTAAATGAAGCGTGCGCTAGCTCCCAGAATGTCAGCTATCTGGTGAAAACTACAACATGGGGCAAATTGGTCATGATTAATAAACAGGTCTGATGGTTTTCCAGAGATCTTGTACATGCTACAATACATGCTACATAGCTGTTGCAATGCAGGTCAAATGTCTATTAGTGTCTATGATATCTGAGTAACATTCAGAAATTATTGGCTAATCTCATCACAAGATATGCAGCAGACATGGTGTAGTCTATTTTAATATAACAGTCAGCAATGAACCATTTAAGCAAGGAAGAAATTGAAGTAAACAGTAATTTTAACTTACAGATACTATTTAAATGTTACAATAATAGATTAATTTATGATACAGTAGGTTAAGCTTTGAATTACATTTACATCCAAGATACATTCTCTAATCCATTATAAAAACATTTCTTTCTACAAAACAAAACTGTACACAAAATAACATCAAATTCTAATAGCCACAAGCAGCAATTTCAGGATCCAGGCACTATTCGCCAAATAGGTATTAATGATCAAATCTAGTTATAGCTCCTCCTTTGGACACATTTTATGAAAATCAGGCAAAGAATTCTTATCATTGAGCTGCTATAGTTAAAATAGCAGAAAATCAAAATCAAAAAAGCTGTAGTCTTAGGTGTTGTGTTATTTGACATCATTTAAATATCTGTGCTTTAAACAGAGCAAGAGAAGTTGCAGTCTTAGCTAATTGGAACAGGATGAGCGCTGCCAGAAACCAATTCAACAAAACTTGGCCTATCTCCTAATAACATCATCTAATACGTACATATTAATTTTGGCTATAATCAGCCAATGTATAACTATGAGACAACTGACTTAAAAGCTCACCCAAACTGATTTCTTGATTTTAAAGCAATATATTGTTACAACACAATATTTTGACAAATATTTATTTACAAACATCTCAGATTATTTAAGGACCAAACTTGAAGTGATGGAAATCCTAGGACTAGTTTGAAAAGTGCAAGTTTTAAACAATGAAACAAAAAAAGCACCTTGCTTTTCATGAAAACATTTGCAACTGCAAAGTTGAAGGGATTATGGCAGGGCATTAAATGAATCCTGTTTCATGTCCACAAGTGAAAAGGAGGATGATATATACTTGATTTAACAGCACCCCACCAGTGGCCAATTCTATTGAAATTTGACATACTTTACCACTTAAGTTTCACTATGAATGGTCAATGTTAAGCCTATCAAAAGCATGCTGAAATTTGATAGGCTGATGGCAGCCAAAAGTTTGAGCTATCAAGTCTAACTACTGAGGCTCAGGCTTATTTAATATTTTTATACCATATTCAAGCAAAAAATCTATGATTAGTTCACAAAAGTTGATTACATCACAAAATAAGAAAAAAAAAATACATACTACCTATTAAATTTCAGAAAATGTATTTATTTCTGAATGTTTTTATAACTTTCAGTAATTCCATTACTTAAATTAATAAATGTGTAATTAACATGGTAACAGCCCTAAAAGCTACATTTTATCAAGAAGGCTATGACCTCTTTTCTTGTGATAACTATGCTTTTAAGGGCTAAAGATCTTTGGGAATCAACAATTTAGCAGATATTCTTTAATGAAAGAAATTGTGTGAAATGGCTCCAAAGGAATGGTAGCCAGCGTAGGACATTTGAGGAAATGGTTATCTAGCTGTGCTAACGCGCATACTAAATGCTTGGTATCTATTGCCGCACATTCTTTTTCACTGATTTCTTCATGTTAAGGTTCTCTTGAACTGGCCTTCCAATTCCCATTCATAATTTTGTATGAACAAGTTCTATTTGGATTTCAAATATATGGACAACACTGGCTAATAAAGACACACCTTATCACACATTGTCCATGCACTGCTTTGTATAGGCTGCAATCTTTCATGATCAGCAAAAATCATTAGATAAGGAACCCATTCATCAGTAGTAGATCAGAGTAGATCATGCATGTAGTGAAGTTTTCATTGCCAGAAGGATGGTACACTATTTCACCATCCATTGACAATAAAACGGGAAGAACATCCAGCATCATGGCTACTATAACCAACAAAAGGCTACAGGACACTGCCTTTACATTATGCATGTAGCTATATGTTCTAAATGTCAGCATGAAGCAACAGAGAGAGACAACAGTGTGTTGAGAGTGGATGTGATACGGAGCAAATCAAAGCTTGAAGGTAAGATAAGAGAAAGGGGAAAATAGAGAAAGAGATAGGGATAAAAGTAAGAGAGAGAAAGAAAATAAGAGATATCTCTCCTATCCTTATTTGCTCTGACCCTTCCATCCTCTCCTCATAACTGAGACCACCAAAACCCTTTAATACCACCCAAAGCTCACACTCTTCTATCTAATTATTTCTTCATTACAGGAAACCTTCGGCTTACCCTCAACCCTTCTCTCTCTCTCTCCCTCCCTTTCTCACACTCGCTCTCTACCTCTCTCACTCCTCCCTTAGGCTTCCTTAAGTCTACACCATCTCTTTCTCTCTCTGCACTTTCTCCATTTATTCCAGTCTTTACTTTCCATTCTCATTCTACCACTCAACCTGTTTTTGCTCTTTTTCTTTTTTCTGGATAGTGTTTACTCTATTTGACAGTTCCACCATAGACAGGGTCTTTAGCTCTATTACTGACCTTTACTTCTTACTGAGCCTCGATACAGCTCTGCCAACATTTGTAAAAATAAAGGTCTCTGTCTGGTACATTTATTGCAGGCCTATACTTTCCATAACAGGTAATAGAAGAAACTAAAATAGAAAAAGTAGACATTAAAGAAATCAAGATTTTGTACTTCAAGTTGATATACTGAGGAAATTACCCCTTAAATGGGAATCAACAAAGTGTTATATATTCTAAGGCTTTTTATTCAGTAATTACATAGAAAACTGGCTTAGTTCTAAGATTATAGGAGTAAGGAATGGAAGTCTGGACCTGCTGGCTGGAATTTAAATGGTTTAATAACCAATTCAATTCAATTTCAATTCAAATTTATTTTGAATAGCACTTTTGGCAACAGGCATTGTCACAAAGCAGCTTTACAGAAATAGGTTTAAGCTCCAAGTGAGCAAGCCAAAGGTGACAGTGGCAAAAAAAAAGTTTTGTGTGAGCAAGAGGAAGAAACACTGAGAGAAACGAAGACTCTAAAGGAAAACCTTCCTAAGGCAATGAAGAAAGAACCACTGAGAAGAACGAAGACTCTAAAGGAAAAGCTATGTGCATGACGAAGAACCTTTGAGTGAAACAAAGACTCAAAGAAGAAGCTCCCTAAAAACAGGAGGAAGATCTACTGAGAAGAACCAAGAATCAAAAGGAGAAACATTCAGAAAGTATGAGAAAGGACCCATGAGAGGAACCAAGAGTCAAAAGGAGAAAGTCCTTAAAATTATAAGAAGGACCCAATGAGAAGAACCAGAATCTCCCTATAAACACAAGGAAGAACCACTAAGAAGAACCAAGACTCAAAAGGAGAACATTCCTAAAAGCATGAGAAGGAAGCACTGAGAGGAACCAAGACTCAAAAGGAGAACCTCCCTATTAGCATGAGGAAGAACCACTCAAAAGAACCAAGAACCTCGTTCTACTTTGGTTGACACCAGATACTGAACCAATAACACAACAATACCAATGAGTTATAAGGCAAAGGAAGCAAAATTGGTTCTTCTATGGCATCTAGAGTGCACCAAAGAACCCTTCAGGCACCTTTATTTTTATGAATGAATGCTGGCAAATGAAGAACCCATGCAACCAAGTAACACTGATCTAATGGACATGTGAATGTGAGCACATATATGCACACAGCATAGCCTCACCAAAAAGTTCCTGCACAGTAGTATCTTCATTTCTAAAGCCTAAAAGCCAAACAGTGGACTTCACTGAGTGCTAAGAGTTAATTCAACACTGATTCTTTTACTGTGACAATGCTCTGGAGGCTTCATCAGTGGGCAAGAGCAATAAAACATCACCTAAACCTGAATGGAATGAAACCTGTTTAATAGGACTTTTAAAATGAGATTGCTCGGGGACGGAAATGTTACTGTTAAGAGCCCAGCACGAATCACGATAGAACTCATTTTCTCCTAGGCCAAACCTCTGCTGGATGCTAATGGTGTTATCTACTTAAACAACAATCAAAGTTTTGCAGCAGGGACTCTGAATGCGACTACTTCTTTTATTGCAAACCCTAGCAAAGCATTGAGTCTTAAAAAAACAAAAAAACAAAACAAAACACCTGGTACATTTGAGAGGCAACCTTGCTTTGTTAATAAAGAGAATGAAACAACCTTTTTAAAATAGGCATTCATATCTAGGCCACCTCATAAACTGTAAATAGAAACAGAGTATATGGAGCAGAACAAATAAAATCACTATAATAACTCTCGACTTCTAAGGATGTTAGAATATGTTATCGCTTCCAAAGCTCTGAGACCCCATGCAGAGAAGAGCCATTCACTACAGGTGGTACTGCTGTCAGTCTAATGTACAGACCACAATGAAGTAATCCATATTCAGGTGATGTTTGAAGGGCTGTGCGAGGACCGCGGACAGACACTAAGCCGGGAAAATCATCGCGCAGCTGTGAGTGCTATGGCAGTGATCAGCTGGGGCCATGGTTCCTTCAAGTGTGGCACCTCCTGCATCATAAACCTCTTATAAAAGCAGCCATGCTGAGGAGAACTATGAGATAACCCTGGGCCAAAGTGTAGTGAGTTCTCTGCATGTGAATGGATTAACAGCTGCGGTGCTAAAAACAAGCCTGTAATCTTTAGTGTACATTGGATACAATAGTCTTTAAAGAAAAGATTAATATCTGTGAAGTCTAACAATATAAAATTTGGTTTATTGGTGGCATTTTAATTGAGGTCATTTATGGATTAATTGGAACAAATTATGATAATACTTTCTATTTATGCTAATACTTTAATACTTGAACCCTGTTGCATCACATTTACATAACCATGCCATAAACATGTCATGGCAAATGTCAAGTTGTCAGATAGAGCTGCCTGTATGCTGGCCAGAAAGGCAAAGCAAAACCCCTATATGACACCAAGCGACCTGCACAAATATTTTTCTGGCACAGGAGTAACTGTGCATTGTTTTACTGTATAGTGTTTCTGGTGCAAACATGATCTGCATGGAAGAATCATTAGAAGGAAATTCACAAAAGTAAACATCTCAAGTGTGCAAAGCAACATCGAGATCAGCCAGATGCATTTTGGGAACAAGTGCTATGGATCAATGAATTACAAATGAAACTGTTTAGCTACAATCACCAAAAGTAGGAGCAGCATTTGATTAAAAGAACACCTTGCAGAGTGTTAAGAAATGAGGTGGATCTACAGGGTGATTCAAAAAGATATAATAACTTTATGCTCACTTAAACCATCTACAATTTACTGCACTGTTCTGTAAAGATTTACAAGTGAAATAAATCATGTCTGAAATCGGATTATTCTTTTTGAATCACCCTATATTATGCTCTGGAGATGTGTGGCAGCCAGTGGCACATGAATAGAAATAATACTAGCTGGCTACAAAATGCATTAGTAAGATATGATATCTGCTTAAAGTGGTGTTTCTAATCACTGACTTAATGTCCAAACATGCCACAATTACTATTTTTCCTGTTTTTTAAGCTAATCAAATGTAAAGTAACTATGCATTATATTTGTACATTTTGCAGCAAAGGTTGTGTTTACTTCTTCTTATGTCTGAAATAACAAATATATATTATGTGCAACTATATAAAGGATTTTGTCCTGAATAGATATTTTATATTACAGCAGATATCTCAGATCTCAGCTCTGTGCCTCTGTAAGCATGGAGAGAAGAGGAACTTTTCTTCCCTGCCTCCTCAGAGCGGCATGCAAAGGGCAGATGTTAAAGGAATATAAAGGGCTCTGACAAATGCAGCATCTGTGAGGGCTCGCGCTATGCATTTTTTATAAGCCGCTAATCCATTCCTTGTATAACTCAATATAAATCAAATTACCAGGCTACAACGCTGTCACTGACTATAGTAATTAGATAGAGGAGCTGTTGCCTTGGGCGCTGCATGCCTTAAGGACGAGGGGAAAGTGGAGAGTGACATCGTATTTACACTTGCTTTTTCTCCAATTCGCCGCCAGATGAAGTGCAGGTATTGGATTGCCCAGCATGTCCTTAGAGAGAAAAAGGGATGAGGCGTTTCTCTTTTTTTGTGGCAATTACCGGTGAGAGGTTTTCCAGAGCACATTTGTTAATTTAGACTCTTTTATGCCCTTCTGCCTGTTGACTTTGAGAGCACAGTAATAAAGAACGGGACACCGTTCCCATACCTTTTCAAAGACAGAATTCAGAAACCTTTCCATTACTTCTCAAACACCCATTTAAAACTTCCATTGCTATTTTTCACAGCTTCCATGAAAGTTTACCACCTTAACTACTGGATGTAAACAAATATTTTTAGTGCCCGTGATATTAAACTTCAATTCATCAGCTATGCATAAAATGTTAACCCTAAAATAAAAAAAAAAACGTTTATATTCATTATTTCACACTCGTAGATCATTGAAACAAGCTAAGATGTTCTGTGGAATAAAAGTTTCTAAACTTTCATTCCACACTACATTTGTGTTTGTAAGTAGAAAAGAAGATATTTGGGCCCAATCCCATTTCACCCCTCACCCCTACCACTCAGCCCTTACCCTTCTGTTTTGCACGATTACGCCTAGGAGTAGGGTGTCCCATTTTTAATTGAGATAGAGAGGCAGGGTGCCTCAGGCATCACAACTGCTGCTCCATTTAAGATGGAATGGGAAAATTTGAATGAGAAGCTGGTGAATAGTTGACTTCAGCTTCATAACACTGAAGAATTAGAGGTGGGCGATAATAAATAATTGTCTCATCCCCACTTTTTGAAGGTATACGATTCCCTAAAATGACCTGAAAACCAGCAGTGAGGTTGCTGAACTTTACCCTCCTCTGCTATCACTTCAGACTGGCAGGGTCGAATACAGAGCAGCGCTAGTAGCTGTTAATGAGGTGATGTTCTTTTTTATTTGAGTTCTATGGGGCAAGGTAACACTCGAAAACAAGGGGTATGGGTAAAAATGAGAAATGAGATTGGGCTTTGGAGTGATGTCACAGAGGAGCCACTTTTTGGTTCTCTACCACAATGTTTCTCAACAAAGTTCTTGTAACCCACCACTGGGTTCCACATTGTTGGTCTAATCTAGGATATTAGGTTAAAATGTAATGATTTATCTCTACGAACAAAGATCGGCATTGTCCAGGCTGTGGTCTTTCCTGTAGTTCTTTACCTTTCAAGCCAAGACTACAAAATGGAAGCTCTCCTAGTTTGGATATATTACAAGAAGAACCACTTCAATTGGAAATCTAGGAACACTGCTCTAAATGATCTTTTAATGAACCAATTTTGAAAATGAGGTGAGTTTGAGGAACCATTTTTAAGGTTTTAAGAATCTGTACATAATGCAAAGGATCTATACCAATTAAATGTTTTCCTAGAACCGTACCTCCAAGCTGTGAACTCTTTGAGAACCTTTATTTTTAACCAATTACATGGCCAACATTTAATTTTAAACTTCTATAACCTAAGAATAGCTCAGCCAATTTGTATCAAAGTCCCATGTAGTTACTGAATAACAAGGCTTGGTGTGTAATAAGCCTGGGATTTTAAGGGGTAGGTAATGTAATTATTGGCTTCTAAGGGTTAAAAAAACATGTGCCCAGTATCTACATAAAAATATATCAAATTTAAAACATGGAATATACAGCCTAGAAACTGGAGAAAGTAACAATAGTTTGCATAAATAATTTACACAGTTAGACAAGAAAACCAGAGACAGGAAAAATAAGAAAAGGTTTATAAATTTGGTACCATTTTTAATGTATTGAGATTTTAATTGACTGACTTTTCCTAAATATTCCCTCAATAAGGCCAAAAAGTTGGACATTACACAGAAGAAACTAATAACAAATACATTAAATAAAAGATCCCCCTATAAATAATTTTCTACAATACTTCAGTGAAATGGAAACTACGACACTCCACTCAGAAGTGCAAAAAGAAATTAAAATACATGTATTTGCTTGCTTGGCACTGCCAAGTGTATAATGAAATATCTGATATGCTTTGGCAGTTGTTGTCATCAGATCATCAAACACATTGACATGGTGCTACTTATAAGGGAACGGGAATTTGAACCAAGTCAACAGTGTTACTAAAGATACAGTAATTACACAGAACACAAATGGGCAATAATGCTACACAGACAGGAAGGCCATTAACTAATTATTATGAAAACATCTAAGGTATTTGTGCAGGTAAGCTTTCATAAAAAAAAAAAAAACTGGTTGCTTTCTAATTTAAGGGTCGCTATAATACCTTTCAGGAGAAGATCCACATTTTTAACCGTGAATGGCTCACAGATCTTCATATATAAAAGATCTGGCTTTGAATACATTGCAGTGTACTATTCATAAAAGAACATGGATGATAAACAGATATTTTTACATTGCATCATGAATCGGAAAAGCCTTAAAGGCGTTCTCCTGCATGTTGCTGAGTCAATGATCACTATGATTAAACTGAAAAGATCTTTTGTGCTTTGCCAGTAAGCTTGACCCAAAAAGAAGCTGACCAGCGCTTAGAGTAGATTGTAATTTAATCTGATAAAAGTAAAGTGGATGAAAAATCAAATTTGCACGGTTCCCCCCACCATCCCAAAAGTATTCGTTCAGTCTTTCTGTCTATAAATATGGAGAGAGATACACATTGCACAGCTAAAAACAGCAGCAGCCATCCTGAAGCCTGAATTTTGTCCTTGCACTCTAAAAACCTTGAGGTTTGAATGCTGGGTTGAGCCTATTGGGTCATTTTGTTAGGTTATTTCCAAAGCGCTGGGTAGTTTTGGGTGGTTTAGCCACTGGTTCGATGTGTCTAAGTTACTTTTAACACACTGGGTTTGTGGATCACAGTAACAACCCAGCCTGTTGGCGACTGTACCATGAACAAGTGAAACAAAAAGGGCATGTTTTTGTTTTGAGCAAAATCTGTAACGTTAACTAAGATAAAATTAATCCTAATTAGCATCATTGTCTAATACTGAGAGTCTGTTGAATGTTTATTTTATCTAAAAAGAACCACTCAAAACTTAAAGTCATGAGATCATTCATGAAGAGTTACTACCACTACCGACGAGGTGGTCTAGTACTACTAGTTACTCCTTAATAAAGCAGTAATGGGCAGTTAATTAGCAGTTATTGGCTTGAAAAGGCTTAATAAGAACATGATAACAGATGATAGTGCTTACTTCAGCCTAGTTACTACCTAATAAAATGGGAGTTAGAAGCCAGTTATTTACTGCTTAATAAGATCATTATAAAAGCATTATAATGTTCCCCCTACACTGAAATGTTATCCAAAACTTCTCTAGGTGCATTACAGGAAGCCTTTCTCTGCTATACCACGCTTTGATCAGTCTCTGGCCTAAGCTCTAGCTTCTGATATCACCCGGCTGTCAGAGTTCTGAGAAGAATCTGTAATCAGGATAAAGATGTCAAAGCAAAAGAAAAGAAAACTTGTTTCCTTGCTGGTGACCTGATCCACAAAAACAACCCACTTTGCAGTCAGACTCAAGCTAATGCTGATACAGTACGGTGAAGTGAGATGAGAAAAGTCGGCTTGGAAGTTTGACTGCAGGGCAAACTCCTCAACTCTGCAGTTTACTCTGCTAGCCCAGCTCATTGTCATCATTGCAACTGACCAAGAGCACAGCGCCCGTCAGCTTCCGCAACCACTTAAAAGGGCTTCAAAGTCCGGCGAGAGACGACACTTCAGCCAAACGTGGGCCTACCTTTGAGCCAAGTTCAAACAAAGGTCGCTCTCTCTTTTTCTGTCTGCTTATTAATGTTTAATGTTACGACCCGCTGCTGAATATTTATCTAGTGCACAGTTGAGTCTCGCGCTGGGAAAAATGCATCGATTACCCCACTACACTGTCACTGAGCGAAAATACATGAAATAAAGGGAAAGAGATTTTAAAAAAAGGTGTGAAACACTTCCAACCTACTGTCAAGAGCCAGAGAGAGCTATTCTGAAAGAAACATCAATACCGGTGGAGCTTCCTTCACTGGAGCTCGCCACTGTGCTGCTCCTCTAAACGACTGTGTTGACCTCTCCGTGATTCATTTCTTCATACGCTATTCAAGGCAACACGCGGCATGCTGCCCCACAATGGCCTTGATATTCACGACCAATGCGCCGGGTTTGATAGTGGTGGTTCCTGCTGTCTTCATGATGAATGGAAAGTCATAAATTATTACGAGTGCACCAAAACGCTGAGGCAAAAACAGGTCTCTCAGAGATGCTTTTTCCCACCATAAAGACTTCCAGTGCACATGTCACTCTCAAACTGGCCCCCGGTTGAAGTAGTGATGGAGCACAAGGGGGCCAAGCGATGTCAAGGATGGCCTGTAATAGCTCGAGGGTTTCTGATGATTGTCCAAGTATGAGGAACAAGTAGGTGGAACATCAGAACTAACAGTAAGAGGAAGGTTTTTTTCCCATATCCTATTTTTATACTTTGCCACTTAGAACATTTGTGGATTTATGTACCAAAAGCAGTCATAAATAATTATTATATGACCACTTTTCGAACCTCTCATAATTCTTTATAATAACATGCTTTTTTGTTATTATATATATATATATATATATATATATATATATATATATATATATATATAGTGTCATGTATGTATAACAAGCAATGTATAGTGTGCTAAACTAGGCAAATAAATAGAAACTGTGCACTAAGCTTTAGTTTATTCTCTGTTGAGAACTGTTGAGAAAAAATATGCAATTTATTTTGTGACATCAATTCAAAATGTTTTTTAGTTCAAAGCTACACTATGTAAGTTTCAGGGATTTGGAGACCCCTCTGGTGGATATGTGTAATCGCATGCAACCTGTGGAAGAACTTTTTGTATCGTGGGTTGTATTTCGGACCCCTTTCCCCGAGTGAATAAATGTGATGATTGCAAGCAAAAAAGAATTCAAAGAGAACTCAATCAGAACTTGGTAAAGAATGTGTCCTCTCTGGATGTGATTGAGTTATCTACTATTGTCATCATTTACATATCAGTATAACAGTGATATTGAGCCAGATCTGCTTTTTGAGCCTATGTGTGTGACATTAATACCTAAAGGTGTATGATGGCTGCTAAATCCCACCTGATGCCTCTGACTTTAAGTTATTATTTCAGGAGTTACAATGTGACTCACAGCAGCAGAGCATGGACAGCATATTAGCAGTTTCTTTTTCTTCTGATTCATAGTGCAGCTTTAAAAAAAGCAAGAAAAATGAGATTTTCCATGAATTAAAAATGGACAAAAGGGGAAAACAAGAGCGCTAGAGAGAGTTTATGCTCCTGTGGTCTTAAAAATAAAGGTTCCTGAATGGTTCTTCGCTTGGACATGTGATTCTAGGAAAAATCTTTAAGTGGTAGAGAAATTTTACATTATATGGAAGGTTCTTTAAAGGAAATTCAATTTTTCTGCATGATTCAATCGCTGAGTTATACATAAAGATATTCAGAGTGTTCTTTATAGTGGTGCTGATACTTTCGGAGGTTTTATATACAATGTTGATTATGGTAAAATAGTGGTAAATCCAAAAATAAGTTTTCTTTGAGGACTATTTTGCCTTACAACACCATACATGTACCTCTTTGCCATAATTTGACTTAAAAAAATATGTCAAAATGACCAAAACCTTCTCAAAACTTTCATTACACAATGTCTTGGGCATCTGGCAGTATATTCCTAACCATTTTGTGTAGTACCTGTCCGAGAGGGAGCATTTAGAGGCATTAAACACTTCAAGCGTCCGGTTTCTCTCACCACCACTGTGAAATCTGACTCTTTTTAAAAATTATATATATATTATTTTGAAAAGGCTTTTAAAGTTTGCTCATCTCATTTCCAAAAGCTGCTCATCCCTTGAAAAGTTCCTTACGAAACCACAAGTGGTTCTATTATGGTGTATCTTAATCAAACCTGGTCCTTCAGAAACAATCAGCTTCTCAAAGGAGCTTCACTATGATTTCTAGCTCCTGGATTGATTAAATCTCCCCAGAGAGCCAATCAAAGCCATATTTCAGAATCTAATCCCATCACGAACTCTGATTAGATTAGAATTTTTAGCACTGCAAGTATCACCACAAAGCTCTTGAGTGGAAAGTGAAGCTGGAGTGATGGATTACAAACAGCTGGTTTGATAGGTCTCATGCTAAATCAAAGTACACAGCAGCTTCTCCAGCATCTCCTGCTGATACCGTGCTGTGGCGCAATGCTAGCACCTCCCACAACACCCTATTCCAGGCTAGCAGCAGCACCTGCAATGCATCTCTAAATTAATCCAATCCTGCCTGCTCGCATCAAAGTCACCACAGCGACGTTCTCGCGTGGTGGGCGTGATGTTCGGTGTATAATTCACATTGTGGCATCTGTCACCTGTCTGATACAAAACAGGCATGGGTGGGAACAACAGGGCCGCCCTGTGCCAACCTCCGAGATATGGTTCAGACACTAAGACGCAAGCTGCTAATTAACTGCTAGCACAGTTTTTTTTTTACACCAAGCCAGGTAAGAAAGACGAGGGTCTTGCCAAATGAGTAATTTGTCAAATTAAACCATGCTAACATGATCATTTTGACTTGTCTGCTTTACCCCCACACATGGAAAACATCCAGCTAATTGCTCAGACATGTATAGCATTATGGCTAGCGTGCCAGTGAAACCCATATTGAAGTCTTCACAACATGCGAAACCTTGTAATGCAAATTAGATGGAAAGCAGCAGTTTGGATACATTTTTAATGTTCAAATTTGGAAGCTGCCTGGCTAAATGTTAAGCACAGTCATGCTAACAAACCTTAAAAGAAGCCAGGATAGAAACATTACAGGATATAAGCAATGAAAGAAGCAATTTGAGCCAAATTAAAACATACTAACATGCACTCGATCATTTTGACATGTTTCAATTTACCCCCAAAGTCCAACTGCTAAGTCCAACTGATCGTCCAGCCATGCTTAGTTATGGACCAACACCGCTGTAAATCTCTGACAGCCATAATGAATTCTTCAGATGAGGTGAAATCAAACTGCAACACGCTCTAGCTAATGCAAGCAGACAGGAAGCAGCGGTTTGGATGCACAGATCTCTTCCTCTTTAATGGTGAAATATTTGAAGCGCCTCATTGGGAAGCTGTCGGGCTAATCACTAAGCACAGTCTTGCTAACACACCTTAAATGTAGCAGCCAGCTGCCGTCTGGGTAATCACTATCATCAATTTCAATTTATCTCAGGGAAATTCAACAGTTCCTCTAGAATTCAATATAGCGGTGCAGCTATGTACGGGACTGGTGGTTACTGAGGCTCTTCGCAGGCCTGGTTTAACTTTGATTAAAGCGACTATTCCATGCTGTTGAAAAGACTGGCTTTAGGGAAAGCATTTAAAGCATATTGTCGCTTACACAACAAAACCTTGCAGCTCTGAAATGAAAGGGTAAAGAGGTTTTTTGGTCATTTTGGACCATTTCTTTAGGGCAGTTTCTCTGGTAACAGTCTCCAAGTTTCTCCAAAGTATCTCCAAAATGTCAACTTTACAAGAAAAGAAAACATTCTTTATTTCTACGCTAAATTCACGTAAAGAGATTTTATTCCAATCAAATTTGAAGCATGTCAAAAAGCCTACCGTGAAAGTGAAAGAAACTTGCTAATGAAAATGGAGAAAATCCTAAGGAGTCAGAAGAATGACATGTTTTTAAGTGAAAATGTGAAAAGAAAAGCTTAAGTTTCTTTTACGGCTAAAGTAACAGTAGCTGTGCCTCCTGCTTAGAGCTGAAAAACATGGAATTCAGTTCTGTTTAGTAGGGAGTTGGAAAATGTATACGGTGTATTTTTGCTAAAAAATCTGGTGAAAAACAAATAGTATTTATTGCTCACAAGATAAAATCTGGTGCTCACCTGATAGTATTTGGTGCTCACAATATAGTATCTAGAGCTCACCAAATAGTATCTGGCGCTCACCTGATAGTAACTGGTGCTCAGCAAAAGTTTCTGGTGTGCACCAAATAAGATCCGGTGTTCACTAAATAGTATCCGGTACGCATCAAGTAGTATCCGGTACTCACCAAATATTATCTAGCATTCTCAAGATAATACCTGGTGCTCACTTCATAGTGTCTGGTGCTCACCGAACAGTATCTGGTGCACAACAAGTAGTATCCAATGCTCACCAAAGAGTATATAGTGCCCCCCAAATAATATCTATTGTGCACGAAGTAGTATCCAGTGCTCACTAAGTATAATCCAGTGCTCACCAAATAGTATGTGGTGTGCACCAAGTAGCATCTGGTACTCACCAAATAGTATCTCTGACAGTAATAGTATTTTGTGCACACATAATATTATCTAGTGTTCTCAAGATAATATCTGGTGCTCATGTGATAGTATCTGGTGCTTACCAAATAGTATCTGGTGCTCAGCAGGTAATATGTAGTGTTCACATGATGGTGTGCACAAGATTTTTACCTATAAAAATTTTTCATAGGCTTTTTTTTACCACTTCAGTATGTTAATATGCATCATATCCTCTAAAATGTTTGTGGCTTTACAGCATCACCACCCACCTAAAATACACAGTCATGAACAGTCAGGTACACTAAGACTTGTGGCTCAGTGAACGCTCAAAAAGGCTTCTGTGCACATTGATAAATCAGCAGAAAATGCTTATGTGTGTAGCCGGTCCTCTCCGCATTGGCTTGTGTGAAGAAAAATACTCAGGAGGCGTGGATGCTCGTACCAACTCTGATCATTTATTTGAAGAGTGCTCTCTCTTCAGCAGTGCTCTAACCAGACTAATATAACAAAAAAAAAAATTCTTAAGATTAATTAATTACTATCTTGTATACTGACAATTCAGGTTTTTCGCATATAACACATGAAGAAGGAAGACAGAATAAGAATAAAAGACAAAGAAACAGAAAAATACCAGACCAATAATCACTCTCGCAATAGGTATAGTATTTACCATATCATACCAAAAAAAATGTTTAACATGTATGAATGTTGCTACTATCATACGTTTTTATATATGAAAATAGTAAGCATGTACATACACACACGTGTATATATCAATTCGCTACATGCTTGGAATACAATAAAAGGACATATGAACTTATATAATGTTACAGCGCCGTGCAAACCTTACCCTCACAATCCCGACCCCACTGATGCAGCTGTTGCATAAACTAAACTTATCAAATGAATCATTTGAACTAATCAATCATTTAAACTAATCAAATTAATCAATCACCCATTACAGAACTGACTCTCTGTGTGTTTTTCCTTTCTTTTCTTTGCCGAGTTGAACAGCTGCCCATCCTGTGCGTTCTGATGCTGTTGCCTCTTCTGCCTTGATCGGGTGCCACTGCTCGCCGTGCAAACCTCACCCTCACAACCTGACCCAACTGATGCTGCTGCTGCTGCTACTGCATGAACTAAACTAATCAAATTAATCGTTTGCTCCACCTCTTTTCCCTGTTTTTGTACTAACAATGTTTACTATCCGGTGTCGACCAGAGGAGGATGGATTCCCCTTCTCAGTCTTGGTTTCTTCCTGTTTCTCTTAGGGAGTTTTTCCTTGCCACTGTCGCCTCTGGCGACGCTCATGGGGGCTCAGACCCGGATTTCTTTCTGTAATGCTGATTTCCTTGGAAAGCTGCTTTGTGACAACACCTGTTGTAAAAAGCGCTATATAAATAAACTTTACTTATTTACTTACTTACTCACTCACTGGCCATATAACTTATCCAAAGATACCTTTCTGAGATCCCTGTTGTTTCCAGCATTTTATGTATATTTTTAATACAAAATGCCTCCAAAACATAAGAACAAACGAATGAAATGAAAGCTTTTTAACAACAGAAGCGACTAAGATCATACCTGGATGTATAAGACAGAAAAATAGTGAGAAGTGGCTTCCAGCCTCGTGTCTGCCTGCATTAGCCTCTCTGCGCACCCAGAAAATCACAGAAAAGGTAATAATAATACTCCTCACTCTTGTACTCGGTAGTACATTGGAAATACTCAAAATCTATCTATAAAACATCCAGATAAAGATCCCTAATGCTATTTCGCTTCATATTAAACCAGTATTACAACTTTTTACACTATATTAAACATTTGATGACCACTTTATAGCTCAGAGCTGAAGCTACACCAACCTCTCTCCAGCAATGCTCTGACCAGACTGAAGAGAGTGTGTGTGATGCACCAGATGACATCACAGCAACGCCCACAAAAATATCTAAAATAAAAAAAATGATATATTCCAATTTACTTATTATTTAAATAAATGCAATCAGAGAAGGCATGAAGATTTTGAGGGAAACGTAATGAAAGAAAATAAAACCTGTTATATGTGCACCGAAAATGCATTGGCTTCTCCGCAATAGTCTGGTAAATCTGTCTCTGAGTACAGTAATTCAGTACACAATCTAAAATGTGTACTAAAAACTAAAGTATAAGTTTTAGTACATAAAAATATCGTATTACACAGAAACACTCTGTTCTGGTCTAAAGCTTCTGTGCTTTTGTACCAAGCCGGTAATGCTAACTGTATGCACACACACACACACACACACCCCCACCGATATGCATGAATACTTTGCTAGATCTAATCTGGTTCTGGGGAGCTTGCTTACCGGCTCAAGCAAGCCCATCCTTGTCTCTGCACACTTACTCCTATTTATTTCAATGCATAAAACTGCGATTCCTTTCCCCTGCATCTCAGTTCACTTTTCTCGAACCACAGGAGAGACACGTGTCCGCACTACCAAAGAAACAACTCTGCCTCATCTCATGAGCGCCTGAGAGGCCCAATGGCAAACACAAGCTTTTAATCCAACATGTGTGCTGGTATTGCCGCAAATGCTCAGAGGACACACAAGGGCTCTGTTAGTCCTGTAGGAGTCGCTTTTAAAAGGTTGCAAATGGGTTTCTGTTGTTTGAAAAATATCTGTGACCCACAGGGCCTGGAAACGCAAGCAGCCCAGGCAATACGCAGAAGTGATCTTCGTCGAGAGCCGTTTAGAAGTCTCAACACATCACCCAAGGAGGAACTTCAAAATCACCAGAAATGCCAGACTTGAAAAAGTATCAAGTCAGGAAAAGGGTATCTTAGGGAACTTAATAAAACAAAAGTTACACTCATAGGTCATTTTATTAGAACTCTGACCTTGACGTCTGAAGGTGATAATTGCAATATTCAAGAGTTTAGACCTGCACACCAAGCGCAATACATTTGTGCAATTTGTTCAGATGTCAACCTTTCATTAGAATACATGTAAAAATGATATCTTGCATACTAAATGCAATGTTTTAGGAAAATGCAGAGGCGCTGCCAGGGACTGTGGGCCCAATGAAAAGATCAGTGAATCTGACCTTATTTTGTCCTTGTTTTCTCAAACTTTTGCAGGCCATAAGAACTCAATTGACCAATCAGGGTTCTCTCTAAAATTTGCATGCCAACAACCATGATGACAGATCGGCTGTGTTAGAACAACTAGAACGTTTTGACAAACATCCAAAGGATGAGTTGTAGCACTGCCTCTCCAAAAGCATCTTAGATGAGAGACTATTTTTTCTCCTTTTGCTTTTCCAAAACGGAAAGTAGATAACAATCTAAATTTTTTGCACTTTTATGTCATAATTTTGCATTGCTTCACCTTAGTTGACCAATAGCACAGCTGCTTCAGCTGCACTGACCTCTGAAGAAATCCTTTATAAAATAGCACTAAGTGTAACTAGCCAACTAATTGTAGTACCACTTTGTTTTCCTGCCACTATAGAAAAATGTATAAAAAGTAGTGAGTTTAGTTGGGCATGAAGATTGGAAAGTGGGGCATAGCCCCATTAAATGACCCCCCAGATGCTGGTCCTGCATGTCACCCTTCTTTGTCTTGTGAGTCTGAGCATGTTACACCTTTTTGTTTAAATAGAAACCTCATGCAGTATTACAGCATACAAAGCATTCCTTGCTCAGGCGGGAAAACAAGCAAAAATCCTTAGGACATTTTCACACTAGAGTTTACAGACCTCTGACCTCTTACTCTGCGAGTTCGGAACATTTGATCAAGTGTGCAGCTGTTTTTGAGCCCGAGAGGGGTCCAGAGAACTGGACCTCCCGAAACCATTGGTCAGGGTTCACTTCCTACCCCAGTGCGTTCCGCTGCGCTTGTGGAGGATATCTACTCCCAGCGCCACATGTCAGATTGTGTGATTTGTTCATTTTGTAACATGACTGCTTGGACTTATCACGCCATTATGCGTTCCATTTCCGTTACTGTGGCTTTTACTCCAAAGCCCACCTACCCCTACAGGGTGTGTTTTTCTTTTGTGGGAGGGGGGGGTGTCTGCATCACAGAAACACCCTCATATGGTGCTGCAATTAGGCCCTCCTCCTCCCCCAAACAAGCCCAAAATCAGTCCTGTTTGCAGAGTCAAGTGTGGGTCAAGTGTAAAAACACCCTTACATTGCATTTGTTTACCATATTAAGCTCCTATGGAAATGAGTGTCTGCTAAAAGTGCAGCTGCACTGAAAGAGATGGGATGGGAGGCTAATTTAATGTTTCCACTGGTCAGTATGGAGCGATACGGTTATGAATCTGCGATCGTGCATTTGTCGTAAAGGACCTGCAATTTCTCGTGTGACCCCGGCAGTGGACATTTGGCTTTGAAACGATCCAAAAAAGTCATTGTTGGGTCAAATGAACTCGTTCCATAGTATAAAAAGTGCAACATAAACAGCTACAGCCAGTCGCAGGTGCTCTGCAGCTGATCTTTTTTCGGCAGAGGTGTGAAAACGCCACGAGCCAGAGCTGCGCAGGTGGTCTGAAGACGTATCAACTGATAAATCAGGCAGTGAATATGACTATAGGTCAGACAGACGTGTGACATTTCATCTGTTTCCTCCTCCTGTCCTTCTGCCAAACACGCAACCTGTCACATTCGAAATAACGCTGTTATCGCTGTTTAAATAAGCTCGCTAACCTTTTGAGTTAAATATCAGTAGATTGAATTGTACTGGGGAAGAAATTGTCTCAATATGTCACATGATAAGAAAAAGTAATATCTGATCTCGTTCAGACAACACAGTGGATGGTTTGTACAAAAAGATAACTTTTTGCCAAAAGAGTGTATATTAAAGTGACACGCCGGCCAAAATGAAATACTTAACCATCATTACATCTGTAGCAAACATGCCCACTCATTTCCTCCAGTGGTGCAGCAATGGTTTCTAGATTAATTTTCCAGTTTAAACTAGGAAATCCAGCTTCTGATGATGTATACTGAAGGTGGGAGGAGCATAAACGTGCTTTAGGGTGAATACAAGAGTATGTTTGAATAAGAGTGCAAGGTATTTCAACTGTTAGCCAGAGAGCTAACATTACTGAGAGGAAGCTGTGGGACTCCCAATGGTTGTATGATGTATTTGCGTAATGCATGCTGGACGTTATAGTAACAAAAATACAAAAACAATAATCGCAATAAACTTTTTTTTACACGAAATGTAGTTAGTTCAGAATATGCTACTGTTATTGAGCAAATATGAACTGTGGGCTGATTTCCACTAGTGCCTCCAAGCGATTTCCCATGTTATGTTAGCATCAAACTAACAGTGCCACTGATTAATGTTCCCACATTATGTTTAAAATTTCTTAAGGCAGATCTAACCACAATGACAGACATTTGAAGTATGTAAAACATTTAATTTACATATTCTTTATTCTTTATTTTGCACTTTTACATTGAATAATTCAGTAAATGTCATTTCAAAGCCTTACACTGAATGGTTTAGCTTGCTCTCTTTTATAGCTATACATGAAATTCGATTACTTGGTGGTCCATGTTAGTAGCATAACAGTCCATTCCCAGCACAATGGTTTCAGTTATTGTGAGGTCATAGATGTGTGTGCATTGAATATCATACAATGGCTTTAAACACAGCTCAGCCAATTGGATTTTAGGACCTGAACTACTTCTTTTATAATGCTAGGCCAGAATTCTTCTTTAACGTCCTTCAGCCTAACCAAACCTATCAGGCTAGCTCCTAAGGCCTTATCTACATGTGAGCTGATAACTGCTTGTGTGCAGGTTTTTCCCTCTCCGAGGTACAGGAGAAGAGCTTTTTGACTCTGCTTGGCCCCTGTGGCTCCTCTACAGCAGAGCACAGCACTGTAGATTGAATAATGCACTCTCAGGCACAACGGGACACGGCATCAATCATTCACCGCAAATCAAAGCCTGCCAGCACTATTATTTTATGATGAGCTCTGGACACGGGAGAGAGTGAGCAAGAGAGAGAGAGAGAGAGAGAGAGAGAGAGTGAGAGAGAGAGAGGGCAAGTAAAGCTTATTTAATACACAGTCCCTCAGTGGAGGCAGCTTGCCTAAGGGCCCTCACGAAGTCAGCTGTTGGCCACTGTCATGCCATTGCCCATAGTTTCTGTAGAATATCCAACACTGTTGGTGCCAGTCAGCCTCTGTCAGCTCCTGTTTGGCCAAGTGAGCGTGTCGAATCGGTGAAAGAGAGTTCACTGATTGAACAAAACTTACCGTGTAGCTGGGGGGCTTTCAGACAACACTTGATGAATTTTGACTCCCCTTCAGAATCTGTCTCTAGGTTGCATTCACACTTTCAGTGGTTTCTATTTATTAATGTGTCTCTTTAGTTAATAGAAGTATAATAAATGTAAGTATGTTACAACTAAAGTCTGGGGGGATGAACATGCCTGAAACCCCTCCTTCTTCCAATCTAACGCCCTATAAATTCACATCCTCACCTTCCGTTCTTGTAACAAAGCGTTTGCACTGCCCACCGCCATCCCATCTCCTCCCTGTTCCTGTGGCCTTCTAGCTACCGGGAGAAGCTGCCCAGAACTCCAGATCAAGTTCTCAGAGTTCTCACCCCCCTCCCTCAATCAGTCTTCGCTTATACTACCACCACGATGTTGAAGGCATGGTCTGAACTCATAATGTGTGTCAGACATTCAAGATTAACAGTTGTTTATAAGTGGAAACAATATGAAACATGAACATCATCTATAGCATCCATGGATAGTGAATTAAAATGGCAACTTGCAGTGTTCAGCTACACAGCTGACGGCTTTAAAGCTCACAGAAAGTCATACTGTGACCAAACCTCATCAACAAGTCTGCACAACCTTAATGAAGAGCTAGAAATTGTTTGAGCAGAAAGTTTTGTGGATGAATTTACAGAAAGAATTTGGGTGACTATTGACTTCTAGTGTTGGTTAGAAACATTAGCCTTGTAGCCCCAGTGCTAAACCAAAGAAGCAAAATCTGGACACCAGACATGATCAACTACGTTCGGGATAATTGAAAAATTATGTAAATGTTTGATTAAGCCATTTATTTAACGAGCTATGAGTGAGAATTCATATACAATTACAACAAACTTGGATTATGACTAGCAATAACTGTGACTGTGTACTGTGTGCTGCTCTCCTGTTTGTTTACTGCTCTTTCAGCAGTTGGCATATTTATCTTTGTCTGCTTGTTAAAGATCAAATCAAATCCATGTTCTTCTCTGAAGGTATGTTTCTGTGTTCCTCTGCGCTGTTCTGTTGCCTATTTGTCTGTGCCTGCTCTCTCAGCAGCTGCTTGTGTGTGTGTGTTTGTGTGTTTGTGTGTGTGTGCACCTGAGTGTGTGTGTGTGTGAGTGTGTGACTCATACTCTGCAGTCAGGAACATTGTCAGTCTCTTTGAGAGACAGATTGACTCATTTTAGGGGGCGATGGATGAAGACACAGAGCTGTCAATCATTTCCGGTTGGTTTGGAGCTGAAACAGAGAGTGATTTTCATTCAGACATTTTAGACAGCAGCCCATGCAGGCAAATCCTCTACACTGCCTTGTTTATACCACTCACATACTAAACCCTGTACGCAACCCTTTCCACTACATACTAAACCCCTTACACATACTAAAACCTGTACACAACCCTTTCCACTACATACTAAACTCCTTACACATACTAAACCCTGTACACAACCCTTTCCACTACATACTTAACTCCTTACACATACTAAAACCTGTACACAACCCTTTCCACTACATACTAAACCCCTTACACATACTAAAACCTGTACACAACCCTATCCACTACATACTAAACCCCTTACACATACTAAAACCTGTACACAACCCTATCCACTACATACTAAACCCCTTACACATACTAAAACCTGTACACAACCCTATCCACTACATACTAAACCCCTTACACATACTAAAACCTGTACACAACCCTATCCACTACATACTAAACCCCTTACACATACTAAAACCTGTACACAACCCTATCCACTACATACTAAACCCCTTACACATACTAAAACCTGTACACAACCCTATCCTCTACATACTAAACCCCTTACACATACTAAACCCTGTACACAACCCTATCCACCACATACTAAACCCCTTACACATACTAAACTGCATACACATTCACTATGTACTAAACCCTTTACAGATTCTGAACCACTTACCAAACTCTGCCCGCTACATATCAAGCCCCATTAATAACCCTATTTACTATAAACTAAACCATATACACAACACTATTTACAACATACTAAACCCCACACACATACTAAATTCTATATTCATACTGAGCCACATACACAACGCTGTCCATTTCATAATAAACCATATACATACTAAACCCTTTACACTACCCTATCCACTACATTCTCAACCCCTTACACATACACAACCTTACTCACCAAACACTAAACCCCCTAACATTTTCTTTAGTTACTACACACTAAACACCTTACACATACTAAACCCCACGCACAGCCTTATTCACAACATACTAAACCCCATACGCAACTATGGGGTGTAGAATGTCCATTATTTACTAACCTCCTTTTATGTGATAAACCAGATACACAAACCTATCCTCTACATTTTAAATCCCTTAGACAACCCTATCCACTACATGCTAAACCAAATACACATACTTAACCACATACAGAACTGTATCCACTACGTACTCAACCCCATACACAACCTTATTCCACACACACTAAACTCCACACATAAACCTTATTTATTACATACTAAACCCCTTCCACATGCATCCCTACTCACTACATGTTAAACCATATACACATCCTCAACCCCATACACAACCGTATCCACTACATACGAAATCATATACGCCTACTCAACCCCATACACAATCGTATCCATTACGTACTCAACCCCATATATTAACCTTATTTATTATATACTAAACCCCATACACATACCAAACCCCTTTGACATACTGCACCCCATACACAACCGTATCCACTACGTACTCAACCCCTTATATTAACCTTATTTATTTATACCAAGTGCCATACATAATCCTATATACTAAGCACTAAACCATATACACATTCACAATTCCATACATGACACTGTTCATGACATACTAAACCCCATACACCATCTTATTTACTACATACTAAACCCCTTTCACATACTAAATCCTATATCCACCTCATGCATGATGTACCAAACTCCGTCCATTACCCTATTAACCCCTTAGACAGCCCTATCCACTATACACTAAACCATATCCACATACACAACTACTACCATTTTGCTCAAATATCAACTATATGCACACAGTCTACTCTATTCACTCCAGAATATTCAGCCACACAAAGTGTAGTGCACCGCAGATCCTTCTAAGACCTTTAATATAAATAATATAATATAACATAATTATTTGTTATTTAGAATGAATGTGCTAAGATCCTTTCGGCATGTTTTTCAAAGCCTGCGGAAACAGTTGGCTCAGTGTAATTGCACCCCGAGTCTCTACCAGTCCACACACACACACACACACGGTCATGGGTAGGTGCCTCTGTAATCGTGGAGCAGGAAGAATTATTATACATTATCCTCGCTATCTTTTAACTGACTTAGTGCTTGGTTGATCTCCTTGCATATAACATTACCCTGAGAGAGAGAGAGAGAGAGAGAGAGAGAGAGAGAGAGAGAGAGAATAGTATTGAGCTGACTGTTTAATTTAATCATTTACATCTAAACTGGCTCTGTATTCTTAAACGACTCATAAGCATATGCGGGTATGTGGCCTTAGTGGAGATGAGAAATAGATTTGCTTGTTTCACTTCATTTGGGAGCGCTCAACAACTGCCATCCTGACAACCTAATTCAAACAAACCCAGCCAGATTACTCAGCAAAACAGCCATGATCATTATCTGTTGACTGAGTGGCATATTACGCATTTCAATCTGTTCTGACTCCACTGAGGAAACCGAACGAAAGAAATGAAAGAAAAATATATTATATACAATATATAAGCTGGTTATGTATGAGTGGAAGTTTGCAGGAACTTGTCAGACGTTAAAAAGCCAAAAATATAATAATTATAACAATAACAATAATAATAACAATAATAATAATAATAATAATAATAATAATAGAACATATATTTCGATTTTACATGAAAAAATAACATTGAGTGTATTTTCTCTGATACAAGATTATTTTTTGTTGAAAACTAACAATAATATTCTTACCAATACCAGTATTTATGTTGGTAATATAATATCTATAATTAATAGCAATGCAATTTAATATATTTAATGTGATAAATATAATATATAAAAACATATGTTAATATTAATGTTTTTAAATGTATAATTTTTATTTATAATAATATTTGTTTATTATTGTATATTATGTTCATGTCAGTATGCTTTTTTTTAAACTACCAGATTTTACTATAACAGACTATTTATAATGTAATAGACTAATAACAGACTGTGGGGTTATAATATAAAGTGTTCTAGCTAAAAGTGCATGATAACACACATTTGAGAACAGCACAAGTACTGCCAGATATCTGAAAGTCCTCACTCATGCTATCATAAACAATGTTACACCAGCATTAACAAACTGAAATAACTGATAAGTGGTTCTTTTGTAATTAGTGCAAAAAAGTGAAAATGAGAGTGAGCCATGGGTTGAGAGTGATTTAGCTCGTTAGCTAGGTCTCCCCTGTAAGACATGATGCCACCAATCTGGGAAGTCTATTCATCATGAAATTTACAAATAATGTAAAGGGTAACAGGTATTTTCACATCATATCAAAAACCGAAAAATTAAAAAAAATATTGCACGCACTTTTTGTTTCTGACAGCAGTAAATCAAAATTCATTATTCTAAAATAAATACTCACTTCCTTGAAATGTGACAACTCAATTATTTTTTACTTAGTATTTTAAAATCTAGACAAAATAATTTAGTTACATAAGAATTTACATCCATATTCAATTATTTTCCTGTATTTGCAGGTTCTAGTCTGCACTTCTAACTTTTTCCATCTGTTTCAGCATCAGACTATTATTGAATTCTCCCACGAAACAAGTCACATGACAACTTTTCATCAAACTCAAAATAAAACCTCTCATTTTGGTGACACTTAAACCCTTCTGCAGAACAATGACAACCATCCCATAAACATATCATGGCAGGCAAACGTCATGGCCAGTTAAATGCATAAGAATTAGCATATGGCATAAGCTGCCGAGACATTCAACTTTATGGTATCTGCTAAGATTTACCAGTAATTATAAAATGACACTATTTTATTACTGAACAGGCTAACTCATAACAGCATTTGACATCTGCCATAACATGTTCATAACATGGTTCTGTCAATGTTATTACCTTCCTCTTCTACTTACAAGCGCAAAAGTGGTATGAACTCACAGATTGGAATCTGCACTTTCCCTTGGTTTCTAAGGGTTAAGCTCAGACTCACGAGATCAGCTAAGAGACTTTAAACAGTACCATTAACAGAAGAGTAGAACTAACATATACTCACATAGTAAACATTTTCACTAGGCGGTCTGTTCACACCTCAGTGTGTGCCTTTAACATCACATCAATCACCTCCACACCTCCCTCGCTGCACTCATTGATCACAGTGCCTTGTAAAAGTCCATTTCCAAGTAGATCACTTTCTGCTCTGCGATGGAGGCTTCACAACCTGCACAAACACAAGCTCTGCTGCTTCCTATGGGCTTTTCTAATGGCTTTGTACATCAGTGTGGAGTGTTAATACACCACAGAGCCATTTCTTCATTGATACTGACTACACTTGCACATAAAAGTGTCGTGTTGGATCCATTAGGAAATACATCCATGACAAAATGCACATATGCTGAGGCTGGAATGGTGTCATGGTGTCTCTTCTACTTGAGAAACCGTAGTTGGACCGGTCCACTAAATTGGTCCTCTCACTTTTTAATTGTGGATCCTTGTTCATGATACAGCACTGATTCAGCTCTGTAGTCTCAGAGTAGTTCCTAGTTACTTTACCCTGTTTTTCCCTGCTTTTCCTTCTTTGTTCCTGTTTTTTAGATGTGAAAAACCTCATTGGCCTGGACTGAAACCCACTCACTCGCTCACATTTAGCAGGTTAAAGACTCTCCACAAGGAGGTGCTGTTATCACTCTAGTAGCTTCTGTTGCTTTTTGAGAAAGGTGCTTCATATCAATAACACTGTGTTTCCATGTTTGAGATACTTTTGCTATGTTTTGGATTAGTCTGCATACCCATGTTCTGACCCCTGACCCCTGCTTGCCCAAACAGCAGTATTTCTAAGAAGGCACTTTAAATCATTGCATGCTGAAAAACACTTTTTGGAAACTTCATACTTAGACATTACCAGCATCACTAAGATTTGTTTACAAAACAACTAACAACTACCAAACCTGAACATCTGATAAACAAAACCTCAAATATGCTCGACTGTCATTAAAGCTAAAGATCACAGTACTGTTAGTTGCACACTGCTGCAGACCTTTCTCCTCTATTAATAAACATAGCGGGGTCTCTTGTCCTCTCTGTCCTGTTCCTCTTTGTCCTGTACTCGGTATAAAATGGCAGTTTCATTTCTACTGTTCCCGCTTTCCTTCTCTCCAGAGGCCAAAAGAATAGCTGGATCAGCTTCAGCATGAGGTCAGCAAAACAACAAACACCACAACACTCAGCCTGTTTGTGTTTACAACATAAACAATAAACAACAACGACCCAGGCTGTCAGGATCTTTCCACAGATTTCCAAATACAGAAATGAAGAAAGGAAGGGAGGAAGGAAGAAGAAAGAAAGAAATGATCAGAGGATGGGTGGAAAAAAGGAAGAAAGATTGATTCAGACCTAAAGAAGAAGAAAGGGAGAAATAAAACAGAAACAAACAAAAAAAGGCAAGAAAGAAAGAAAGAAAGAAAGAAAGAAAAACAAATGAACAAACTAATGAATGAATGAAAAAAAGATTGATTTTGACTAAAAGAGGAGAAAGAAAGAAAGAAAGAAAGAAAGAAAGAAAGAAAGAACAAAGGAAGGGACAAATGAACAAATGAATGAAAAAAATGAAGAAACAAAGCAATGTAAGATTTTGATTTAAATAAAAAGGATAAAAAAGAGAGAAAGGAAAAAAGAAAGAAAGAAAGAATGAATGAATGAAAGAAAGATTGATTCTGACCAACAAATGAGACTGAAAGAAAGAAAGACAGAAAGAAAGAAAGAACAAATGAAGAAATGAATGAAAGAAAGATTGATTCTGACTAAATGAGGGGAAAGAAAGAAAGAGAAAGAAAGAAAGAAATGATGGATGGATGGATGGAAAAAAGGAAGAAAGATTGATTCTGACCAAAAGAGGGGAAAGGGAGAACTGAAGCAGAAACAAACAAAAAAAAAATGGAAAGAAAGAAAGAAAAACAAGTGAAGAAACAAATGTATGAATAAAAGAAAGATTGCTTCTGACTAAAAGAGAAAGAAGAAAGAAAGGAAGAAATAAAGAAAAAAAAGAAAGAAAAGAAGAAAGATTGATTCTGACTAAATGAGGAGAAAGAAAAAACAAACGAATGAACAAAAAAAAAAAAGTACTGAATGTGACCAAATGGGAAGAAAGACAAAAAAAGAAAGAAAGATTGATTGATTGATTGTTTCTGACCAAGAACAGTGACCAAAAACAGAAGAGTTGTGGGAGAATTCTCATTCACTCGTTTACAGACAGCACTGCAAACAGAGTCACTTAGAAACAGAGCAGAGCGAGATAGAGAGATAGAAACAGAGAGATAGAAACAGAGAGATAGAAACAGAGAGAGAGAGGAACAGCAGTGGAAGAGGTGAAATGAGAGAAAAGCAGAGCGAGAGAAAAGCGAGGGAGCAGTGATGAATAAAGGATGTAAAGAGCGGTTGGAGAGCAGAAGAGGAGTGAATGGCCCTCCAGCTGATCCTCTTCTCTCACACACACCACTTCACTCCAATCACACTCACACACACTCGTTACAGTAGTGATGAACGGGTGGTCTAACACACTCCACCTCTGTATTCGCTGAGTGGTTTCAGAGTTCATCAGGGTGAGACCCCTCTCACTGCCCACTCCACATCAATGACCCTTCATTCAGAACCACACAGAGGGCCAGATAGACACAGTGGGAAACATGCTGATTGATACGACCGCAATATATGTGCCTTTTTCTTCACCTTTGCATGTAAACACTATGAAAAAGTCATCAGATCAGATATCATTTCACTGTTAGACTAGAGTATCTGTGACTGCAAATGCAAAGATTTGGATTTTTTATAATGTTCCTTATTACTATAAGGATGATTTAAGATAAGATCAAAATACAGGACGATTCAAAAAGATTCATCCAATTTCAAAGTACCATATTTTTATAGGAACCAATCACAAACCAATTGAAAGAGGGGGTCATAGAGTTTCTGACTGTCACCAGAAGATGGCTCCCTTCAGTCTGCGAGGAGACGGCGACTCCTGAGCGGAAAGCGTTCTGCATTCTCCACTTCAATAAGAGTGAATCCACCATAACTGTGCAGAGTGATTTTCGTGGGCAGTGAAGCTCCAACAGCTCAGAGCGTTCATCGTTGGTTCCACAACACTGGATGATCTTTGAAATCGCATGTAAAGAGCCGTGAGTGCAGTGACACCCGACATGCTCAATCGAGTCTGGGATGAATTTGACTGTGGTGTTGATGTCCGTATAGCTTCATACTGAGCACTTGTAAAATTACATAATAAACTTAATGCTCATTTAAACCATTTACAGTTTACTGCACTGTTCTGTAATGATTTACAAGTGAAATAAATCATTTTGAAATGGATGAATCTTTTTGGATCATCCTGTATATCATCACTGAACAAAAAACTTTCTTTTTTTTCAAAATTATTAAAACATTTTCATTTTTTTCAAATGAATAGAAAATGCCAGTTTGTCTTTACAATGTGGCAAATTTTCATGATGAATGGATCAGTGAAAATTGTCTAAACTAGCTTAAAACAAGATCTTGTTCCATTAACTTCCATTAAAATGACCTTTTTAGATATGAGGTTTTGTTCCGACTACAGCAATATGACTAGCATAAGCCCAGCTGGAAATTTTTTGCTCTAAAAACATTCTGAGAATGTTCTATTAATGCTTTGGTGGTGGTGTGTTATTGTGTGTTGCGCCGGTCCGAGTGGATGAGACACAGCAGTGCTGCTGGAGTTTTTAAACACCTCAGTGTCACTGCTGGACCGAGAATAGTCCACCAACCAAAAATATCCAGCCAACAGCGTCCTGTGGGCAGCGTCCTGTGACCACTGATGAAGGACTAGAGGATGATCAACACAAACCGTGCAGCAGCAGATGAGCTATCGTCTCTGACTTTACATCTACAAGGTGGACCAACAAGGTAGGAGTGTCTAATAGAGTGGACAGTGAGTGGACGCAGTGTTTAAAAACTCCAGCAGCACTGCTGTGTCTGATCCACTCAGACCACCTGAGTGTCTGCACCTGTGTCTGCTGCCTTTGTAGAAGGAAATCTCTCAACAGCAACAATTGGTTTTGAATGCATAGTAAATCAAATACATCTTCAGTCTCAGCCCACCTTCCGCTTGACCTCCCACGCTTTGCAAGACCCTCCCTCAAATGCAAATGAATGAGTAAGAGTAGCAAATTTTGTTCAAAGTTTTAGCTGAATGTTAATGTCTGTGTCATAATATTATTGTAGCTGGCTAACGTTAGCCTACCAATGACTTACCAAGCTAGGTGTCTTGGTGTCTCCCCTCTGCACATGCAGTCTCCCATTTTCCTCTGGCTCTCACCAGCTCCAGCTCATTTTCATGTACGATTTTTAGCCGCTTACTTATTGTTTCATGTATTTTGGTATATTAGACCCTTGCTCTGTTTTCTGGTGGTTGATTATGGATTTGCCTGGTTTGATTCAATGACTGTGAGTGTAGGACTGTCCCTAATAAAGCTTCTTAGCATGTATCCTGCTTCAATTCTCCCAATGTTACAGAAGACCTAGCTGCTAACAAAGGATGTAGTGAGTAGGAAACCCCTCACAGCCGTCAATAAGGCCAGCACCTCACCACTCCTCTGTTAAAGAGTGGTAGGCCTACATACATTAATAAGGCCTTGATTTGCCATATGTATTGTAGTATGGCTATGCAAAGCTGAGAAGAAGCCACATTAACAGATTTTGACTGATTACATAGCTAATGCTGAGTGCTTACATGTTAACAAATACATGCCTATATGATTGCATTTATTTATATGTTTGTTTATATGACTTATTTATAAAGATCTGTCAATAGTAAGCAGTACTTCTGCTTTTAGGAATCCTATTAGCATAATATGTATACTATTTAACAACAAAATGAAAAATCAACAACATCAAAACAAACAAATCACAAGCAGTAACCAAACAACAGAGGTCAAAATAACTCAGTGTTGGGTCAAAGTAGCCAAATATTATGGTAACTTTTATGACCCCACATGTTGGGTTGTTTATGCAACCCAGCGATCCTGGATCAGTTCAGCACTGCGTATGCATTCATTATAGAGCGACACAACACTGGGCTACTGAAATGACCCCATAATTGGGTTGTTTTTATCCCAGCATTTTGTAGATTGTATGATTTCAAATTGTCACTGATGGAACCATTTAGTGCTGCTGTGGTTCATGCTGTAATAGTTCCTCCTGAATCACTGAATGAATCAGTCTCTCATTTAGAAGGAATGAATCATTTCAGTGAAATGAATCTTTAAAAAGATCTGCAATGCCCGTGACTAACAGGCTGGGAAGATGTTGGGGGCAGTTAAGGTAAGAGAAATCTGCTGCTCTCAGCTTGGGGGGGTGGGGAGTGTTGGGGCTTGGAGACCATCCTGCTATGGGCTGGGAGCAGATGGGTCTTGGCGGAGTTTTAGCACTGGAGCAGCAGGAGCAGATTTGTGTGAGTCTAATGGGGTCAGTATGCGGTCAAGATCAGACCAACAAATCCCCTCAGCACACTCACATATCAGCAAAAGCAGGCACACACCCATAAACACAAACAAACAAACAAACAAGATGAAAAAAAAATACACACAATCCTTAGATAATCAAAACAAAGGGAAGGGAAAAGATAGATAGATACATAGGTAGATAGATAGATAGATAGATAGATAGATAGATAGACAGACAGACAATTACATTTCCTCTAAATAACAAGCAAGAGAAGATCTGATTCTTCACTTAAAGCAAACACTTAAATGTGGAGGATTCTCTCGTGATCAGATTGGGGTGTTCAGTGGCTTCATCTGTTACAAACACACATTCATGCAAATGCACAAACACTGCATATGTGAAACATGTAGAATATAAAACCAACCAGAGAGAGAATCAGAAAGTAAGGAAGAGTTCGAGATAGATAGAAGAAACAATTAAAAAGAGATAGAAAGAGAGTTAGACAGGCTTAGGTAGAGTGAGTTAGAATGAGAGTTAGAGAGAGAGTTAGCAAGAGAGTTAGCAAGAGAGAGAGAGAGAGAGAGAGAGGGTGGGGGAGTCAGACAGAGTTGGAGAGAAAGAGAGTTAAAGTTGGAAAGAGAGTAAGAGACAGAGAGAGAGAAATTTAATGACTTAGAAAGACAGAAAAAATAAGGTAGTGAGTTAAGGAGAGACTGAGCATTAGAAAGTTAGACAGAGAGTTAAAGACGAAGAGAGTTTATGAGAGAAAGAGAGATAGACTTAGAGAGAGAGAGAGTTGGAGAGAGAGTTAGAGGGAGAGAGTTAATAAGAGTTAGAAAGATGGAATTAGAGAGAGAGAAAAAGAGAGTTAAAGAAAGAGAGTTAGAGAAAGAGAGAGACAGCATTAGAAAGAGAGTTAAAGAAATAAATAGAGAGAGAGAGAGAGAGAGAGAGAGAGAGAGAGAGACAGAGAGAGAGACGGGGATGCGTTGGCGTGACTCACCTGTGAAGATACAGAAGGCAGAATGAAGATCACAGCAGCACATGAAAAAAAGAAAAAGAACAGAGGAGAGTTCTATTAGCTCACAGTGAAGGCACAGAAGTCGCTCTTCATTATTTCGCTTTAATGAGATTTAAGGTGTGTGTGAGGGTGTTTGTAGAGATTAAAGGGGTCCAAGCACCGGCGCATTCATTTCAGCAGACAGACTTCACTTCTCAGATGAGTGTTTTGTGTATTTTAAACAAATGTTACAAAATCAATTACTAGTGTAAACACAAATGTGGTCTAGCAGAAAGCTTAATTAAAAGCCAGACTGAAAGACCCCCCCATGTCCAGTTCCATTTAGCTAGGTCTCCCTATGTGCTGCATACAAGACACATAAAACACCACTTGATACAACATCATTGTACAGCTCAACACGCTTAGAGGAGAACACTAATGGCTAATTCTGTTACCTGTATTGACAGAGTGGTGGAGGGAGAGGGAGGTCTTTACTACCCACCCAGAGAGAGCGAGGACAATTATGCTGCCTTGGACTCTTGGCCACGAATGGCTGTGGCATCACTTGGGATCAAACTTAATTTCAACAAAAGGGCTAATGCTCAGAATGAGCTTTGATTAAAAACTAATGAATTTAAAATGATAACATGCTTTTGCTATCTCCACAGCTAACTATAACTGTGATGTTGTTACCAGGAGACCTCCAGGGAAAACAGATTTTTTTTACAATGTTTATTGGGACCGTTATGAGTGAGAGAAAGTCTTTATGAATGACGTCATAAGACAAACTCAGCTAAACCAGCTGCTAATCCAAACTTTATGAGCAAGTCTGTTTTAAATCAACAAACTTTTAATCACAGGATGATCAGTTGTTATTCTTAAGTCTAATTGCTCAGTAACTACTAAACATTATTCTGCAAATTCTGAAAACTTTTTTTCATTTTTAATGTTTTTATACCATTTTAAAAAGCCAGCTTGGCCTTTTCATCAAGAAATGTTTACGCAATGTATGGACCAAAAGAAATGATCCAAATGTACTTGGCATAAAATCATATTATATTAATATAATGTCGCTGCCCAAGGAAAAACATGTATCCATGTATCTCATTTTTGTTGATTTTTATTGTTCTTCCTCATTTGAACATGGCAGTTCTCCTTTACATTTTCTGAAATTTTATGATGCCCCAGAATTACTTAGAATAAAATCTCTTTACATTAACTTACAATAAAAATTAAGGATGTTTTTGCCCTCTACTGTTAAGTTACTATTTTGGAGAGATCTGTTTTTCTTTGGACAGCGACGAATCACTAAAGAGTGTTTTTTTTCCCCCCATTTCTTGTAAAGTTAAATTTCAGAAATGTGAGATTTCATGAAATTATGTCCAGTTTTAAAAGTGAGAAATCAACTTTTTACTTCTCAAATTTTTATTTTGGTTTTACCCAAAACTTATAAAATTCAAAAGCTTTCCTCATCATTTGTTACATTTCCAGCTTGTGAAGTTTATACACTCCCACCAGGGAGCGAATTATGGATCAATACGAATCCGGCACCTGTGATGAATAAGAGGGGGAGATTATTCATCTGAGCAGGATAGATTAGCGCCATCGCCGTTGGTGCGCTGAGCGATGGAGAAGCAGCCTCATCAGTCCTGTATGGATCTCTCTGCAGCCGTGCTTAATTGGAGCGGCCAGGGCGTCTGTAATTGAGCTTAGCGTAGCGGTACCGAGAGGAGGAAGCGGCTCCTTTGCTCGTTTCTCGCGCTGACGGCTTTCCGATGCAGACGCCACGGGCCGCTGCCAAGGAAGACGGAGGGCGGCGAGAGGATGGATGCAAGAGGTGCTTTTTCATTGAAGTGTTTTTGTGTTGAAATGGCTTTACATCAAAAAGTGTCAAATGGAGGTCCTGAAGGGCACTGCACAGTTTAGAGGGTTTCAAAGCACCAAGCAGCTAATTATCAAGGCCTGCATGTTAGAGCAGGAGAACTTCTAACCTGTCTAGTGCTCTGGATCTATTAGACTGGAGTAGGATCTCCAGTCTAATACTGCAGTGAGAATGGCAGAGGCAGTAAATTAGCCTGAATTATTAGGCTAAATTATTCTTGATAACTGTATTTAATTAACACTAATTTTAATGTCAATAATGATAAACAACTTTACAGAAAAATGTTGAGATTCTGAACTTAGCGGCTGACTGTGGTGCCCATGATGCAGGGGGACCTGTCGCAGCCGGGCCCACTAAAGTCTTTATTTGGCCCCTCACATAGATACCACCACAGTTATACTCCCATGACTCCCATGAATTTCAGAATGACATACAGCACTGTGCAAATGTCAAATACTGCTGTTCATTCACTTCATTTCCAGTTAAAACAGTTATTAAGTACATTTTTCAGAAGATATTAAAGAGGAGAACAGATGTAAGATAAACTGCTTGCATAAAGAAGGGTAGAAAGTCAAAATAAGGGCCTCCTAACAACCACCTGCAAGATCTGCAAGACTCTTTTCTCTTTCTCCCTGTTCTTACCTTCCTGTCTCACTCCTTCTCTCTCTTTCTCTCTCTCTCTCTCTCTCCCTGTTTTTTTCCCCCTCTCTCTTTCTCCATCTTCCTCTTCCATCTCCCCTTCTCTCTGTCATTTGTTTCCTCTTCTCTCTTTTTCTTTCTCTTTACCTCTCTCTCTCTTTCTATGTCTCATTCTCTCTTTCTCATCACTCTTTTCTGTCTGTTTCACTCTCTCTCATTCTTGTTCTCTCTCTGTCTCTCTCTCATTTTCTCGTTCTCTGAGAGTCAGAAAGGGAAAGTCAATTGAGTGAAAAACAGGAGTTTCTAAAAATGACTAAATTCTACGGAGAAAATGAGACTCCTAACAACCACCTGGAAGACCTGGTCGACACCAAAACTGCCTCCATCAGATAAACAGCACTTAAAGCGTTCATCTCTGAGAGAGAGGAGAAAATCAAGCTGCTTCAGATCTGAAAACATCCACAGGTGTTTCTGTCCATCCTTCCACTGTGAGAAGACGACTCAGCGCTGTGAGTCTGAAAGGATGTGTGTGGCTGTCAGGAAGCCACACTGGATTAAGCGATTTTACTGGACAATAGCGTTTTGTGGAAATGAAATGATGGTCTCTGACTGTTGCACAGTACATTTATTAGCTTCCATGAAACAACACAGCGACTGGTGTCTTTATCTCCCTCTTATTCACAGTGCATCTCCTCTGTGGATTCCCACAACTTGATATTAAATATTAATGATTAAAGCATGTAAATATTTAGTCTAACATAAGCACTCGGGTTAGTGTCAGATGCTAGAGGGTGGAGTGACATGCTTTTGAGAACATCAACCTCTTTGAGACACGACAAGAGCGAGTAAACTAGCAAATCGCTGCTGTCGGAAGAAAACCTTGTATCTCCACGTTTTTCGATTTTTGACATAATTTGAAAGTGCCTGTTGCCCTTTACATTGTGTGTAAATTTCATGAAGAATGGACCGAAAGACACGACGCAAAATTACTCGGAAAAAAGTCTGGTTCCATTGACTTACATTAAGAGTAAAGTAGGTTTTTTCCTTCTCCTGTAAAGTTATTATTTTGGAGATACAAGGTTTTCTTCAGACAACAGCAAAATAACAGGGGCATTCATGTTTTTTTCACTGGGGTGCCTGAGATCCTAGTTACGCCACTGCATACAGCGCTCAGCTGTGATGGTGGAGGTGAGATTAATTACTGTAGGTGTTAATTTTGTGCTGCCCCCTTAACATCATCTCCAGTCATTAAAATTATCCTCTCTGTGATTGTGCGTGTGTGTGTGTGTGTGTGTGTGTGTGTTAAGCAGGCTAATTGATGGGGGTTTCTGGCTCATTGTTTCATTTCACTGCATGTCTCTCACTCTCTCTCTCTCTCTCTCTCTCTCTCTCTCTCTGATAGTATATCATGCAGCTCATCCAACACATAACAAGACACTTCAATGGAGCTGAGTTGATACAAGTGACCAACAGGACTTCAGCTACTGCAGTTGTGTAGCAGCTGTACAGTCTGAAGTAATAGGTCTCTCTCTCTCTCTCTCTCTCTCTCTGTCTCTCTGTCTCTCTCTCTCTCTCTCAGCCCTGCCAGTGACATCCTGTATAAATAAAAATAATGTGTTGCCATGCCTTATTAACATGTGGGAATGCATTAAGATCTCATTCCCACTCCTTACTGAGTAATGGCCATGACTTAATTATCTTGTTCCCATGCCTTACTAAGTCATGGCCACACATTATTTTGTATTTATACAGGATGTCACCAGCAGGGCTCAGTACTCTCTCTCTCTCTTTCTCTCTCTCTCTCTGTCTCTCTGTCTGTCTCTCTCGCTCTCTGTTTCTTGGCCTATTTTTCTCTTTAACTCTCTCTTGCGTTCTAATTCTCTCTCACTCTGTCTTTCTTGTCACTCTCTCTCTCCCTCTCTCTCTCATCCACCATCTGTTTTTCACTCTTTTTCTTTATTGCTCTCTCTCATTCTTCATCTCTCTCTCTCTCCCCATTTACTTTTTCTCACTTTCACACTTTCTTAGTTTCTTAGCCTCTTAGTCTTATCCCCCTTTTCTGTCTTTCTTTCTTTCTTTCTTTCTTTCTTTCTTTCTTTCTTTCTCCTTCTTCTGTTCCTTAGTGCATCACTCTTTTCTGTTTCTTTTTCTCATTGCTCCTTTCTCTTCTCACACTTTCTATCTCATTTTTCTCTCTTCTTCACTCTTTTTTTCTTTGTCTACCTTTCTGTTTCTCTCTCTGTCTCTCTCCCATCACTTTCTTGTCTTTGTATCAGTTTATCTGTCACTCTCTGTTTTCTTAACACTGTCTTTTCTAGCTCTTTCTTTCTCCCTCCTTCTTCCTATGTCTCCGTTTCTCATTCTCTCTCCCTCGTTCTCTCTCTCCCTCTCTGTCTCTCTCTCTTTGACCTGAAAGCTTTCTCCTTCACATTATGGGTTTTTTTCTCAGAAATGTTATAATGTGTTTTAGTGCCTGGGGTCCAAAACAAAATGACCATAATACATTACAGCAACCCACTGTGAGTGTGTGTGTGAGTGTGTGTGTGTGTGTGTGTGTGTGTGTGTGTGTGTGTGTGTGTGTGTTGTATATCCAGTTGAAAGCTGCTGTTATGACTAAGCCTCTCTGACCGTGTCCGAAAAAAGACACGGCTGATTTTAATAGCTTTTAATTTAATTCAGACTCAGTGGTTGTATTTTATAATAAGGCCAAAGAGCCTGTCAATAACTCAGAGCAGTGAAAGTCTCATTCAGGGGAAAATCAAAAAGAGCAGGAGACATTTTCAATGAGTGCTTTGGCAAAAAAAGCCCAATTTCACATTAAACCACTCTGAATGCAGAAATTAATTTTAAAAGAAAAAAAAAAAACACTTACTTATGAAGAATATTTTGGCAAAAATACATTTTTCTCCAGATTTGCCCCAGCTTTTATGTATAATGTCGATAATAATGGTAAAACAGTGGTAAAGCTTTACTATCTTGCCTTACAACAGCTTGCATATACACATTAAACCATTTTCAAATTTGGAATTATAGGTGGATTTTCCCTTTTAACTGGGGCCACTGTGTTATAATAAAAACAGCACTAGAAGTAAAAGGTTAAGTTAAACAGATACAATAATGTGTAAATGATGCAGACATGGTAAGTCTAAAAAGTCAGTTAGGAAGGAGCATCACAGCTTTCCTGAGACTGACTCACACTCACACTCACACACACACACACACACACACACACACACACACTATATACAATAATGTGATCGATACACCTCAGTATTCCAATTTATCCTCCTCCACTCCCATCACTTAACCTCTGTCCCTGAGACGACAAAGCAATAACAAGTGTGTGTACTGCTGCGAGAGAGGCAGAGCGAGCGAGAATGTGTGTGTTTGTGTGTGTGTGTGTTTCTCTGTTACTCTTCCACACAACAGTAGATTCTGTGTTCTGTTTAGATAACACACTGACACGTATGTAGGTCTTCATCAACATATACTATGAGAATTTTGGAATATAGAATTGATATTTCAATAAGTAATGAACAATAAATACTACTATTACTACTACTACTACTACTACTACTACTACTAATAATAATAATAATAATAATTTAATATACTGATAATTATTTTATTTTAATAATAAATAAAACACACACACACACACACACACACACACACACACACACACACACACACACAGTTGAGCAGATGGCAGGGAGAAACACTCTTTCAATTGAAATGTGTAGTTTCCTGGCATGTGCCCCAGTCAGACTCCACTGTTGCTGTACACTCTCTGACTTGTGGCCGCTCAAACTCCCCTACCACACTACGATGTTTCCCAACTCAGTAAATTCTGCTACTGTGATAAAAATATAGTATAGCAATAGTAGTGTATATTGTGTATGTGTATATATAGAGAGTCTGTGTTTATATATTTCTTTTTCTTCTTTTATATTATAGATTTTTTTTTTCTACAAGGGGCTACGCACCTAAGATTTTCACTCACCTTGCACCTGTGTAAATGTGATGTGACAATAAACGTGATTTGATTTTTGATTTAATTTTGATTTGAAACAGTGTCCCAGCTTGGGGGCGTTTTTAAAAACTACTGTGGTGAGAAGTCTCCAAGCTCGCCGCCCAAAGTCCGCTACCATGATAAGAAGCATCCTGACTTGCGGCCCAGTCCCACCCTGTGGGCAAATCAAAGTGCAGTGAGAAATGTCCCATCCTGTGGACAAATCAAACTCCACTTCCACAGTGAGAAATGTCCCACCCTGTGGGCAAATCAAACTCCTCTACCACATTGAGAAATGTCCCACCCTGTGGGCAAATCAAACTCCGCTACCACAGTGAGAAATGTCCCACCCTGTGGGCAAATCAAACTCCTCTACCACAGTGAGAAATGTCCCACCCTGTGGACAAATCAAACTCCTCTACCACAGTGAGAAATGTCCCACACTGTGGACAAATCAAACTCCACTTCTACAGTGAGAAATGTCCCACACTGTGGACAAATCAAACTCCGCTACCACAGTGAGAAATGTCCCACACTGTGGACAAATCAAACTCCTACCAGTGAGAAATGTCCCACACTGTGGGCAAATCAAACTCCTCTACCACAGTGAGAAATGTCCCACCCTGTGGGCAAATCAAACTCCGCTACCACAGTGAGAAATGTCCCACCCTGTGGGCAAATCAAACTCCTCTACCTCAGTGAGAAATGTCCCACCCTGTGGACAAATCAAACTCCTACCTGGAAAATGCCCACTGGGAAAATCACAGTGAGAAATGTCCCACCCTGTGGGCAAATCATACAAAACTTGTATGTGAAAGTGTAGTGGAAAAGCATCTTATGTTTGCCTCGTTATCTATAGTAGTATTAACTGATCGTTTATTGTGCTAAGTGCCAACATTAGCATGCAGACTCATTAAAAAATAGTTCTGAAAACACCTGATATTTATTAGTGGTAGTCCAGTACCCACATTCATAATGTGATGTTAGGTCAAACTAATAGATTATATGCTATTAAAAATATTAAATAATGATAAAACCCCTTAGCCCAAGGCTGATGATATTTCCTCTATAAACAATATCACATACACTAATAGTATAGAGCATAGCATGGGTTATAAAACTTTTCCAAAAGTGTTCATCCTAAAAAAAGTGAGAGGTTGTCTCTAAGGTGTGCACTCCTTTAGTAGACAGTGAATTCAGTGTGCACAGCAGAAGCTGAGATCAACAAGAGCTGCACTGGAGGAGCAATCATCATATTAAAAAACATGAAAGTCCACAAACTGCCCTATTATGAGCCACACTGAGACCACATTTCGATCCAACTAGAGGAGCTTCTGCTTGAAATGTGGCCTGAGCGCCTCTAAATAAACATCAATGGAGGATAAAGCTGTGTGTGGGCTTTCATTTTTCTGAATAAGAGATTTCCTCTCTTCCCTCTCACTGACCAAAGGTGAATAGCTAACACAAACCGTGCAGATGTGCGATAGTCTCTGAATGTACACTAGCAAAGTGAAGGTACAAGGAAAGGGAACTCCAGGAAAGTGGCCAGTGAACGTTTGTTCAGAGTTAAGTTAGAATAAAATTAGTAGAAAAACATTCTAAGAAAATTAATGCCTGGCATTAATCATTAGACCACCTGCTGTAAAGGGGTTCATCTTAGTCTCAAAACGGCTGTGATGTAAAGAGGTTAATCTCAGTCCTGTTACTGCTGTGGTGTAAAGAGGTTAACTTTAGTCCCAGACCTGTTGTGAGTCTTAGTCTTAATCTTAATCTTAGTCCTAGAACTGCTGCCTTGTAAAGGGGTCCCTATTAGTCCCAGAATGTGGTGTAAAGGGGTTTATTTCAGTCCCAGTATTGCCGTGGTGTAAATTTTAGTCCTAAAACTGCTGTGGTGTAAAGGGGTTAATGTTATTCCCAGATCTGTTATGATTTAAAGAGGTTAATCTTAGTCCCAGACCTGTTGTGATATAAAGAAGTCAATCTTAGTCTTAAAACTGCTGTGGTGTTAGGGGGTCACTATTAGTCCCAGAATATAGTGTAACGGAGTTGATCTTAGTCCCACTATTGCTGCAGTGTAAATTGTACTCCCAGAACTGCTGTAGTGTAAAAGGCTTAATCTTAGTCCAAGCACTCCTGTGGTGTAAAGGATTAATCTTAGTCCCTGAATTGATGTGGTGTTAATCTTAGTCCCAGAAATGCTGTGGTGTAAAGGGGTTCATCTAAGTGATGTAAATGGGTCAATCTTAGTCCTAGAACTGCTGTGGTGTAAAGTTGTCAGTTTTAGTCCCAGAATGTGGTGTAAAGGAGTTCATCTTAGTCCCAGTATTGCTGTGGTGTAAATTTTAGTCCCAAAACTGATGTAGTGTTAATCATAGTCCCAGAACTGCTCTGGTATAAAGAGGTTAATCTTAGTCCCTGAACCGCTGGTTGGGTTTTGAATGATGAATCCTTATTGACAATGCGGTTGAATTTAACAGTGGACTTAATTCTATGCCCTGAAAGCCACTTCACTGCTCTGACTGAGTGAAGGACCATCTCCTCCCGTCTCTATGGCAGGGGTCCAGGCAGGATAATGAATGGAAGAGTGTAACGGATGGATGGATGTGAATAAACAGAAGTGTTTTCTGTAATCTCTGTGTGGGAGCATTGTCTGGTGTTAGATTAAACGCTGGAACAGAGTCCTCACCCTGTGTGTGTGTGTGTGTGCGTGAGTGTGTGTGTGCAGCTCCTCTGTGAATAGACCCAGGCTCTTATTTCACACTCTTTTGCCCCGACTAATTACCACTGTAACAGCAACAATGACTATTTACATGGTAAATACTATCTGGAGTGGCAGACACACTGAAGTCTGATGTCTCTAGTGTTTTCAGTGTGTGTGTGTGTTTGTGTGTGTGTGATTCAGGTGTTAAAGAGGAATTCCAACAATTTTTAAAAAATATCTGCATAGATACTGTACTGTGCGAAGATCTGAGATTAGATATAAGACAATACACCTATAAAAAATAAGGACAAAGTCAAAGGAGAGTAAGTGAAAAAAACAGTAGTTTAGTTAGTAAAAATGATTAAAAGCTACAGAGAAAGTGGAAGCCCCTAACAACCACCTGGACACCAAAACTGCCTCCATCAGATAAACAGCACTTAAAGCTTTCATCTCTGAGAGAGAGGAGAAAATCAAGCTGCTTCAGATCTGAAAACATCCACAGGTGTTTCTGTCCATCCTTCCACTGTGAGAAGACGACTCAGCGCTGTGGGTCTGAAAGGATGTGTAGCTGTCAGGAAGCCTCACTGAGAAAAGGAGATGGACTCATCAAACAAAGAAGCTGAACAATGGACTGACCGCCCCAGAGTCCAGACCTCAACATCACTGAATGTGTTTATTACTTGGATTGTGAGAAACATAAAATGCCAGCACTTCTAAGACAGAACTTTGGAGGTGTGGCAAAATATTCCTGCAGATTTCTTTGAAAAACTGAAAGTGAGTCTCCTGAAATGAATGTAAAGGCACAGAGTGGGCACACTATATACTTAAAATTTGGATATTATATTTAGCTGTTGAGGCTTTTGTGTAATTTTCTGTTTAATGTATGTTATCCTCATTTTTCCACAATGCTGAAAAAACTCATACTCAATGGTCATTTTAACTGGACATTAAATAAATGAATAAATTGCACACAGTAAAGTAAATCATTGGTTTGGTGTAAAATTTCCCATTGTAGAGAAATGTACCAAGTCAGAGCTGTTCACAATATTGGTGATAGGAACCAGACGTCTGAAATGTTCAATGCTTCTAAAAGCTGCCTCACTGAGAGTTATTGCACATAATAATTCAGTCTAAAATATAGATTTTTAAAACACATTAATTGTGGAAAGGTGCATGTGGGGCATTCAAAGCCAAAATAGTCCTTAGAGTAAACATTACTTACCACTGTTATCAACATTACATATAAGAAACTGTGATCACTATATACTGTGGACTGAATGATGATCTGTAGCATGATGTGTAGGTTCACTGGTCATTTTGGATAGTAAATAAAGTGGCTATATTTATGTTGTAGACCTCTGGCTCCTATCAGCACCCCTATAAAGAAATTGAGCCAATAAGTTTCTCTAGAATGCAACATTTTATGTCAAAACACTCTGATAATGACATTATTTGCATCTCAACCATTGAATCATGTAGAAATTTTAAAAACTGGTGGAATTCCCCTTTAAGGCTTACATACACACACACACACACACACACACACACACACATACACAGCTCCCTACGTTGCAATCATGCAGATAATGCGTATGCTTCACGCTCCACTGCGGCAAAACCGAAATTAAAATGGTTTAGTCTAAATAAATAAATAAATCAATAAATAAATAAGGATGAAAAAATTCCAAACTCTTCTTCTTTTTTTTTCTTTTGCTCTACCTGCCCTGGTGCTGGTGATCTTAAGGAAAATAAGAAGAGAAAAAAATACATAAACGTTTCGTCAGCGAAACAGATCTGGATGGAAAAAGAAAGAATAAAAAAAAGCTGCCCTGCTTTCCAGTCACAGATTATAGATAGTAAATTACATTTCTCTCAGCTAATGTGATTTAGGCTCAACTGTGATATTGTTCTCTGCAGCTGAGACGAGCAAAAATATGATACGATCAAAACGTGAAAAGGGGGGGGATCAAGAAATCTGAACTGTTTAGATGAGCATCGAATCGTCATTCACACACACTTTCTTCAAGCTTTCATCAGGACTCTGCGGAGAGAACAGGGGTGAATATGGCAACAACAGAGGCTTTCAAACAGCAACAACAGCAACAAAATATGACACCCACTGTTAATGTAGTTTATATTACTCTGTTACTCATTTTAAGACTTAATAAAGCAGTGAGCCACTAGAGGGCATGTGTTTAACTACAAAGTGGAAAGTACAGTATGATGAAATGCAAAGTTCTAAAATAATTGAATTTATTTACTTATTTATGTTCACAACAAATCATTGTTCTGCTAAGCAATAGCAGTTGTCTCATGTGTTGCGCAAAAGTCAGAGACCGTCATTCACAATTCATTTTCAGTCAAAATGGTGATATTAATTTTTCAGTATTAGGAAAAAAGCAGGAAATATATTCAACAAAAAAATTATACAGAGGCCTCAACAACAAAAACATAATATTAAAGTTTTCAGTATGTCCACGTTTTGCCTTTGTTACATTCTTTTTCAGGGACTTCAGGGAGTTTTTTATAGAAATCTGCAGTGATTTTTCCACACCTCCAAAGTTCAGTTGCATTTTTTGTAACCATGAACTCCAGTTTTCCTTTGACATTCTAAGCAGGTGGATTATTTTATATGTAATATCGTCAAAAGTATATTCTGAAAAATGAATAGTGTACTATTCATCCATTCATTACTGTACTTACTGGCTGATTTGACAAATAAATAAATAAATAAATAAATAAATAAATAAATAAATGAACATGACTCATCCAAACACATATTAAAACCAGAATCAGACGTTTTATAATAGTAACTACTATAAATTATACATGTAAGTCTTACATGTATATTTTGTAGTTCTTAGTGAGGAACTGCCGACCTGGCCTCTTGAAGAGGTTCAATGGGTCTGCACATGAGAATTACTGACTGTCATTTTTTCTGCATCTACAAATGACTTAAATTTTCATTTAAAAGTCAGAAAGGTACCTGGTTCAATCATTCTGATCAATATTCATATTTTTAGATGCAAACCTCTTCATGGAACTTGCTTGTAACTCACTCACTCACATTTAGCAAGCTAAAAATTCTCCACAAGAGGGTGCTATTAGCACTCATAATTTATATTACACTTAATAAAAGCATCAATGACACTATGTCCTTGTTGTATAAGAATAAATCCAGTGCAACACAATTGCTTAAGTAAAAGCATGTACTAAACTTCACTTGAACAACCTTTTAACCTACTTCTTTATTCTATTTATAAAACTTCAGCAACTTCAGATCAAATCAAAGGCTAATAAACAAGTCACAGTTACTTCTCTGGCTCCAGTCACCAAAGCCATACATTAGTCCATGATACAAATTACTGCATCAGTATAAAATTTAATGAAAAGAAAGTCTGAAAGGAAATGGATGGCAAGGAAGCACTAATCAAATCAGTGAATAATGAATGTAAGCATCAGTCTGCATTGCTCTCGGTTGCCGTTGGAGATGTCGGAGCCTTCAGAGGCCCAGGTTTCTGCTATAAAATCGCTTCCAATCACAACCTACTATTTTAACATTTCGCACCCCAAAGCCTGAAGCTAGGCTGCTATATATTGAGCTTTAAGATTATAATCTATAGGGCAGTTTTCCAAACTTGATAAGGAAATGGTCAAAGCAGTTGTGTAAGCTGGTGCAATAACTAACAATAACATTCTACTGAGCTATTGCTTTTGGTATGAACCACTGAAGATTATAAATAGTGGTCTCACTTGGATAGTCCACTGTAGTCCCCTATAGATTATCTACGGATGTTCAATTGTTAACAAGCTATCTGCTGAAATTCAGTTGATTCTAAACAGTTGTGAGGTTGGGCTTAGGATTTGGACCAGGGTTAGGGCTCAGACCAAGGTGTGGGTTGGGTTCAGGTTTTGGGTTGAGGTTAAGGATTAGGGTTAGGATTAGAGCCAGGTTAGAGTTAAAGAAAATTATGGTCAATTTGTAGATATATAGTTGAATGTAACTTGAAAGTAAATGAAGTATCTACAAAGCATCGAAAGTGTTAAGTGTTAATCTTTAAAAGCCCAATGAAAAAATGTCCAATTGGAATTTTTTCCTCTGTGTTATCTAGGTAGATACAGTCAAGCAACACTTTGGTTAGGCCTTCAGGAGCTGGACCGAAGGCCTAATTATACTACAAAGCAACATAATTAGGAAGTGATAGTGGAAACAACCAATCATATTTTGATTTGCAAAGGGTGGGACTGATTTCATGAGGAAAAAAAACAAAAAAAACAAAAAAAAACATCACTACAGGCTTTCTGGAAGTTCTAGATACGTCACTGACCATGAGAATAAGCCATAGTCTCATTAGATTTCAGTAAGTTATGAACAGAAAACAGTAGCCACAAATCTATGCCAGGACTCTTTACTGTAAAACTGCAACATACTTGTTATTGTCTGTTACAAGCTTCAAATAAAGCATATGGAGTCTTTTACAAACTTCAAATGAGCAATCTTCAAAAGTGTTAGCTTAGTGCTAACGTACTATTAGAAATCCCAGGCAAGATAGCAGAAACTACGACTGAATTGTTTTTCCATGTTTTTCGACCAGGTTTTGACACACGTGGCCCCAAACCAAAGGCCTAGCTCTAATAGTCGTTGTTCTCAACTGACGTAAACCAGGTACATTTGATTTCTCACCAAAAACTATTCCTGGAAGCCAAGGTCATAAACATCAGTAAATCTCAGGATGTTAGCAAACCTCTCTGAAATGCTGTTAAGTGCGTGGCTTCACTACCCAAAGCCATCCCTCAGACAGACAGGCATTATATTCAAATTCAGCAGCCCTCCTCAAACCCTCGAACATCAATTTCCTCTCTATCCAGGGGTTTAGCACAAGGAGCAGGGACCAGGGGAGCCAGCTCATTCAGTGGAATTAGAACAAAGTCCTGCTTCAATGCTTCATTATTCAAGATCCATGATGTGCTTTGGGAAACGAGTTTAAAATGCAGCGTCCAGGTGAAGGTGATGGCGGCATTAATAAGGAAGGCTCTGAGTGTAATGTTATTGAGTTTAAGCTCCAGGCTGAAAGGATTGAAAGTTCTGCGGTTCAGTGACCTGAGCTAGTCTCCACTGAGCTCAAAGACCTGAACAATGGACATGATAGATAGTAGGATATATAGTGCTCTTTTGACATATTGTAAAATGAAATAATACTTACAAAACTTCAATCATTTCATTTCAATTCAGCTCATTCAGTAACCCTAACTGTACAGAACTCTTCTTGAAACCCAGCCAGGTCTCATGTTTCCATTGGGTAAGACTAATGCCTGATTAGATGTTATGATTCATGACACGGTTTCATGGTTTTTGGTGAGTGTTCTTTGGTAGGTACTTTCTATTTCTCTTGCTTTTGCCCTCAGTTTGTCTCTTTAGTAGAGAAGTTGCTTGGAGCACCTCAAATGGCCATAACAGTGCTGGCCAACTGGACTATAACGATTCTTTTTTCCTGCTGGACAGCCTATGTTAAGATCTCAATGCTGCATGTTAGTGATACAAACCCTACCTAATGTCATGGAGGTTTGGACTGTGGATTTTCTTTTTGTTTAGTGTTCATTCTTGACTGTTTTTGAGTGTATAGCTTACTTCTGATGCCATTTCAGTTACTTCTACAGTCTAAAGATAACTTTGACTATGGAGAAGGTCACTACAGTGGAAAAATCTGAAATGCAATGCACACATGACATGACTTGCCATAGTTACATGCAGGATATGTGCCAAAATGAACAATAAAAGCTCTATTACATTGTTTTCACATTGCTTGACGTCTTTACTGAAAAACAATGCATGACGATTTGCATTTAAAACAAAAAAATGCTGACTTTGTGTTGGGATTGAATATAATCCACCTTGAAATACAATGAAGGCATAGCTATATTGTTTTCCACCGCGAAGTACTTTAAACAGATTCGCCTTTGAACTGCAATCATAACAGTGAAAACAGTGAAATGCAATGCATGCATTACATTACTGATATGGAAAACATGCCAAAATGAAAAGTAAAACCTCTATTACAATGTTTTCATGTTGCTTGACTCTTTTTTGTACTTCAAACGTATGTGCCTCACTGAATTGCAACCAAAATATTGGAATGCAATGCACACAAGAGATGCATTTAAACAGTAACATGTGGAAAATGTGCCAAAATGAAAAGTAAAAGATCTATTATATATTATATATTATAAAATACATTGATTTAATGTTGTCTGAAGTACTGCATGGTGAAAAACAATAGCTGTGCCTTCACATTTCAAGGCAGATTGTATTCAATGCTGACATGAATTCAGGCAAATCCTCATACATTCTTTTTTTTTAGGAAAGAGTTCAAGCAAGGTCAGGTGAAAACAATGTAATAGAGGTTTTGTTTTTCATTTTGGCATGTATTCTTCATGTCTTGCTTTTTATGTTTTTCCACTGTAGTGATTGCCTTTCAATTTGGCACACACTAATGTCGCCAAACAAAGAAAAGGCAAAAAGTATATACAGCCTCATTTGCACCCCGAGGTTAAGCTGGTTGGGTACCATAAGGTAGTAATACAAATCTCAGTGCTCAATATCATCCCTTCCCTGTGGATAGTGAAATACCACAATAACAATCATCATTGATAGTTTGTGCCATAGTATGCTACTCAGTATTTAGTATTACTGCACTAAGTTAAACCCAAAACAAGACAGAAATCAGTGGTCGGTGACATCTGGCATGAAATTTTCTCAGAGAAATGCAGCCAATCGGAAATCTTTGCTAACGGTTTGTTATTTTAGCTAATGTTTCTAGCCAAATGTTTTTTCACCTTATATCTTAGCTTGATAACAGTGAGTTTGTGAAGAGTTATTTAGCGAATAACAAACATGATAAATTTACTAAATAACGTTTTATTCCATTAACTCTTTATAGGTAGAGTGTGAAATAAGCATGTTCATGGGAGTTCTCACTGTGACGCATTCTGTGCGGTACTGGGGCACAGAACGCTATGCGACACTCCGTGGTCAGGTCTTTGTTTTGGCTGTTCAAACATAGGGACTTTTATTAGCTATGTTTCCATCAACATTCCTTGCAAATTGCAAGTGATAAAATAAAAACGTGTAAAAGGTTTAGCTTACTTGTGTTTGTTGTAAGAGGGGTATAAGGGAAATCACATGACACTAAATTTGTGCACAAATAAGTTAGGTTCCCCCCAAAAAGGTTTCTAATTTATCCACCAAAGCCAAAACAGAAATAGGTTTTGTTGACATAACATATTACAGAGATTTTCCGTTTCCATAGCCTACATAGTCAAATTTTTTGGAGCAAAATGCTTCATAAAAAATCCTTTTAATAGAAACATAGCTATTGAAAATAATACAGTATATGCAGACTTTTATTTTGAAAACAAATCAGAGTTAAATGGCTTAGTAGTCCATAATTGACATAATGTTATGTAACATCGATTTAAACATTGATAAACACGTTATGAAGTATTTATGTAAGATGTTATGAATGAGTTATGTAGATTATCTAAATTAATTAGTTGCAATTCCTATGAAAAAATGAAATAAGCTGTAAGAAGAGCTACAGCTGCTAAAAGGCCCTAGCCTTAAGTTTTACCATTTCCTTTCTGAATTAGCTTAACGCTAATTCTCATGAATCCTTACGATACCTCCATCCAGCATGTGATCTGCTGCTGGTGTGTGTGTCCAAACCAGAGCTTAACAGCCTGATCACACCAGTCATACATATTCATCAGTAATGCTGCATATTCATTAGTCCCCTCTGCTGTACAGCGCAGATCTGTGAGCAGTGTGTGAGCCGTTTGGAGAGCACACGCATGGGAGATGTGTTATCACAGAGAAAATTAGCCAGGGCCTGCCAAAGCACACTCTACACTCTACACACACACGACTGCTCTGGCTCAAAAACGCACAAACAAACACACAATCGCCACCTGTGCATGTTCAGTGGCCTAACACGGGGTACTGGGGTAATGAACACACAACTCCACTTGTAGAGTCCCGTATCTTTTGGTCCGTGACTATCAGAACTAGGCCTACGACTCAAGCAATAAATGTTATTGCTAACTTCTGCTAGCGTCCTGATGGGATTCTAGTAGTTTGTTAGCACTAAGCTAACAGTGAAACACGAACATTTTTGGCCATTCTAGATTTAACACAGTCATTTAAAGCATCTGAAAGACAATCCATGTTTTAAATCAAGCCTTTTTCTTTTATATATTTTTTGGATTTTTGCCCAGTTTTCTCCCTAAATTTAGTCGTCTCCAATTCCACCCCGCTAGTTAGGACTCCCCCAGTCACATGATACCATCAACGCTAGGAGGGTGAAGGCTAAAACAGGCTTCCTCAGAGACCTGTGAAACCAGCCACCACTTCTTTTCAAACTGCCGCTGACCCAACGTCATTGGACAGCTGAGCGCGCTCGGAGGAAAGCGCCAACCGCCAGATCTGCTACATCAGCTAACAGACGCCTGTGCTGACTAGCATCGCGTTGAGTGATGGGGGGGAGAAGGACGGGCCATCCTACCCACCCAGAGAGAGCGAGGCCAATTGTGCTCTCTTGGACTCCCGGCTACGGATGGCTGTAGCATCACCAGGGATCTAACTCACTTCACAGTGATTCTTTCAGTAGTGAGCTCTGGTGTAGAGCTGCCGCCACTGTTTTCCATTTCTTACAATCAACTGATTAGGCTGCTGCTGGTATTCACAGTCTAGGCCTAGAGTGACCGTTTTATTTTCACGTCATTGGTCCCACCTAGTAAAAAATCTAATCGTGATGCTAACTACTAAAAGAATATATAACCTGTACAATGTGTGTAAGGATGCTGATGCAGTATTGCTGCTGCTTTGCATTGGTTTTTTACTTGTTTTGTATTGTTTGTGTGTAAGTTTTAATGTTTCCCTGCTTGTCGAGGACTTTGCCATCACATCCACCAAGATAGTGGCTAAGCGTCAATTTTCCACATGTGGCTCAGAGGCTTCTGGAGCTGGCCATTTGAGCGACTCTACATCGCAGCTATGATGCAGCCTGGACCAGCTTGAGTGACATTGTATTGCAGCTACGTGGCTGCCTGGTGCCAGCCGGTTGAGCGACACTACATCGCAGCAACAATGCAGTGAGGACAGGCCACTTGAATAACACTGTATCAAAGCTTTGAGACTGCCTGGATCGGTAGTGGCAGGGACCCCCAGGCAGAGTAAGACCTTCCCCCATGACTAAGGACTCTTACTGGTGTATGTCTGTTTCATTTATTGTTGATTATGTATTTTGTTACTTTTATAAAGCGTCTGATTATAAAGCATCCTTGAGCATAGGAAAATAAGTGATGATGATTTCTGTGTTACTTTGTAATTATACTGATTAATTAGTGTTAATCGAACACTTTAGAAGTAACCAATAAGACAGCACGCTTAGCTGTATCAATCTATATTTCACAGAGAAAAACAATTCCTGATTAGACATTTTCTGCTTGACATTTGAAGAGTTTATTAATTCAATTTACAAACCTGTATCTCTAAAATGTTAACTTTACAGAGAGCAAAAAGTTTTTCCAAGTTTAAACCCTTTGTATTGGTCCATTCTTCATGAAATTCAATGTTAAAGGCAGCTGGCAAATATGGAGATACAAGTTTTTGTCCGGACAGCAACAATACATTTCAACAAAACCACACATTATTATCATTGGCACCCTTCCATTTACCACTGTGTGTAACCTATTTGCCAACAGGACAGCAAAGAGTCTTATACCCCTATTCTACGATGCATGATGCGATTTGAGCAAGCATTTGAATACAGAGCAAGTGATCTCATGATATGAAAAGTTTGTATCTGTAGTTCTTGAACTATTTTTGTGTGGATTTGAATGTGTGTTTTGGATCATTGTCATGAACAATCCAACCTCGGTTTTGGACATAAGCAAGCAGGTTCCCTACAGCTCTGGTTGTTTTAAACTTCTCAGTCACTGCCTTCACCATGAATAAGGGCATTTTCAGGAGTTAACCTTTAGTTTTTTGCTATTGCCTAATTTAAGAAGGTCAACATACTTTTGTCTTTTATATTCCTTGTGTTGTTGGGAATTTGAAAAAAAGTGAAATAGAAATTGCAACATTCTTCAGATTTGTTCGTAAGAATTTTTAGGGGTGCAAATAATAGTGGCTTTGCTTTTTTGGTTAGTTTTCTTTTAGTAGATAAAATTTACTTCAACTAAACGTCAAATTTCTCTCATATTTTCATTGTATGCTTGAAACTAACTAACCACAAAGATATTTTTCCATTCCCTTTTTTTTAACCCATCTTCACCAAAGAGAGGTTTTACAAGACAAGGAGAATGATAGTAAGAGAGAGCAGAGAATAATTTCTTGATTGATCACAGTTGGGGGCTTGTCTTTCACCAGATCACTGGAGGTTTAGACAGACAAGTGCTTACCTTGTTTAGATCTTACTTGACGGACTGCTTTCAAATGTAATGGAGTTTTCCAAACATAGAAGAGTGCAGTGTGGTGTGGTGTCCCACAAGGATCTGTTTTAGGACCTTTACTGTTCTCTATTTATTTATAGCCCCAAGAACACACAATTCACTAACACAATATTAGCATATCACTTTTATGCTGGTGATGTTTTAGTAATATATCTTGGTTGCAGCCATCTTAATACGATTTTATGATTTTAATATGCTGCTTGTGCTCAAATAATTATTAGAAATGCATGAAGGATGGAGACGATGTTGTGTAAGAAAGTAATATCCAGAATGCCTCATATTTAAAAGTGGTCATCACACCTAGAGCTAAACAACTTGGCAAAAATAACTATAAAATATATAATTACAGTGTATTATTTATTATTTAAAACAGCTGAAATACCTTGTGGTGACTAATCAGTAATATTTCAAGGGGTAGCCTATTAATTGATAAAATAATTAATATGCCAAGTAATTTCAACTTTGTTGAATGATAGCATATATTGTTAAACCTGAGTAGAGTAGCTGCTTCAAGCTTAAGGCAGGGTACTGATTTGACAGTGTCTGGATTGACAAGTGTCCAGTTTGATAAGCTGCTGCTCTGGGCGCCTTGAACGCCTAATAGTGCACTTCAGAATTTCATCGGCATTTTTGCTGAACAGCAGCGCTGTGCTTTGAAAAGTACACTGATGTCATTTAAAATGCATCAGTGAGCAGAGAAAAGAATCAGCAAATCAACCCCACCATTCATACTCTTAAATAAGACATCTCTTTCATACTTTTAAATAAGTGATTTCTGTACAAGAGACGTGTAATTTTAGCCCACTTAACCCTTAGGAGGCTAGAGAAGTCTAGTCTGCTATTGCTGTTTTGCTCTATATGAAGAATCACATTTACATAACATATACTTACAAATGTGGTATGGATTGAAAGTTTACAATCTCTACTCTCAATAGAATACTCTCTGCTTGTTTGAATGATGAGTGAGAAACAATTCAGTAACAGTTCTTATGAATCCTGTATTCATAATGCATTATTAGTGCATTAATAAATCATTATATGGCATACATAAATGCAATAATGCAAAGCATGAGCTTGTATAATTGCTTATAGGTACATGTACAGTCATAGTTATATGCATGACACTTTATAAAATAAGATTATATACACTATATTGCCAAAAGTATTCACTCACCCATCCAAATCATTGAATTCAGGTGTTCCAATCACTTCCATGGCCACAGGTGTATAAAACCAAGCACGTAGGCCTGCAGACTGCTTCTACACACATTTGTGAAAGAATGGGTCGCTCTCAGGAGCTCAGTGAACTCCAGCATGGTACTGTGATTGGATGCAACCTGTGCAAGTCCAGTCGGGAAATTTCCTCGCTACTAAATATTCCACAGTCAAGTGTCAGTGGTATTATAACAAAACGAAAGCGATTGGGAACGACAGCAACTCAGCCATGAAGTGGCCGGCCATGTAAAATGACAGAGCGGGGTCAGCGGATGCTGAGGCGCATAGTGCGCAGAGGTTGCCAACTTTCTGCAGAGTCAAACGCTACAGACCTCCAAACTTCATGTGGCCTTCAGATTAGCTTAAGAACAGCGTAGAGAGCTTCATGGAATGGGTTTCCATGGCTGAGCAGCTGCATCCAAGCCTTACATCACCAAGCGCAATGCAAAGTGGACTCTAGCGCAGTGGAGACGTGTTCTCTGGAGTGACGAATCACACTTCTCTTTCTGGAAATCTGATGGATGAGTCTGGGTTTGGTGGTTGCCAGGAGAACAGTACTTGTCTAACTGCATTGTGCCAAGTGTAAAGTGTGGTGGAGGGGGGATTATGGTGTGGGGTTGTTTTTCAGGAGTTTTCTCGTCCCCTTAGTTCCACTGAAAGGAACTCTTAATGCTTCAGCAGACCAAGAGATTTTGGACAATTTCATGCTCCCAACTTTGTGGGAACAGTTTGGGGACGGCCCCTTCCTGTTCCAACATGACTGCGCACCAGTGCACAAAGACATGGTCCATAAAGACATGGATGAGCGAGTTTGGTGTGGAAGAACTTGACTGCCTGCACAGAGTCCTGACCTCAACCTGCGAGCCAGGCCTTCTCGTCCAACATCAGTGTCTGACCTCACAAATGTGCTTCTTGAAGAATGGTCAAAAATTCCCATAAACACTCCTAAACCTTGTGGAAAGCCTTCCCAGAACAGTTGAAGCTGTTATAGCTGCAAAGGATGGGCTGACATCATATTAAACCCTATGGATTAAGAAAGGGATGTCACTCAAGTTCATATGCGTGTGAAGGCAGACGATCGAATACTTTTGGCAATATAGTGTATCTTCACAATGTCAGGGTTCGTAATGCATTATAATATCTGTTCATAAGATCATGAAATGTTGTAATGCACTATAACACACTATAACAAAGTTCTAGAATTTCTGCATCACAACACATCCAGGCATGTAAACATGTAATAAAGCTCTGTAAAGTGTTATATGTAATTATAGGTATTAGTGTCTACAATAATCTAATGAACAGATATTATAATGCGTTATGATTTTATAGTCATATACTCTTGTTTTATAGTGTCTCTTGTTTTATAGTGTCGGACATGCAATTGTAACTACTTAAGAGCAATTATACAAGCTTTTGCCTGATATTATGAGGCATTATATATGCCATTTAACACTTTATTAACCCTTTTATAATGCATTATGAATGCAGGATTCATAGGAAGTGTTACCAACAATTCTTATCAGATTACTGCATTTTTTGATATCGCAGGCAACAACTGTGACTCTTAAGTCTTTAAAAATGGTTTGGTCAAAAAGCAAATATACACAATTTTCTCATTACCTCACATGTAATCGATTGGCCAAGACATGTTTAGAGTACAAATGTTGCTTCTTTAGTTTTAAACTCTTAGCAGTGAGGCTAACGTTGCTAACAAACACTAGAACCCAATTATCACCCAAACAGCTCAAATCTTTTCTGTAAAAAATATATTACCAAACCTTCTTCCATCCCACACAATCCTCATCCAAATCTTCAATAAATGTTGAGCAGACTTGCAGAGGTGGTTTAGAGCGCAGTGTGACTTGCTTTGAGCTATAAAAAAGGACAAAACTGCGGGGAGCCACTTCAGATAACAGGGTCTGAATTCCAAACCACCTCGGAAGTAGGAAACTAAACTAGAATCAGTATTTGTAAGGAATCTGATTCAAGATCAGTCCTGCTGGCTGAAATTGTTGCCCATAGTGATGAAGTTTTGTTCATTTGTTTAGCTCACAGTAAGTCATACTGTGCACTGTAAAAAATGAGCTTAGCTCAACTTCAAATGATAAGGTAACTGATTACACTAGAATTCACAACTTCAATTCAAACTTCTTAGTTTAATCTAAAGTTCTTCCAAACCCCACTCCTGGATAAATAGCCAAGAAAAAAGTTGTTTTTCTAGTTTCCCCACTTGCTGGGACTCCTAGTCAGGCATTTTCATTTCTTGGGCTTCCAGACATGAACAGTACACTATGGTTCAAACTGACAACCTGTCCTGATGTTGGAGATAATTCTTAGAGCATTGCACCACATGTTTTGACATTACTTCTCAAAGTTAAAACAACATTTTTACAGTGTATTTGTTGCACACATGATAAAAGAAGGGCTTCCATGTGTGTACGGCGTTTGGTAAAGCTGCAAACCAAGAGAAACAGTCGGCCATGTTTCTGCACTGGAAGTACATGAGCTTCGAAAAAAGGCACTTACACATTCAATCATTTAGCTAAGCTTGGTTTTTCCCCATTAGTTGGCTTAATACATCATGAAAGCTTCACAGTTTAATCAGTACATTGACAAAATAGCCAATTATCGAGAACATTTTTGAAGAAACCAAATAAACATCTTTTACAGAGAGAGACTAATATTAGCAGAGTTAAGCCACCGATTCCACATAAGCTAACCAGCACATTGTCACATGAGAGCTTCACCAAACAAACAAGTTCTCTTCAACATGGTACAGATTAATATGGTCAAAATAACTAAGAATGGTTTCAAAACCATGCAGGCACTTCTAGCTCGACATTTTACAGGATAGCTTAAAGTTCTGCTCACCTGCAAGCAAAGAGAAACAGTTAGCCATGCAGCTTTCTAGCATGTTTTCAACACTGCACTGGAAGAATTACGTGAGCTTTGAAAAAAGAGGGTGGGGGGAGGGGCCCACTCATAAGCATAGCTCGCCCCCTAGTGCCTGTATAATGGAACTGCTTTCAAAGAATGATCTAACCGTAACCAAAAGGACTGAGAATTAATAAAAATAAAATGAAATAAAATAATTAAGGTGGTGGTGGTGGTGGGGGGGTTCCACTCTCTGTTGCCACAGTCTGGTCATAAACACTTAATGACATAAATGTGAGCAAACTCAGGAGCTTGAGAGTGCTACAATGGATTAAGCATGTATCCCCACCTGGTGGCATTGCTCGATGATTAAGTCTTAGCTTGTGTAGAAACTGAGTAAAAATACATTCTATATTGTTTTCTGACTGAGATGCAGAACTAAACAATGAGAGTTAGGAGGACTTTTGACTAGACTAAGAAGTTTGAGTTGGGTGAACTCCACATCATCAAACTTGCTCTACCTTAACGCCTTGATGAGGTCTGAGCAGGTTGAAAGAAGTTTTGGGGATGTATTTTTAAAGAAATGATTTGGGCTATTTGGGTGACTGTTGAATTCTAGTGCTTGTTAGAAATGTTAGCCTTGTGGTTCCAGCTCTAAATTAAAGAAGCAAAATTTGGATTCCAAACATGTCTTGGCTGATCGACTACATCTGGGGTGAAAAGGAAATTGGGTAAATTGGATTTTTCACCAAACTATTCAACATTCAATTGAACGTTTTTTCTAAAATCAAGTGCAGAACCTCTAAAGTAAAAGGCTTTATGAGTTTGTTAATGTTCATTTAATTGAATTTAATGTTCATTTACATTTCCAGTGCTTTTGGGAGGCACTGCACTGCAGAGCATTCAGAATTCAGAATCAGCTGAAGTTGGAGAAACCAAGCGAGACAGAGTGAGCGGTAGCATGTGTAAGGTTGGGGGTGGCAGGCAGAGTGAGAGAAAAGAGAGTAAGAAAGTGGGCACTGGAGGGAAAGTGTGGTCGTGCGAGACAGGGAGAATGATGGTGAGAGAGAGCAGAAAATGAGTTCCTGATTCGTCACAGTGGGGGGCTTGTCCTTCACCACTTGAACAGACAGGAGAGTGTGTATGGGGTGAAAGGTCACCACATACACTCATCGTTCAGTGCCAGCGATGGAGAATCGTGTGCGTGAGCGTGTGTATACATGGGCGTAAAAGTGTGAAAGTCATAAGAGGCAATGGAAACTCAACTGAAACAACAGAGAGAGGCAGGGTCAGCCCAAATGGCCTTTTATAGCTGCAGTTTCTAACATTTCCCACCTAAAAACTCCAGCAGCACTGCTGAGTCTGATCCACTCGTACCAGCGCAACACTCAGTATCAACCACCACCCAAATATCACCAGAAGTCCCTCTGTGGGGGACCTGACCATTAAAGAACAAAGTGAAAGGGGGCTAATAAAGTATGCAGAGAAACAGACGTACTATAGTCTGTAATTGTAGAACTACAAAGTGCATCTATATGGTAAGTGAGCCTGATAAAATAGATAAAAAGTGTAGAGACAAGCTAGGTGTACTTAAGGAATTGGCTGGTTAGTGTAGTTTCTCTAATCTTTTGAAGTTACTTGCCGCCGTTTCACCTCTGACTTCACCATTCCCCTCCAGTGTGCTGGGGGCGATCCCAATTCTGACACCAGTGTTGCATTAGTGCAGAATAAGAAGACACAGGAAACACAGCACTTCAAACGAGTTCTGTATTTGACACAGCAGCAGGGGAGACCCGCTGCTGAGTGCAATCTAATTGGCCAGGAAGCAGGGTAGGTCAGTAACAGCCACACATCCCACAGTGATGGTAGATACCGGCTCCCACGCAAACCACCCCAAGCCCAGCACAGTCTGGTGGATTAATATACATAAAACATACAAAACGTTTTAGTTAACACTACAACTTATTTACACATTTAAGTCCCTCTCACCATTCTCGCAGTGTTATACATGGTGCTCCGTACTTGCCACCCTGCATGGCCATGCCTCCCCACGTCCACGGCTCAACAAGCCGTTAGTGGGACCCAACAATATTCACTATATATTCACATTATTTAACAATAATTATATCATAACTGCGTCATGTCATAATGCAAACTGCATCATGTCAGAACACAAAAAATGTGCACTGCAATCACACTGGAGATGGTGATCATAAGTGATAAAGCATTTGGTTGCACTTGTTATAAACTGCAATGGGCCCTTTTCACATTTCCTATTTTTTCTCCTGGAGCTCATTGCGGAGCTGCTTCTGTTGAAACGACAACAATAACAACAAAGTCCAAGAATGTGCTTGTACATCTTACCTAAGTGCTCAAGATTGCAGCAAAAACAACTTCACCTTAACGGCTTCTCAGCTGACAAAAGGCAGAGGGAAAATGGGGTTGTTCTATAAGGATGGGATGATGTCATATGGAGGGGTAGTACACTTGTGTCTGCATTTCGCTGCTGCTAACTATCATTACACTGACATTAAAAGCAGTTCACACTTTAAAGATGGTGCTGTTTATAGCTGCTTTCAGTGGAACAGTTTTCATGATCCCTCTCAAAAGCTGCCTGTACTTGAGAAAGCGAGGGCTCAGCGGGGAGTAGATTTCAGTTCACTGGAGCTGGTGGTTCTGGAAAATGTTTACAGTGGCATTATAGACCATGACTATGAGGCATGGCCCCCTGCTGGTAGGATCAACTAGCTTTTCTCCAGCTAATTTATTGTTATTAAGCTGCTTCAACATCTCCAGCTAACAGGGCTAATCTAACAGTTCAGTGATAGTTATTTCTTTATATATTAATCATTTTATCACTCTGTAGACATTTTTTAATGTTATCATATCATCAATTATTTCACAGAGGATTTAGATAGCTACGTCTCCAGCTTGGACCCTCACCCATAGTGTATTTTTGATGTTCTCCAACAATTCTGGACACATCCTTGAATTTTGATCTTGGCGACTATGACAAAGATAAAGTGACCTATCTTTCCATGGGTAGCTGAAGTGACATAAGCGCCATTATTTTTTAGGTGAATAATAGTGGGATTTGTTTTGCCTGTTGTTTACATACTTACATTTCTTGTGAAAAGGGCCTATAGCAGACTCCATAAGCAAAAGTCTATTGCTTATTTACATGGTACATGTAGTTCATTCAAATGAGTAAGACGGAAGATATAATTAGGCTCCCCAAGGATAAAGACTGCATTAAGGATCTTTTAAATTGGAGGCCTATTTTACATACACAAAACAAGCCTATATGAAAATGCATTGCATTTCAGAGGATGGCCAGCACGCTGAAAGTTTTAAGGCAATGAAGCTTTTAGAGGGATATTATTTAGATAACTTGGCACCCAAGCCTGGCAGAGTCATTTTCTAACTGGCTGCTACTCAGACAAAGCAGACATTTAGAACACACACACATACACACACATGCAAAATTATTTCATCATTCAAAAAGACAGATGCTAATGAAAAGTGATCCATTAATTCATCATTAGAAAAACACTGCCCTTCTCGAGCGATTAAAAATGCTATGCTTCATCACAGTGAACAATGCCCTTCAGAAGAGCCCACCCTTTTCATAATTACACAGGAGTACACTCATACATCAAAGCAACACAAACTGTAATATTTGGTGTCTTGAATTAGCCTTTCGCTCTTTAATTAGCGCACTGTCTCCTGGCCATTCCTGAAGGCCAGGCCTGCTATGCTCAAACAACTTTTTCTGATCATCAGATTGATTTCAAAACTTTTAAAAAGGTGCCTGGCCCCCTTGTAACTACTCATTGCAAGGAATGTCTAATGAAAAGTTCACTACGGCTGGAGGCCTTGAAATTAGAGCTTCCTGCTTCTTGCTTATTGTATTCAGATGAACTTTACTGACTCCTTTGAAATGACTAAAATGCATGCCTGATCAAAAATACATTCATGGGATCACATTCCTTCTGTAGATACACATGCTTCAGTGGAGAATCACCATTAAAACCCTCTATATACTGTAGTCCTGTTGAGAAGCTCATGCGGCCTCACATCATGGCAAAAATGTACTACTAATAGAAATTCTCAATACTGTCAAACCATTTGTTGGAGTGACCCCTCAATTTCCATTCTTTAAAGCAGTAATCCTCAAGGTAGTGCTTCCCAAACGGCCCAGATTTTCGGTCTATCTCTATATGTCGGGAGTTAGGACCGAGCAAAAACATGAACTGGTTTGAGAACCACTGCCCTAAAGAGTATTTGAGTGGATTAATATTTTAAAACATGGAAAATTGACATCAAAGGAGACATTACAAAGGAGGAGGAGACGCTTCACTAGTTAGAAAATGAATGGGAAAACTTGTAACGCTCAATATGGCATCTGTTTATGGGGGAAATTCCCACCCTTCAAAAAAAAGACCCAATCAGCTTGTTGGTTAAGCTCCCCCTCACCGTGGAGATTTATGCATGTGCAGTAGCCAGAACAAGCTGAAGAAACAGATTATTATCTGTTATTTCAGCCAAATCCTACAAACTATTTATGTTGTTTTTACCAGTGGTTTTAATCCCTATTTCACAGCAGCCATAACATGCAATTGCCTCCTGTTTTAGAGGTTACTTAGTTGAACTGTGCATTTTTCTTTCTTCAAACACATTACAGAAAAAACTATTTTGGTGGAAATGTGTATGAATTACAAATCTGAAGGCACGTCAACATTTATAAAAGTGTTTTTATTGTGTTTATGAACTTTTTTTATTATATGTCTGGAGAAAGCAGTTAATACAAAGCAGGGAAGGATGAATGATTTGGATCAAGATAATCTGTATAAGGAATAGATCTAGATTTTATACAGTATTATGCTAGTGAAAGTTAAAAAAGTCTTTTTTGGCTCTAATATGAAAGCATCAGTGCTTATATCCCAGCCAATTTTCGATCAGTGAACACCCACATGTGTAATTTGGTGCACTTTAGCTGAGGCAATGTGAAACCAACCAAACCAAATGGAAAAGATACAATATCATGAAAACCCATACGCTGGAAGGTGAACATAGAGGTGAAAACAGCCTAGATGATTCTTGGACATAGTTCTGGGAAAGATTCTTTAATTCCTTAGGAACTTTTGCATTATAAGAAGGTTCTACAAACTTTAACAAAGTGTGTAACATTTATTTAAAGGCCTGTTGGCCTGTTGATAAATTTGTGTCCTCCATAATAAAGACCAATAGAGATGAACTTTTAATACCTTTTAATTGTCTTTTAATATGCTTCTTTGCTTTAACAATGTGACATTTCAATATTGTCAGCATTTTTATTTTGATATGTAAAGAATGTGATGTAACAAATCTGAAAATAGAGATTTTAATTTGTTCGCATCACAAACTATAATTATGAGCAGTCATGTTTTATTGTTACTGTGATTTAAACAAATCAATAGTAAGTTAAAAATAACTCTGTAGCCTCGTGGTTTATCACAATTCACAAATATATTATAACTTTAGTTTTCATTCATTTCATAATGTTCTTTCACTACAATAGCATGCACTATGCAAATACATCATACACCAGTCAGGCATAACATTATGACCACCTCCTTGTTTCTACGCTCACTGTCCATTTTATCAGCTCCACTTACTATATAGGTGCACTTTGTAGTTCTACAGTTACAGACTGTAGTCCATCTGTTTCTCTGCATAGTTTGTTAGCCCCCATTTACCCTGTTCTTCAGTGGTCAAGACCCCCATGGACCCTCACAGAGCAGGTACTATTTGGGTGGTGGATCATTCTCAGCACTGCAGTGACACTGATGTGGTGGTGGTGTGTTAGTGTGTGTTGTGCTGGTGCGCTTGTCTGAGTGGATCAGACACAGCAGGGCTGCTGAAGTTTTCAAACACCACAGTGTCACTGCTGGACTGAGAATAGTCCACCAACCAAAAATATCCAGCCAACAGCGCCCTGTGGGCAGCGTCCTGTGACCACTGATGAAGGACTAGAGGATGACCAACACAAACTGTGCAGCAGCAGATGAGCTATCGTCTCTGATTTTACATCTACAAGGTGGACCGACAAGGTAGGAGTGTCTAATAGAGTGGACAGTGAGTGGACACAGTGTTTAAAAACTCCAGCAGCACTGCTGTGTCTGATCCACTCAGACCAGCACAACACACACTAACACACCACCACCATGTCAGTGTCACCGCAGTTTTGAGAATGATCCACCACCCAAATAGTACCTGCTCTGTGAGGGTCCATGGGGGTCCTGACCACTGAAGAACAGGGTAAAAGGGGGCTAACAAAGCATACAGAGAAACAGATGGACTACAGTCTGTAACTGTAGAACTACAAAGTGCACCTATATAGTAAGTGGAGCTGATAAAATGGACAATGAGCGTAGAAACAAGGAGGTGGTCATAATGTTATGCCTGATTGGTGCATAACCTTTGGGAATCCCTGTGGTGCCACCCAATCCTGACTGATAGCCTTGCTAATGATCTATAGTTTATGAATGCAACCATTAACATAAGTCAGTACAGGAGAGTAATCCATTCTCTCCATTGTGAAGATGATTTGAAAACATCAAGATCTTTGACCTCCCAGCAGTTATTAACTGTCTGGCTTCCTTTCAGCTACTGAAAAAACAAAGAAGAAAACATTTAAAACAGCTTTCCCCCAAAAAAATCCGCCCAGAGCAGTTTTCCAAAACTTCCTACGCCCTTCAAGATATGTCATCAGAAGGGGTTTTTCCTGCTCTTTAAATTGGAAGACCTCACTCCAAAGACTTCTGTGGCACCGCTATGGAATGCCAGTAGGCAGGTTTGCATTCACAGCGATGAATACATTTTCCATCTTGCCTGGAGTATCACTTTAAGCTCATATCTAAAGCTAATTAGCCAGGCTTGCTTGCAGGTGCACTCAGCATGCATGGCTAATGGCTAATGGCTAGCAGTTCTCCAACAGCTGGGTCTGTTTGTCATAAATGTCACTGATTCCTCATTTAATCCAACTTGGATTCCCTCATACACATATACACAAACGCACAAACAAACAGAGGCATCAGGTGCTGGGTTCAACATGACGCTAGATAGAGATCACGCATAATTAAGCTGTATCTGCTAGCTCAGGCTATGTTTAATAAAGAGCATCTCATTTCTGGCCAGCAGCGCCAATTGAGATTCTGACCCTTCAGCTGCAGAACAATACGCAGCACGATCGGCAGCTGGCCAGCAGCAGCTGCTTGCTTAGAGAACCTACGGAGGGGACAGCCTGCTCGTTTTAGACACACACGCAGAGAATAGAGAATGGAAAATAATGGCCTAGAATTGTTATGGAATGAATAGGGGTGGAAAAAGACATCCAGGACGTGGAAATAGGACGCCATTGTTGACCCCTGACAATGGCCAGAGAATGTGGTGCCTTGTAATATGTGAGAATGTAGGCTAGCGAACTGCTAGCATGAGGCCTATTCATATAGGCTATTGTTATAATACAGAAGTATTAGTTTTAACTGAGATTTGCTCTGTATGCACTGGTTGATGGATACATTTCTAGGATGTGAGTTTTGAGAGTTTAAAGGAAAGCAATGCTATTTCTCATTTACAAGTGTTATTATCCCATTGAAAGCTAGTTGTAAAGGCACAGCAAGAATGGAACAGTGCTTTCAACACACACAGTGGACTACATTTCTCAGGTGGTCCCTTTTCACTGCCCTCCACCCCGCTGGAATTTCCAAAGAATGATAGGCCAGACTATACGTGGAGAGCGTAATTATCTTTTTTTTTCCTCACGGTCAAAGCACACCTCTCACTGTTAGACAAGAATGACCCATGAGACTGTTTTTGTTATTGCATAACTATTAAACTGAATGCACTGAGGTATAAATTAGTGCTGATTTCAGAGCTGTAGACAGTGTCAGAGCAAAAAATACAACTTGAATTATTTCGGTCATTCAAATTTACAAAAAGGTCAAATTAGCATTTGCTGGACAAAGGTGAACCACTTCTGTGTCTGTGTGGCTAAAGCTGCAGTCACACTAGACATTTGCAGTTTGTGTTGCCTTGCAAAAAAGGATGTGGCTGAGGCTGGTTCAGAAGACTGGTGATGGAAAGATATCCTCCATGTTGGTGCAGTTAGCACGCTAGCTGAAATTGCTAACTATAAACAGTAACAACACATGAGAGTATAAAGTTTCACTGGCTGGCGACAGTCAGGTGACGTACAATGAGCCAAGGAGCTACCACAGCCGTTAGCAACTGGCTAACTCACCAACAAAAACATTACAAACACAAATGTGAATATAATCATATCAAATAACAATAATCTTACCACAGCATAGTACACACTGATCTGCAGCTAAAAAAGGGAATAGTTGGCAACAGTAGCGTGCATCTATAGTTAGCCAAGCAGCTAACATATCCATTAGCAAGCTGGCTAACTTGTCGACCACAAACCACAAAGTAAAGATGACTGTGTATCATACAGCACCTCTTTCAGGTGTTTATTTATAGCCAGTGGGGACGAAATGTAGAAAGGTTCATGCTAAACTTAGCATTTCCTCTATTTCAATGGTTCAGTGTTCCTACACGAAGGGTCGCAGCTTCAGAGGTCAGCAAATCCAAAGCAGTAGCGCTATTGGTCAAGGACACAAATTCATATGCCAAAGTTTGCTTTGCTAGCAAACAACAACCAAACTGGGCCTTAATTTATTTGCTAATTGCTAAGTCATGTTGATAGGAGTCTTGGTTTTTAGCTGGCAGACAAATGGAGTTCTAACAGCGTTTGTCCACTGCACAAACCTTTGACCCCAGCAAACTGGAACTGTGCATCGGTCCAGTACTGTACGCTCCAGTTTTGTGGTTTTTGGTACCTGCTCAAAGTTAGTACCAACAGGATGTAATGGTACTTGATAGTGCAGAGCAAAGAGTGAAGAATGTAGAGTCTGACTAGAAATTATGACTCTAATGTGGAATTAATTCAATGTTTAGTAGAACCTGATATCTCATCTGCTGATAGCTGGACAACTCAGCAAACTAGCAATTCTTCTTAAAACTGAATCCACCTCTCCTTTACTTCAACTATCCTGTCAGCCAGGGCCTTCTTGTCTATTTCAATGGCCTTTAATCTAGAACATCTTGTCTCAGGGATGCATGAAGTAGATGGTCATATAGGAAGATTATATTAGTGGTCATTTTTTTAAAATCTTGATATTTTACTATATTACTGCTGAGGTGCCACAGGGAAGTAATATGCTTTCTGAATAGTCACTGTTGTGAGCTTTTTTTTCTGATGAGGAAGGAAAAAAAGCTTTCTTGAGTGACAGGATTAATATGAATCATAAGGAAATTTCATCAAATAGGCTAATTATTTTTTGCTTGTGATTTGAGGAGGATATAATGAACAAATACACCAGTGAGTACTAATCATGCAATGTTAGACTTTAAAATTCAGGTGCTAATGAAACACACTTCAATATAAAGGTGTCAAAAAGGGTTCTTTGGAGCGATGAAGGAGAAAAACCATTTTTATTACCTTAAATAACCCTTCAGTGTATAATTCTTTCAAACACACTCTTTAAATAAAGGTTCCACCAAAAGGGTTCCTTGAAGATGCCATGGAAGAACCACTTTTTTGTTAGGAAAAAAAAAAAAAGTTTGTGGGCTTGAAGAACCTTTTCTCAAGGTTTAAAGAACCATCACACTACATTACACCAATTTAAGGGTTCTTCCTAGAACCTTTACATTCTGTAGAGGTTCTTTAAATTTTTCACACTTATCCACAATGGTTCTTTAGGGTACCTGTTCAGGTTCTTCATACACTCTCATGTCATTTACAAAAACAGTTCTTTAAAGTATCATTCATTTAAAGGTTCTTTAGTGAACCAAATTGGTTCTTCTATAGCATCACCCTTTACTTTTAAGAAAGTACACTGTTAAAAATCAAGGTTCTTAAATGGTTCTTGGCTTGAATGCAGAGTAAGTAACCTTTGTTATCGAGTTGTTATGGAGCCTTGACATTATGTGGAAGTTCTTGAAACCTTAAAATGGTTCTTTACACTTGCATGTCTCATTTACAACAACATCCGCTGAAAGGTTCTTTAGGGAACCAAAAAGGCTTCCATGGCTTGAGAGTACACTCTTAAAAATTTAGTCTTCTAAATGGTTCTTGGCCCAGGTGTATAGTTCTAGGAAATAAAAACTTTAATCGCTTTAGAACATTTACATTAAAAAAGTTTTTTCATACTAATGTACAGGTGACCTGTCCAGGGTGTATCCTGCCTTCCGCCCAATGACAGCTGGGATAGGCTCCAGCACCCCACCACGACCCAGAAGGATAAGCGGTTTAGATGATGTATGTGTGTATGTACAGGTGAAAAGGTGCAACACTCACTCCATCCTTGGCAAAAGGGCAACTTTGGTCAAAAACATGATGTTTTGGCCCACATTTGTGAACTCCATCATCTCCATCAGTTGAAGGCCTTGCATGTAGGCCAAACCACCATGTTTTTAACCAAACAAAGTTACCCGTTTGCTGAGGATAGAGTGAGTGTTGCACCTTTTCACTTAAGAACCATGTTTTCAATTTCATTAGCGCCTCACCTATAGTTGATGAGAGTATTGTAATCAGAAAGAACTGGCCAGACGTTTCCGGATAAAATCGGGAAAAGAGGCTTTACTAATTAGAACGTGATCAAAACAAGCCAAATACACAAAGGGACAAACATAACAAAAACAGGTAAACACGATCTAAAAAGGCAAAGTCCAAAGCCCAAAAACAGTCTGATACACAAGAAAGCAATAAGAAGAAACACTCAGTAGTACCTCACAAATGACTAAACTAAAGCTCAGGCTTAAATACTAACTACCACAAGTCACACGACACACAGGACAGGTGTATCAGATTATTTTTCAGGCAAAGGGGAATGACGATTGGCTGTGGATGGCGGTGTGACAAGGGAGTTCTGGGAAGTGGAGTTCTTTAAAGAGTCAGATCTGCAGGGATGCATGATAAGTATCTTTTTTTCTTCATCTAGTTCACACTAACTTACAGAAATGGTTCTTAAGTGAACCAAAAGTGGTTAGTTGATACTAAATGATACTAAATAACCAAATTCATTTCATAAAAGTGTGTGTGTGTGTGTGGAGCATTGCACTCAGTTAGCCATGATTTATTTCTAGCTCTACTGTGGGATGCAGTTAATGTGAGAAAATGTTTCATTTCAGATCTGTGGTGAATCATTTCAACGAAGTTCTATTATTTCGAGTCTGAGTCATGGTAATGAATGACGCGACAGAGACTAATAACAGAACACGGCTGAACAAGCTCTTCCGTTAAAGTGGCTTTTTGTTCCAAACCCGCCAATTAATAAGGCGCTCTCTGATGAACTCGGCGCGATGATTGCAGTCATTGTTTCTTCAGTGAAGGGCTGCAAATTTGGAGGTGCATTTCATGTCAGCAATTTTGACTTTGCTTTTCATCCCATTAAAATATCAATTTACCCGACCCCATTGTGGTGGAAACCTCTAATTACAGGGGACGAAAGAGATGTAACACGCTCAGCTTATTATCATGAGGGCTGGGAATAATGATAGCTGATTGTTTGATAGCTGGAGAATGGGACTTCACGTACATTTAAGGAAAGGGTTTCACGTTCTCGCTTTATTTCTGCTGCTTCTTATACGCCACCATTGCGCTTCTGCTTCATGAACATGAAGATTGAGACTCCGACGGTTTGACTGTCCTTTCTGAAGCTCTGGCAACGTTTTACAGATGAAAACTGGCATGTAATAAAAAGCAAAATGTCTCTGCGCTTCGTCCGCGATGCAACACATATAACTCATTTTACAGGCAGTCCATTAGCTTCCCTTCGGGGGATTGAAGTCTTCATCTACGATAAGCATTGCACATCGAACGCAGACTTCATCTGACAGGCATTTACACAGTCATAACTGCAAATGCCAAAGCTCTTAAAAAACAATCCTTTCTTTTGTACTGTACAGTATGATATCAGGCATTAAAGTTGTAGGCGCTGCATGAGCAGAAAGCACAAGATCCCCCTCACTGCAGCATAAGGAACATTATAATGCCCTTGTAATGCTTTTATTAAGCCTTATCAAGCCAGTATCTAGAAATTGTTAAGCAGTAAATAGACTGAATTTAGATTACTTATCATCATTTATTGTGCATTGTTTCAGGTTTACATTACTTTGCCCTTATTAAGCCTAATTAAGTCAAAAGCTTGCAACTTATCAAACCTGTACCTGCAAATTAACTGGCTACTCAATACTACTTCATTAACCCCTTAAAATCCCAGGCGTATTATAGACTAAGCTTTATTATTCAGTAACTACTGGGACTTCAACACAAACTGGTTGAGCAATTTCTAGGTTATAGAAGCGTGTAATACACCTTTGGGCCTGTCTGCGATCCCCGGCCACTAAAGGGGTGAGATAAGCATTTTCCAGATAATTTTTCTTTGGATATTATATATCATCTGGGACAACCATAAGAAATATTAGGCTAAGTGTTGGTGGGAATATAGATTTATTAAGTGGGAACAAACTGAGCATAAAATTTCTAAACCAACCCAATGCTTTTTGAAGGCAGGGCTTAAAGTAGCGGGCAAGGGTGCAGTTCTCAACATTGTCCAAAAGACAACTAGCCTGTTGTTATTCCATGGATGTAATGCCAGTTGGCAAGGCTGAAAACTCCCCACCAAATAGTCCAAATATGCATGCAAATGTGTGGAGAACCCACAGCAGAGCAATTCTGTGGCTGTAGCCAAAAGGCAGGAAGTTTGTGCAAACATCTAAACTGCAAAAACTAGACGTTTTAGTTTCATTCATTTAAATTATCTCACTATGTTAGCAAATAATTAGGCTTGAGAATGCTTTAGAAATATGCATGCTAAATTATCTGCGAACATAGTGAGATAATTTGGTACACAGTAACATAGAAGTGAAGAAATTCAATATTTTTAAAAATTTCCTTTGGTTTCCAGGAAGTAATAAGTAATGCAATCCCAGGACAATTTGAGAGAAGTAATAAAGTAACTTGTAATAGATTATTATTTTTTGAGTAATTACCTCAACACTGGAGGTTTCTATACTATCATATACTAAAGCTAACACTGTGTATGGGCTGCCGAACCTTTGCAGCACTCTGTTTATACTGAAAAAAACAAAGTTAACTTTGGGAGTGTAGCAACAAACTGTTTGCTTTCCTTCCTTTTTCACTGGGTCCTAACAGCAAGTGGTTCATGTGAATGACAATGACAAAACCAATAGGTACTCATAGGTTTGTGGTTTGTTTATGTTTTGACTTAATATGCACATTTGACATTTTCTTCCAGTGCAGACATCCTGAAGGCTCTGCAGGACTATGAAATCAGGAAATCGGACATAATAGTTGGTTTTATCATATATATATATAAAACCAACTGTTATATAATATATATTTCAGACAAAATTGGGATAGGTTTTAGAGGAGGCGCACTCTTCTTTACCACGGATTTGGCCACAATCAGGCTCTAAAAGTTTAATGAGTTTCCCCAGACATTTATGAGATCGTAACTGACCACACATGACTAATCAATAATCAATCAATTGATCAATCAATCAATTAAGATCTCCATAAAAAAGAATCATCCATCCATCATCTAAACTGCTTATCCTTCTGGGTCACGGTGGGGTGCTGGAGCCTATCCCAGCTGTCATTGGGCGGAAGGCAGGATACACCCTGGACAGGTCGCCAGTCCATCGCAGGGCAGACAGACAGACATACACATTCACACATACACTCACACCTAGGGGCAATTCAGCATGTCCAATTGGCCTGACGGCATGTCTTTGGACTGTGGGAGGAAACCGGAGTACCCGGAGGAAACCCACGCAGATACGGGGAGAACATGCAAACTCCACACAGAAATGACCCTGGTCGCCCGGCCGGGAATCAAACCCAGGCCATTCTTGCTGGGAGGCGACAGCGCTACCCACTGCGCCACCGTGCCGCCTAAAAAAGAATCAGCTAGTTGTAAATAAAAACCAACTGATTTTAAAGTGAAGATTTCTAGTTAAATTCTAAAGTGAAGATTTCTAGTCAACACATACTAAAAATGAATACTAGACCCGTTAGATTAAGTCTCATTAGACTGAAGGTATGATGTCTTCATATCTATAAACGTTGTGCAAAAGTTTATGATGTGTAACATTTAAATAAAAGTGTTCTGAAATGCTTGATCCTAGTTTCCGCTTAATAAAGTAGAAATGGGCAGTTAATTAAGAGCTATTGGCTTGATAAGGCCTAATAAGAGCATTACAAGGTGATAGGAACCAGATGTGTATGCTGAAGTGTTTCATTAAATATAAACAAATATAAATATATGATTATGTGAGATGAAACCTGAATATTTATGTACTGATGTGTATACTGGGCTTAACAAAGTCTGTCTTTTGGTCTGGATTTAGTTTTCCTCCCTACTTTATTCTTCCTCCCTACTTGTATTAGGCCTGCCTTAAACAAATGTGTCATGCTACATTTGGGTCCAGGTTCTAAACTTGGTGCTGTGGGATTTGCTCGGGTGTCCAGCTAAATTTGGGTTAAATTTTCCGCCCTAATTAAAGCTCTAAACCTGTGTCTACTGATTAAGTAGAGAGAAACAGTAAGAATGGCAAGCGTTCTGTATCTACTGAATCATGTTCTGCCTGATACAAACAAAACGCCATCTAAAAAAAGAGAAGAAAACAGCAATCGACAACGTGCACGGGCCGGTAATGAGGATTCCTCGCGTTTGCCTCCGTGCCCCCTCAGTCGTGATCGTTGAATTCAGCTCGCTGTCACAAGACACTCGGCCTAAAAGCACTTTGTGCCATGGCTAAGACAATGCCACAGCAGTGGTTTCTATCAGCAGGAGGAGGCTGAAAGGGAAGAGCAATTACTGACGCGGAGGCATCCGTGACAGGCCCTTTGAGAGCCACTGACATTAGCAAACAGCAATCAGGTGAATCACTGCTGACAAAAAGGCTGCGTCAGATATACATTAGGCAGACAAAAGAGCCGTACACAGGCCACGACAGGATCAATCTTCGTGTACAATGGGAAGGGGGCAGGCAGCGGCATCCTAATAGAGACGCGGAGTACAAAGAACGTCTTGCTAAGGCCTAGCGTCAGCATTCCGGCCGCTAATAACGCCGTCAGATCACTGGGACAAGTCAAAGAAGGACAAGGCAGCGATGCTGTCTGACTCTGAACACTGAGGAGGAATAAATGTCTTCCTCTAGCTCTCTCTCTCTCTCTCTCTCTCTCTCGCCCTCCAGCTCTCCCTCTCTGAATGTCGTGAAACTGAAAGCCAGCCCTGATGCTCGCAGTTTAAGAGCGATTAGCGGGCCGTGACTCTGTCAGGCTAAATAAGACCTAGCGACCCACACAGGCTTTTGACTGACATAAGGCACCATTAGTTCCATGTCTGATGTTAACCAGGTGGTGAGAGGTACACACACAGGTTAATGTGGCTGTAGTCTTGCAAGCCAGACTTCTGGCTGTGGATTTTGCTGGTCAGAGTGATCCAAGAACCACAAGTAATGAAGATTGTGAAAGCTGTGGCCATAAAAAGTACTAAGAGGAGGGGTTTTACAGTGGCAGTGGGGTAATGCAATTATTACTGGTGTTTCTCAGTGATTTCAGTCTCGTCTGAATCCACAGTGTCAGGAATTTTATGGTTTGTGTGCTTTAACTACTACAAAATGAACCACAATCCCATGCAGTGTTGGTAAATATTACAGTATATCCTGGAAAGGAAGTTTTTGTGTTTTTTTAATATGGGAATTCTGCTGAAAAATAAAGAAATTCAGTAATTAAGATGTAAACAAAGTCATTCCGAGTGGTTTGATGTGAAATGTTCTGTATTAGAGTCTAACAAGTCTTTCAGAGTTGTCAGAGTTGGGTCTAAGAGACTAAATTGCAGGCCTCAAGGGCTGGGGCTGATGCTGGAGTTTTGGACCACGGGCCTGGGCCGCAAAGCTCCTATTCCAATTGTGTTCTCTTAAAGTTAAAGGGCTGGGTCTTTACTGCCCTTGGTCTTAGAGCAACAGTGTCTAGGGAGTCCTGTTTTCCCTATATCTTTTAATAATTTTTGTATTCCAGTTTTGGAAGCTCCTGCTTTTTGACATTTAGTCTGAATCCCATTTCACCCTTTGCTCCTACCACTGAGCCCTTAGCCCTCCGTTTTGCATGTTTATGCCTAGGGGTAGGGTGTCCTGATTTTTGTTGAGATGGAGGAGTAGGGTGAAATGTTAGGGCTGCATGACCCTCCAAACAGAGGTTTTTCAGAGACACTCCAAACTGAGTATTATGAGAAAAAAAAAGAAAAACTGGCAGCTTGGCTGAACAAGCGACCAACAAACCAAATGTTTGTATTTTCTCAGTTAAACAACACAATAACCACTGTATTGTCTTAGTTTAATGTTGTTATAGTGTATTATAATCCTTTCCTTAATAACAAGCATCGCTAAGAGTATAGTAATGTCTTGCTAGCTAGCTAGCTAAATTTCTTGTTCCACCTTATATAGTCCAGCAGTTCTGACGCCTGAAGAGCCATAATGTAATTGCTGTTCCATTTAAGGTGGAACAGGAAAATTCGAACAAGAAGCTGGTGAATAGCTGATCTCAGCTTCATATTACCAAAGCATTAGGGGTGGGCAATAATAATTTTCACATCCCCCCTCTTTAAAAGCATATGATTCCCTAAATGTAACTAAAGCCCAGCAGTGAGGAGCTGAACTTTACCCTCTTCTGCTATCACTGCAGGGTCGCCTACAGAGCAGCGCTAGTAGCCTGTTAATTAGGTAATGTTCTTTTTTATATGAGGGTTCAAAGGGTTTCATAGGAAACTTTTCAACCACTACCCCTTGTAATTCAGATCCAAGGGGCAAGGAGACACTTAATAACAAGGTGTATGAGTAAAAATAAGAAATGGCCTTATTCATTCAATTTTCCCCTTCTTTATGCAAATGTGTTATCTTATGTCTGTTCTCCTCAGAAATACCTCCTGAAAAATAAATAATTTGTACTTAATTGATGTCTTTGACTGTAAAATAAATAAATGAAGTTGGTCTTCTCACTTTTCCTCTGAAACTAATGTAGCTGAGGCTGATGCAGAGTTATGCAGTGCGATGGAGTTGGGGTGGTTCATTAGCCTAGCATATCTAACAGTCATAGAACCTGTATCTAGCACTTGGCATTTAGCAGATCTATATTGGAAAATGGTGTTGACAAGAAAAGAAAAAGAACAGAGATTCGATGCAAGCATTTTACTGCTGTTAGCGAATGCATGCTTTCTATAAAGATGCCAAAAGCTGGTTGAATTGCATCATTAAGGCTTTTTGTTTGCTTGGTTGTGCTTTTTTTCTGTTTTTGAATCCAGTCTTCGACATTAACCATCAAGCACAGTAAATCAGCGCTTATCGAAAACAATGACTGCAATTCACCCCACATCTGATCCAGCACTGCCTTACAATTTCTGTCCATCAATAGGTGAGTCACAGCTCTAGGTATGTAATTGGGTAGAATTAAGTAACAGACTTGTCTGAAACACTTTCTCTCCACTCAGTCTAAAAGCACTTTGTGGTATTTCTAAGGTGATACTTAAGCCAATAGAGTAGAAGAGGAAATCCAGACATGGGTGTGGAAATCTTGGCTGCCTGAATCTTTTAACTGAGACCAAATATAATATAACCTTTAACACATCACTTATATCGGTCTAAACTCAGCTACTTTAATTGGACATCTCCACACTTTTCTGACCCTAACAGCTCTTTAATTAGCCATATAAAGACTCCACCCACTAAATTACAGCTAAGGGCAAGCTTGGCCCAGTAGGTACCCATTTTGATCTCAGAATTTTCACAAACGCTTTATAAACCACGTCCAGTGTGGCGCGGTTCTGCTCTGCGGCCATTAAAAACAGGGCAGGCTCCGTGACTAACCGATCGAGGCATAAAATCAAAGAGCGTTCGCCTCCCTCACCAAATTAAACCCGCAAATAATCCCATGCTAATGACATAATGAACGCGGTATGCAGCGTGACCTGTGGAGCTGCTCGACTCTGAAGGACGGGAGATGAAAGGACAATGGGACATTAACCATCAACCATCTGCAAATGTCAATGATAAATGCTTTGATAAATACAGAATGCTTCTGTAATAATGTCTGATGGCTTGTAATGATAAGTGAATGTGAAGATTTACCAGAGTAGTTTTTCCTGGGGAATGAATTCTTAAAGGTAACCACTTTAGAATCATTGACATGTTCGCCACTCAGCCTCCTGCTGTTAAGCCTCACTTTGAAGATACAAAGAATTGACCTTTGCATCTCTCTCAGACTTGTAATGAAATTGCAATGAACTTTTAGTCCAAAAGTGTCGAGACACCTGCATTTCTTCTGAAGTCAAGCAAGTTTTTTTCCCCTCTTTAGTGCAGTAACAGTATCTCCTCTTCTGGGAAAGCTTTACACTAGATGTTTCCAACATTGATGATACTGGGATTTGATTCCACCATAAGAACATCAGTGAATCTGACAATGGTTGACAATTTAGTGGGTTTTGAACAGCAATTATCTACTGAACATACTTTTTTACTTGTAGAATTCATTTGAGAGAAACTGTAATTTTCTTTTTCAAAACTGTAGAGGGCATTACTGTAATTCCTATTCACAGAATAATACTGTAATTGCATAATACAGAAGTGTATATATTTGATTTCACTTTAAATACTGGCAGAAGAGTTTGAAGTGTAAATGTAATCAATAATAGTTTACAGATAATTACACCAAAATCCAACATTCCTACATTATTTAAGAAATACAACAAATTACTACTTCTGCTGTAAATTTACAGCAACTTCTACAGTAATGTTTAACTCTGAGAAATCTAGAGCCAATATTATTTTGCTAAACATTCAAATTACATTACATAAGCAGGCAATTTTCATAGAGGTATAGAATTATTTCCTTTTCTATGCAGATAACATTCTAATTCAGCAGGTTTGAATGTGTAATTATGGTATTTTTCCGTTTTACTGCCAAAAATAACAGAAACGTGGCAAAAATGTAAAAGATTTTTCACCAAACAACACTATGTATACAACGGTAGCTCTTTCATCAAATTCAAATACTAACATCACCCACTGTCCTTACAAACATAAATGTAGCATTGATTAAAAGTTTAGAATGCAAACTTTTAACATAATTTCTTGGTTCAACAACCTACGAATGACAATTTTTAAATATGAATCTGCAACATGCTTGTTATTACTAGATGACAACTGTAACTTCAATGCAATAAACCCCATTTAAAACTTTAATGAACAGTTATACACACACATTTTCTAAGCCGCACATCCTTCTGGGTCGCCGGGGGCCTGGAGCCCATCTCATTGGTCACCAGGCGGAAGGCAGGAAACACCCCAGACAGGTTGCCAGTCCATTGCAGGGCAGACACACACACTCTCAATCTGATCAAGCATCTGTGATACTTTGTGCTGGACCATGTAATCCACAGTGGCTCCACCTCGTAATGTACAGGACTTACAGGCTCTGTGGCTAATCTCTTGGTGCCAGATACCACAGGGCGCCTTCAGTGGTTCTGTAGAGTACATGACTTGGTTGGTCAGAGCTGCATTAGTGGCACAGTTAACAGTTTACAGTAGTTTTTTTTACATTATCTGGTCAGAAGCTGGACAGTGTACACACCCACACTCGACAACAAGAGCAACCTCGCACACAACCACAGGAGACAAATGTGGTGTGAGCATCATTAGCTCCCCCTAATGTGAACTTATGGTAAAGGTTAATGTGCTAATCACAATCCCTTCCTGCTAGCCGTGCTGCCTGAATGTCATCTGGAGGCTCTTAGAGCCCCTAAAATATGCAACACTACAAGCGCAAGCTGTTTAGAGCAATAGCTGATCCGTATAACCTTCCACCTCAGAGGATCCGACGCTACAGAGAGGGAAAGGAGGAAATAAGAAAGTGAAGGAAGGTAAGTGCTTTCTCACAAATTAGCCACGTATTTCCTAAAAGCCTTTTCAGGTAAGCAGTTCTGCATGACTTCATATGCTACATGAGCGCGTGTACGTGCAGGTAAGAGCTTTCTGGAAGGTGTGTTAATGCGTGTGTGTGTTTATCCAGGCTTGACTGATTAAAGAAACATGGCACCGCAGGTCATTTCTGGCCAGCGCGAGGAAAGGTGAAGGGGACGGGACTTTGCTTCAGGCACATTAAAAGGTCAGAACAAATCGGTCAGAATTGTGAGGTTAGATTCCCTGAGTCATTCATTAGCACTGCTGAAGCTGCTGTTTCTAATGAGAGCCTACTTGGGCATGATGTGGCATAGAGTGGAGACAATCCTTACGTACAGATCAACGTATATGAAGGTGGCGATCACATCGATTTTGGAATGTTTTATTGATATTTTCAGTTCTACGATCTGATTGGCTGAGCCATGTTCAAAGCCAATGTTAGCCAATACTTCATACACTTTATGGAATAATCCTTGACTGTTAAGTTGCTTGGGAAGCACAGTCTAATTCTACCAAACTACACTGGTTGGAATACATATGACAATATATGGCTGCACATTTTTAGACATCTGATCATTTCATCTTACATTTCTTCTTAAATCCACAATATTAATGAGAAGTCTGTCCTCCTTTGCTGAAGTAGCAGCCTCTACTCTTCTGGGAAGGTTTTATACAATGTTGGAATTCAGTAACAAGAGCATTACTAAGGTCAGGTACTGATGTTGGATAATCAGTTCTGGATCACTTCAACTCATCCCAAAGGTACTGGATGGAGCTCCATCACTCCAGAGAACACAGTTGCACTGCTTCACAGCCCAATGCTGGGGGCTTCACACCTTAGAGTAGACACCTGGTATTGGACATGGTGGCCTTATGATCATGTGTGCTGCTCCAAAGTATGCCCTTATGTTTTTCAATGCTTTTCTCTGGTGATTTGAAATTGTGTACATTTTTCAGTGCCAGGAAAGAATAAGAAAACTTTTATTTAACAGAAAATAACAGAGAAGTCCACAGTCCTCTCACGGTGGACAGATGGAGAGAAATTGGATTTTTTCAGATCTGGAACAAGTAGTGTTTATCTGACAGTGACATTTTCAGTGGTTTACCAGATGTTGGGTGGTTATTTCTCCCATTTTCTCTACATCTTTTAACAACATTTTAGACTCTAGTTTTTGGAAACTCCTGATTTTTCACTGAGGAGTTCATTTGCAAAAACAGATATCTCCATTCAAACAAATTTTCATAAATCATGTTTTTTTATTGTGCATTCCAGGTAATATCAGTCAAACTGCAGGTGGGATGTGTTGATTAAGTGAAAATACCTAAACAAAATACAGGTAACTTACAAAATTAAACCTTCTTAACATTTTTTTTTATTTAAAATTTTGTTTTCTGATAAAAAGCAAATAACTCCAACGGTCATTTCCTGTTTTCAGAGTTAAACAGTGCCAATTAATGGATACAAGTTTCTTCTAAGGACAATATTTAACATTCTTTACCATAAAATAAGCAGGTAAAGTGCTGAAAATTGCAACAAATACAGCTCAATAATGGTCAATATTAACCATCTGTAAGATCAAACCTCTGAAAATCCTAAGACTGAATCTCGAATGGCTTACAGCTCTCTATATAGTGCACTATGTGAGTTTGAAATTTTGGCTTTTACACCCAAATATTGGTCTTTATGTCCAGTATGAATTGTGCACACATGGCTGAATCCAAAATGGTTCTCTGTTAGACACACTGAGCTCTGTTTAGATGCAGTAGCCATTATTTTAAGACCTACATAGTGCACTTTGTAGGGAGAAGGGAGACGTTTGAGATTCCGAAAACACTTTGCGGCAGCGTCACCTGACCCAAATTGCTGAACAGATTTATCAGGTTCTACTCAAGAACTGTTTGACCGTTTCTACTGTAAAACATGAACCCGCGATGCCTTGACAATGGACAATAACGACTTTCGTGAGAAAACATATTTAGGGTTCAGAATGTGCTGTGTGAAGAGTAACTAATAACAATAAGCTTGTTTTTTAAAGGATGGCGTAAATGTCCTCGTCATATGTTGATGCAGATTGTAAATGTAACTCCTTATGTAACTGACCAAGAGTTAATGAGGTCCTTTAGAGCAGGCGAAGCACTAAAGCTCAGCATTGAGGTCCTGCAGGCAGGCTGGAGTCAGGGACTCTGGGGTATATGGAGAGTTTATCTGGACTGTTTTGTTTTTGTGCCAGTAAAGGTAAAAAAGTCCTCATGGCAAGATGTGGAAACTACAGCCAGGCCCTTATTTATTTAGAGCAATAGCTCTCACACATGCATGCACTCCTCCAGCGTCAGGAAAACGCTTAACATGGCGATAAGAGCTGCGGTGCTAATTTGATTCCTCTTTTGCCTGTCGGTGGCGTACTTTGGCGTAATTAGTTAGGGAGCATGTAAGCGGTGTAAGGTGTCTCCTGTGACAGAGCAGATAAGTCTCTCTCTCTCACTCACTCTCTCTTTCTCTCTCTGAGCAGACTTGAGCAGTTAACTTGTTCACAGTCTCAGAAAATGATTAGCAGGCGCTGAGGCAGCTGATACCATACAGCTAAACGTGTTCAAACTGTTCTTCTTCATGTACGTTCACAAACTACACAAAACACAAACTTTGTTTTACTCTTTAACCTGAGACTGTGCACAAACAGAGGCAAAGCAAACAGCCCTGAGGTCTGTAGGTTTAGGGGAACACGATGTACAGCAGGAGAAGATAGCTGTTGTAATGGAAAAGCACAGTATAAGTTTGATCGTAAATGTGTTATGAATATTAAGCCCTACAAGTGGCAGATCAGTGGTGATCCATGATCATTAAAGAGGAAAGTCTTCATTTTGGGCCATACAGTGCTGTGAAAAAGTATGTACCCCAACCTGATTTCTTCTATTTTCACTAATTTGTCACATTTAAATGTTTCAGATCATCAAACTAAATTTAATATAAGATAAAGATAACATGAGTAAACATGAATAAATCTTTTCTGGGGGTAAAGATTTATTTAAAACTTACGTCACCCATGTGAAAAAGTAATTGCCCCCTAAACCTTGGCACCCTTGGCCACCCTTGACAGCAACAACTGCAATCAAATGTTTGTGATAACTTGTGAGTTTTTTTGTATCGCTGTGGAGGGAGTTTTGGCCAACTCCTCTTTGCAGAATTGTATTAATTCAGCTACATTGGAGGGTTTTTGAACATGCCCATTTAAGGTATTGCCACTGCATCTCAATGGCATTCAAGTCAGGACTTTGACTTGGCCACTCCAAAACCTTAATTTTGGTTCTGTTGAGCCATTCAGAGGTGGAGTGTGCTTTGGATCATTGTCCTGCTGTATAAACTAACTGTCCTTGAGTATTAGGCCACCAACTAACTAGCAGACATTCTCCTTCAGGATTTTCTGATCGAGAGCAGAATTAATGGTTCCATCGATTATGACAAGTAGTCCACGCCCAGCAGAAGCAAAGCAGCCCCAGACCATCACACTACCACCACCATGTTAGACTGTTGGTATTATGTTCTTATGGTGGATTGTAGTGTTAGCTTTACGCCAGATGTAATGGGACCCACGTTTTCCAAAAAGTTCCACCTTTGACACATCAGTCCATAGAATGTTGTCCCAAAAGATGTTTTTTGGCAAATGTGGGACAAGATTTTGTGTTCTTTTTGGTCAGTTTGCACCTTGCAACTCTTCCATGGATGCCATTTTTGCTCAGTGTCTTTCTTATTGTGGAGTGATATACATTCACCTTAACTGGTTCATTTAGTGGCTAAGGGGGCAATTACTTTTTCACTTAGGATCAGGTAGGGCTGAACAGCATTTTTCCTTCAGTAAATGAAATCATCATTTAAAAACAGCATTTTGTATTTACTGTAATCTTTGTATAATATTATATAAACTATAAAAGTAGTTTGACAATCTGAAACATTCAAGCTGACAACTATGCAAAAATAGAAAAAAAAATGGGATGGAAGCAAATACTTTTTCACAGCACTGTAAATGTAAAAAAAAACTAGGAAGAAATCTCTATGATAATGTTGGCACATCTACGGAATGCTAATAGTATGTCAGGCCATTCACATGAATATTTTTAGGCATTATTTTCAGGAATGCCGGGTATTTTAGAACATGGTGATCAGTCTCAAAGCAGACAATCTGTCAAGAAATGATTATGCATTGATAATTGCAGTATACTATTTAGCATTTAATAACTTCTTGGGGCTCCCGAAAACAAGGAAAATATTTAATAAATCATCTTACAATACCTTCTGGTGTCTGGTGGGTCTAAACTTTTAAACAGTAGTGTTATTCAAACCCACTGAAGGACATTGGTTGCTGGTGTTCTCAGAAAAACTGACTGGCCAAGCCAGAGTCCAGATCTCAACATCATTGAATATCTTTGGGATTACTTTGACCGTGAGAAATAAAAAATGCAACCGACTTCTGAGACTGAGCTTTGTATGTGTGGGAAAAATATCTCCGCAAACTGAAAGCAAAATTCCTAAAATAATGGAAGCTCTAATAAAGGTAAAGAGTGGACAAAATACTGAAGAATGAGATTACACGCAGTTGCTTAGGCGTCCATGTAATTTTCTGTAATTTTATGCAATGTTCTGTAATGAAAAATAACATAATGGCCATTTTGACTGGAAACTGAAAATGAATAAAGGATGGTGTCTGATTTGTCCAATTTTCCAACCTCTCTTTATCCCTTGGAATTAAATAGCCTGTTACTGTTTTGTTACTATAGTTTTAAACCTGATGTATGTACATAACCTCTGATTGGCTGCCCTGTACCTCATTCAAAAAGCAGTCAGTGCTGAAACACTCCTTATAACTTCAAAGTGAATGGGTGGAGCTAAACTGCTGTGAGCTGAAGAGGTGGATATTTGTAAATGTGTTGGTTGTTATGACTATAAAGTGTTGGCTAATTTGCAGCTTAGCTTCCATATTTGGACTGGGGAAGTACCTGATGAATGAAAAATGAGTTTTCAGTGATATTCACACTTTTCCAAAATCTTCTATATCTCTATCTACAAACCTACTGACAAAACTCAGTAATCTCGGATCTGAGCTTGCAGCATAGACGTGCTGGTGACCCCTCTAATCCTTAGTATGAATTAAAGATGTTAGGTGGTCTACAGCCCAGACTACAAATGCCACCCCATGAATGCTGAATGATAGGGTTAATCTTCCGGCATATGTAGCCTATGCAACACATTGTAACCTACTCAGCTTTTATGTTGAGATTTACACGATGGCCTCCAGCTTCATGAAACTCGCATGTAATTCAGACTGAAGGGTATTTCTGTAATCCTCCTCATTTCCAGGCAGGAAAAGCTCAGGCTTAGGCAGCGATATGGAGCGACTAAGCAATAGAGACTAAACATCCAGGCATAATCCATGCTAACGCTGGTGAGAATATAAAACAGCCTTTCTTCTCTGAATTGCTTCACAAAAGCCTTCTTAAGAAAAGCATTGTGTAGCACTGAATCCTCCAGTGCAAATGACAATTACAATCAACAAAAGAAACAATTGCTAAGATGCATGTCTGCCCATTTTCAGTCAGTGCAATCAATAAACTGTCAGTTCAATAATAGAACCTTTGTCAGGCCAGAGGAAATAAAAAATAAAAACAAGTGATCAATCAATAAGTAGCTTAAGATTTATTAGAAGACCATTGTTCATCATAATGATTGGGTCCAGATTGCTCGTAAGGTTAATTCATGAACATGTACCTTATATACTGTTATATAAAGCATTGAGGGCTCAACTGATATTAACATTTCATGATTTTCATTCTGTTAAATAATAAAACTGGCCTATATAGTTTTCTATTCATATTTCTGATATTGATTTTATACTCCAACGGTGCTTTACTGACTAGCAACAGAAACTCACAGTCTTAAAAATGTAAATACATTTTTAAGTACAATTATTTGTGCTTTTAATCATGATGGTATTTAAAGTCATCAGTCAAATTCTGCCGATGCTTAGACCAAAAAATTTGAATGTTGTTGGTGCATTACTGACAATATCTTCAATGATACTGAAAAATAAATGGACAGGCACGTTCAGTATTACTGTAAGCACATAATATGTTTAACAATGAAAATTAAAATACAATGAACCTCTAGAATTTGGATCACTCAAAAAAAAGGCAAATTTATCAAAAGGAAAAAGCTATTTCATTCTCAAGCAAACGTCTCAACAACTATTGTTAAAACTAACATTGTTAAAAGTTGTAAAATAGTTAAAATTCCATAGTCTTAAAGCGGTTAAAAAATGGTTCAGAGCTCCATAGTGTTAAAATGGTTCAGAGGTCCATAGTGTTAAAATGGTTCAGAGGTCCATAGTGTTAAAATGGTTCAGAGCTCCATAGTGTTAAATGGTTCAGAGCTCTATAGTGTTAAAATGGTTCTGAGCTACATAGTGTTGAAATGGTTCAGAGGTCCATAGTGTTGAAATAGTTCAGAGGTCCATAGTGTTGAAATGGTTCAGAGGTCCATAGTGTTAAAATGGTTCTGAGCTACATAGTGTTGAAATGGTTCAGAGGTCCATAGTGTTGAAATAGTTCGGAGGTCCATAGTGTTGAAATGGTTCTGAGCTACATAGTGTTGAAATGGTTCAGAGGTCCATAGTGTTGAAATAGTTCGGAGGTCCATAGTGTTGAAATGGTTCAGAGGTCCATAGTGTTGAAATAGTTCAGAGGTCCATAGTGTTGAAATAGTTCAGAGGTCCATAGTGTTGAAATGGTTCAGAGGTCCATAGTGTTGAAATAGTTCGGAGGTCCATAGTGTTGAAATGGTTCTGAGCTACATAGTGTTGAAATGGTTCAGAGGTCCATAGTGTTGAAATGGTTCAGAGGTCCATAGTGTTGAAATAGTTCAGAGGTCCATAGTGTTGAAATGGTTCAGAGGTCCATAGTGTTGAAATAGTTCGGAGGTCCATAGTGTTGAAATGGTTCAGAGGTCCATAGTGTTGAAATAGTTCGGAGGTCCATAGTGTTGAAATGGTTCAGAGCTCCATAGCGTTGAAATGGTTCAGAGCTCCATAGTGTTGAAATGGTTCAGAGCTCCATAGTGTTGAAATGGTTCAGAGCTCCACCGTGTTGAAATGGTTCAGAGGTCCATAGTGTTGAAATGGTTCAGAGCTCCATAGTGTTAAAATGGTTAAAGCAGCATTTTTTGTGAGTGGCAGGTTCTTTAAAGAACTCTGCAAGACTGCACCCACTAAACATACATTTACCAGGCTGTCTGTTAAGACATTTTTATGTGACTGAAGGATTAGTTTGTCCTCTGCCTGGTTGCATATCCTGCTAGGGTCTCTAAATGTAGCTGAAACAGGGCTATAGACCTCTGAACAATCTATGAAAGCACTCAAAGTTTCAGTTCCTGATTGAGAAATTGAAACAATCAGGATGCAAAAAAAGTCAGAATATTTCTTTTTCAGAGTGTAATGGCTTTAACGTTTTTAAGGATGCAACGACATTGATGAAAGTTGTAGTTTTTTAGTACTAATGGTCTTTTAGTTACCTCAGACCTCCTACTAGCATTTTGCGATCGTGATCTAATGACAAGATTCCAGAAAATTTTCATTGTAGCTGTTTTTTTTTTTCTCAAATGCCTTTGGTAACCATGCCATATGCTCTTAACTGCTGCTATTATCCTTTCCTCTACACTCCAGCTTTCTCTCTTAGTCCCCACCTGTCTAATCACTCTGTCTCTTAACCTGAGAGAAAGACAATGACAGATTAGAAGTGAAAGAACCTTCCAGGAAACTTCACTTACAATCTGCTTCTGCCATTCTCTCACTAAACCCTCACTTTTATTCCCTCCTTCCCCCATACAGTTGTAAAATAAAGATTCCTAAAATGTTCTTGGCTTCCTTTATTGGTATAGAACAGGGGTCAGCAACCCAAATTTTGTCAATTTTTCAACAAAAAGCAAACCACCTTGGGAGACACAGAATTTTATGTCCATTTTACCATCTTGGCTGTAAATATGTCTCAGTATGTGCTAATGTACTAGTATAGGCTAGAAAATATAATGTAAACGAAAATGCAGTCTTACTCTGCTCTGCTTTAAGCTTTAGATCAGCTGTAGCCACTTTTCTTGCATCTCCAGCAGGAAAATTTTCCTCAAAAGTAGAAAAGTTTCTTCTAAAATGTCTCTCAACATTTGACTTTTTATGAGGCTGAGGTCATTTCTCATTGTCCAGCTACTTGTTAGAATTTTCCCGTTCCACCTTAAATGGTGCCTAAGGTGCCAGAATGTAACTGATGCACCATTTAAGGTGGAACGGGAAAATTCAAACAAGAGGCTAGCAAACAAGAAGCTGACTTAAGTTTTGCGACTTTTTAGCGTTTGACAGGTTCTTCTTGTAGATTAAACATATCTGCAGACATCCGGAGCCACATGTTTACGACCCCTTTTATAGAACTTTTTGCAGGAGGGTTCTTCAAACTCACACACCACATTTCCATATATTTCTTTCAAGAACCACTGATTGAAATGTTCTTTGGGGAACCAAAAGTCGTTCCTTTATGGCATCACTCCAAAAGACCTTTTGGTAGCTTTATTTTTAAGAGTGTAGCTTTCAGTTTTCTGCTTTCCATTGTTTGTCCTTCTCCCCATTTCTCACCACTCTTCTCCTTCCCGTATCTTTCTCTTTTGTCAATTCAAACTTCTCCACTCACTATAAATATCCGAATGAGGGTTTTTATGGCAGTTTGTTGATGTTTGTTGTATCCACTGAAGACTCTTATTACTGAAGTAGTTTCCCATCAATGATGTGTTTTATTCCCTCAGCAACAGTGCATTAAAGCAGAAAGAGGAGGAAGCATTGCCTTAAAACAGATCCCTATCTCATTACCAGCTAAAACTCAATTACCCAGCACTCTCTGCTTACTAATATACAGGAAACAGGAAGGACAGGATGCCGCCATGTCGACAGCTGTCTTCATTGCTCGGAGCCTGAGCGCTCAGTGGGTTTCCTGGAACTGCAGAATTTTTGTCATTCTGTCTGTGATCTTATCAAATCTGTTTTCATGTCCAACCACCGGAGAGAATAGACCATGTTTTGATGGGACCTTCAACTACTGGGAGTTTCACCCGGTGTGACCTCTAGCTATTTAATAGGAGTCGAGAGAAAAAGTGGATAGAGTATCATAGTACAATATTCTGGTTTTTTTTTAAATTGTCCATTTCTATGGCCAAATTATCAGTATTTTGGTATTTATTAATATTTTAACATGTATAAAGCCTATTGTTAGACTAATAGATTAACAAAATCCTTTGGGTGAGACCAAGGTTTCTGTCAGTAGCGTTCATAGTAGGAACGGTTGAAAAGCACAGTGGATAACTCTGCTTCAATCCCACCATTCAGACAGAAAACCTGCTACAATACACCAGTAAGAGTCTTTGGGCAAGACTCTTAACATTACATTTACCAGCCATAGTCAACTGCTCTGGAAAAAAGCATGCTAAATACGGTGAAGTATGACACCTGTTTTGAATGTCTTGTTCTGATTTTATATATATATATATATATATATATATATATATATATATATATATATATATATAATCAGAACAAGACATTATATACAGTTAAATGAACAAAACGTAAACTTTCGGTAAATATTTGGGTCTTGCATTATGTTAGGGTTAAGTGTTTTTCTAGGCACAAAATGAAGCAGAGCCTAACAACAACCCTTAACCATTGCCTAATTACTCAAACGCTGCCCTCCAAATGATTTGGTAAACATTAACAACAGGGATTTTCTTAGTCTTGGTTCACAAATGACATATAGGTTATATGTAAACTACCTGAAACATTTTTGCAGCAAGCTTCTAAACAACAGTTTAGTTCATATAAATATCTAAGTGTCTATCAGTCTTGTATAAACTTCTTTCCATTTAGAATAGTGATCAAATTATTACTCAATAACCAACCTCAATAAACACTCCCATATACTACAGTAGGAGATATTAGTCCATATACAACCACAATAAATGCTCACATACACCAGAATAGGAGATATTAATCCATATACAAACTCAATGTTTTTTTATACTGGAATAGGAGATATTAGTCCATATACAACCTCAATAAATGCTTCTTTACACTAGAATAAGAGATATTAGTCCATATACAGCCTCAATAAATGCTCCTTTACATTAGGAGATACAAGACCATATGCAAACTCAGTTAATTCTCCTTTACACTAGGAGATATTAGCCCATGCACAACATCTATAAATGCTCCTCTACACTAAAATAGGAAATATTACCACATAGACATCATTAACAAATGCTCATATACACCAGAACAGGAGATATCTGTCCATAAACAACCTAAATAAATGCTTCTTTACACTAGATACTATCATTATTTTAAGTCTTTTACCAAAATATCTCCACTTTTCTCTGTTCAATCATGCACAAGTGAAAAAAAAATTGAACACTTTCATTATTGCCAGTGATGACCACAACTTAAAAATGGGTCATAATGAGCCAAAAGACAGCAACCTTGATTTAGAAAAAACAGAGCTAAGTCCTGGCAAAAGTGAAGAGTGTCTGTGCCGTCTCGGCACCCTCTTCTCATTTCTTAAACAAACAGCCGTGCCCCGCCAGCCGGCGCGTTTCTTAAGCTTATTGATGCTGGTCATTGACGGGCTGCGAGGATGTGTGGGGGGTTGGGGGTGTGTAAGCTTAGAGAAGGTCGGCGTGGGTCGCTTGTGTCATTTGCGGCGTTTGTTTACCGCTGGGGTATCGATGGCCACGCTCAAATCTTTCCCTGGTGATGTGTGCTGAATAATGCAAAGGCAATGACACTGGATCAAACAGCCCCACAGGGACCTATCCCTCCATCTTACTCTTTATTTATGTCTCACTCTCATCTTCCTTCCTTACCTACTTACTTACATCCTTCCATCCATTCACCCATCTGTCCTTCCCACTCTCTTCACTGGCTTCCATTCCTCCATTCACCCGCCTCCCCGCACACTGTCCTGATCCAGACGTTCTTCAAGGTTGAACAGGATGGAAGAAAGATGGAAACAGGAAGCTCTAACGTTGACGTGTTATCGATATGACCCGAGTTAAACACTCTGTCATCACTGAGAAAAATGATCTCACATACTGAGAGGATTCATATCTTCAGTCATTGTCCGTCGTAGGGAGGTGGCAGCAACCAGGGAGTCACAATGTCTACAACACAAATGTTATCATTTTATTTACTATCCAAAATGACCAGTGAACCTATAGTGAAAATCAGAGATGGTCCAGAGGGTCCAGCTGTGTTTTACTTTACTTTACCTCACTACTGAGAGGAGAAACGACCCAGCTGGAAAGAGAGAAGGCAACAGCGAAAGAGGGGATGAGTTTGTCTTTATTTATCCAGGTTGAATTGAAATATTGGGCTTGACAGCGGACACAATGTACAAATACTGTCTTTACACTATAAATAATTTAATAACTTTGTGATTTATAAACTGTTTCTAACTTTTGAAAAGTTAAACCAAAAAGAAGCTGCAGAGTTTGCCGCCTATTGTCAGATAAGCACTTCAATTCAACACTTATTTTACTGCCTCATTCACTTCATGCTGTCCTACAGCCTGTCGTGAGCAGATCCTACTATTGTCTTTCCTTTATTACACAATAGCAACTGCAGCCACATTTACATGCAGCCTGATAATCCATTAATCTGACTAATAGCTCAATTGGAATAGAACATGTCCGTGTATACACCTCAACTGGAATAGACTGGTCTTTATAACTGATTGAATGAGGTAGAGCAGCATGGTGGCGCAGTGGGTAGTGCTGGCAGCAAGAAGGGTCTGGGTTCGATTCCCCAGTCAGGTGCCGAGGGTCCTTTCTAGGTGGAATGTGAATGGTGTGAATGTGTGTCTGATGGACTGGTGACCTGTCCAGGGTGTTGCCTGCCTTCCACCCAGTGAACGCTGGGATAAGCTCCAGCACCCTCCACGACCCAGAAAGATAAGCTCCTTAGAGGATGGATGAATAAATAAGGTGGTTAATTCTGTAAATAATTTGTTAAATAGAGGAATAATAGCCATGTAAACACCTACATCTGATTAAATCCCCAATCGGAAAGTATGTTCTGCGCATTTGCATAATAACGGAAGTTGACCATGTTTACCATGGTGGAAGCCAGAAACTAGTCTGCAGAGGAGATGAAGTTTGTGTTTCAAATTTTTAAAAAAAAACATAAAAATAGCAGAATGTATGACTGAAAAGCTCGCAACAACGAGTTGCTCAGACAAGCTTAATATGAGCAAATGAACAACAGTGGGTGCTTTTATTGATGCCAAACTGGTCAGAGATTGAAACAAGTTCAAAGACCAACTCTCAAAAAAGCTTTTCTCTTTGAAGTAGAAGTGATGGACTATAACAGACAGGACCTTGAAGTAGGAGATTATATTCAAAGCCAAGTAGAAAAAAAAAACAAATAAATGGACAATAACTATGAACGGGACACTTCGAACTGGACCACAGAGTTTCAGCTCGCAGATTTAAGCTACAACTTCACAAACTAACCAATGCCAAGTTGTACAGACCATATCATAGCTATTATACAACAGCTAGTTCTGATGTCAGTGGTCCATCCTAGTGGGCAAATGTAAGTTTTTGTAATAAATTGAATCAGTTTCTGATGGCCACCAGAAAAAAAGATGATACATGACCTCTACAGGTCTCCAGGGCTGGATGAGCCATCAGTTCATAATTCATTCATGAGGTCCTCCCAATGTTTTGACAAACGAAGCCTCATAACCTGCACCTGAAAACTGCCAAAACAGTTCAGAGTTCATCTGTTCAGTCAGCGCTGACCATCTCAGCTTTTTATAAACCTGCTGTTTGACAGCTTTGTGTGACTTCACATGCTGCAACACCTCAGCAGAACCCCTCCAAACTCACACAGCCGCTGATGCAGCAGATCTCTTATTAAAACTGAATAAACATAACGTTGTTCTGTCGGGGAACCCGGTGATCTTTTAAACACTCCTCCTGTAGGAGATGAGAGGAAGCGCTGAGGGAGGAAGAGACTCACACACCGACAGATCATTACTCACACACCTGCTGAGAGAGAGAGAGAGAGAGGAGAGAGAGAGAGAGAGAGAGAGAGAGAGAGAGAGAGAGAGAGAGAGAGCGAGGAGAAGAAAGAGAGAGAGAGAGAAAGACAGAGAGAAAGCAGGAGGAGACAAGAAATGAAACAGGTGTATGTGGTCGTGTGTTGGCGTGTCACTGTTTGTTTCATGTGACTAAAAAAAGATTTTTTAAAAAAGAAAATAAAAAAAATGTCAAAAAGCCAAAAGATGTGCTCTCTCTCACCTGTATCTCTCTCTCCCTCTCTCTCTCTCTCCCTCTCTCTCTCTCTCTCTCTCTGTTGTTTATTCTCCCTCTGTCTCATAATCTCTCCCTCTGTAGTTTCCTATCTAGTTCTCTAGCTCTCTTTTCATCTCTCTTTATCTCTCTGTTTCCCTCTGTATTTTTCTTCATCTTTTTTCTGTTTTGCTTTTGCTCTCTTTTTCTCACTCTCTCTTCCTTTCTATCTTTCTTTATCTCTTGCTGTCCCTTTTACTCACTCTTAACGTCTTTTATTATACCGTCTTTCTCTTTTGCTTTTACTTTTTCTCTCTTTCTTGCTCTTACATTCTCTTTCCTTTTCTCTTTCTTTCTTTCTTTTTTCTGTATATCTCTCCCTCGTTCCATGTGTCTCTCTCTCGCTCAGTCATTTTTACATCTCACCCTCTTTTCTATCTTTCTAAACTTTCTATTGCTCTTTCTTTGTTTCTCTATCTCTCCCTCACTCTGTTTTGTTTCTCTTCTATCTCTCTCTCTAGCTGTCATTTCATCTCTTTTTTTATCTCTATGTTGCTCTATCTCTGTATTTTTCTTCATCTATTTTCTTCTCAATGTTTCTCTTTTGCTCTCACTCTTTCCCTCAATCTCTCTCTCTCTTTCTGTTGCTCTCTTTTTTCCTTTCTATTTTCTTTGTCTATCCCTTGCTGTCCCTTTCACTCACTCTTAATCTCTTTGTTATTATACTTTCTTTCTCTTTTACTTTTTTCTTCTTGTCTTTCTTTTGCTCTTTTTGTCTCTCACTATTTTTCTTTCTTGCTCTGTCTCTTCTCTTGCCCTCTTTCTTCTATTCTATTTCCCTTTCTTTCTTTCTTTCTTTCTTTCTTTCTTTCTTTCTTTCTTTCTTTTTCTGTCTGTTTATCTGTCTCTCTCATTGCATCTGTCTCTCTCTCTCTTGCTCACGGTCATTATCACATCTTGCTCTCCTGCTCTTTTTCAATCTTTCTCTTACGTCGTCTCTCTCTCTCTCTTTCTTTCTTTTTCGATCTGTCTTTTTCTCTCTCTCTTTCGATCTGTATTTCTCTCCATCTCTCTCTCTCTTTTTCTCTCTCTCTCTCGATCTCTCTGGTGGAGTCAGTGCTCAGTGTAGTGTAGCTGATCAATAAGGCTGGATGTGTTAAATCCCTGTGCAGACACATGAACAGAGAAACAGAGAAACAATTACAGTAACCACACGCACACACACACGCACACACACACACACACCCCCACACACACACCCACACACAAACACACACCCACACACACACACACACACACACACACACACACACACAAACACACACACACACACCCACACACAAACACACACACCCACTTGCATTTTGTCTTACATTATTAGTGAGGATTTCCTTTGATGTCTATTGATTTTTGTATTACTGCAACGAAGTAATATTAAACCTACAGCTAAACCTAAACCTAAACCTGACCCTAACCCTAAGCTCAACCTCAATATTCAAAAGACAACTTTTAAGATCTATTAGTTTAAAAGCAAACACACAAACAAACAAACAAACAAAAAATGCAATTTGAGGTGAAAACAACAATGCTCAAGTCAGGACCAGCAAAATGTTCACTTGAGCAAAAATATCATGTTTTCCTATCATTGTGAGGACATTAAGTCATCTCAAAGACAGCAAAACACACACACACACACACACACATATATACACACATTTTGTATCAACAGCTTCGAGCCTGTACTGTTGACTTTTTCTGTTGATTTCCATGCCAAACAGTGACTAAATCATGAATGTTTCTTCCTTTCCACAAAACAAGGCTGTAGGCAACTCTCATCAACTTCAAGTTATAACAAAATATCTCATCTTTTACATACAAACACAAATGGGTTACGCAATATCTCACAGTTATCTCACACATTTCCCCTCTTATGGAATCATTTATGGTAGTTATGAATAAATCAGAGTACTTACAGAATAATTTATAGTAGTTAATGAATAATGTATAGTAGTTAATGATTCATTTAGAGTAGTTAATGAATAATTTATGTAGTTATTGAATCATTTACAGTAGTTACTAAATTGTTTATTGTAGTTAATGAATAATGTATAGTATTTACTGAATCATTTTCTAGTATTTACTGAATCATTTGTAATAAATATGGAACCATTTATAGTAGTTAATGAACTATTGATAGTAGCTGCTGAATCATTTCTAGTAGTTACTCAATCATTTATAGTAGCTGCTGGATCATTTCCAGTAGTTAATTAATCATTTATTGCAGTTACTGAATCATTTATGTAGTTATTGAATAATGTATCGTAGTTAATTAATCATTTATAGTAGTTACTGAATCATTTATAGTAGTTAATGAACTATTGATAGTAGCTGCTGAATCATTTCTAGTAGTTACTGAATCATAGTAGTTAATTAATTATTTATAGTAGTTAATGAACTATTTATAGTAGCTGCTAGATCATTTCTAGTAGTTACTCAATCATTTATAGTAGTTACTGAATCATTTATAGTAGTTAATGGATCATTTATAGTAGTTACTGAATCATTTATAGTAGTTAATGAACTATTTATAGTAGCTGCTGGATCATTTATAGTAGTTATTGAATCATTTATAGTAGTTATTGAATCATTTATAGTAATTAATGAATCATTTATAGTAGTTACTGAATCATTTATAGTAGTTAATGAACTATTTATAGTAGCTGCTGGATCATTTCCAGTAGTTAATGAATCATTTATAGTAGTTACTGAATCATTTATAGTAATTAATGAATCATTTATAGTAGTTAATGAACTATTTATAGTAGCTGCTGGATCATTTCCAGTAGGTAATGAATCATTTATAGTAGTTAATGAACATTTAGTAATAAATGAATCATTTATAGTAGTTAATGAATCATTTATAGTAGTAATGAACATTTATAGTAGCTGCTGGATCATTTCCAGTAGTTACTCAATCATTTATAGTAGTTACTGAATCATTTATAGTAATTACAGTTTGTAATTGTCACTGGTCATTTTGTAATGAGCCCTCCTGATGAGAAAGCATGTCTGATTGGAGAGTTTACCTCCGTACTGCTGAGCTAGACTATTATTATTAGTGCTCCATTCAGACATTCAGGCCATAAAACTTCACATGTGACGGCAGCAAGCTCTGGAAAAGAAAAGAAACAAAGAAAAAGAAAGAAAAAGCCAAGAAATGGAAACAAGGGCAAACTCTGTTCATCAGCCAGCTGCCGAGCTCAACGCACTCATACTGTTCTCTGAGAAATTACAGTCTGCAGCTGTCAGAGACAAAACCTGTCAGAAACAGAGAGGGGGGGGAGGGAGTACGTGAGAGACAGAGTGTGTAAGAGAGAAAACATGAGGCCAGAAATGGAGAGAAAGAAGAAAAAAACAGTGAGAAGAAACAGAGAGAGAGAGAGGGGGAATGAGAGAGATTGAGAGAGAGAGAATATGAGACAAGGCATGGAGAGAAAATAGCAAAAAAGGACAGAGAGCGAGAGCGAGGTAAGAAATGGAAGAAATGGGCTGAGAGCAGGGAAAAGAGAGAAAGACAGAGAGGTAAAGAGTGAGAGAGCGAGAGATTGTTGAAAAAAAAACACACATTTTGGATGCATTTTAAATCAAGTCCCAAACAAGACTGCAATTTCATGCACTACAATCGCAGGAGCTGAAGCCTGAAAAGAGTCCCCTGTGTCAGTTGGTACAGAGACTGACCACCTCACTGACCACCAACAACCCAAACTCTCTGACCAGCACAGCTTCCTAAACACCAATAAGACTAAACTAAACTATTAAGCAAAGCAGACACACATACCTGAAACACTGGAAAAACCGAATTCACATCACAAAACAAACTGAACTGCTTTCTGGCCCTAAAACAGGACTAGAGATTGTTTGAAAATCTTGTGTGAAGAAGAGATGGATCTTCACCGAATACAGACTCAGTGACCACAGCCTGGCCATTGAGAAAAACGGGTTTAAAAACTCCTGGTAACTGAGAGAAGAAAGAGTGTGGTCACTGCAGGACAGGTGAGGTAGAGACAGAGGTGCACTTCCTACTAAACTGCCCAAAATATGGATTTTTTAAATCAATTGGAAAAAAAGACAAACAGCTGCAGAACATTAGAAAATGATCATAAGTTAGTGATTATAGTACAAAAGGGTCAATCACTGTGTATGAGTGTCACACACTCTGGAACAGCGAGTGACCATCATTTTTTATCATCTTTTTTCCTGTAACTTTTATTATATAGATACTTGTTGCAATGCTTTGACAATTTGTAATCTGTAAATTAATGAGAAGACAAGGAGGAAACTGGTCAGGGAGGCTTGCCAACATTAAAGGAGTTGCTGACATTTTGACCAGTACTAGTTGCTGCCTACATGTGAGAAAAATATTCCATTTACTCCGTATGTTTGGACTGCTTGGTAAGGGGACATAACAGAAGCCTTTCCTATACATCCAAGCCTGGCTAAATGTTGCATGAAGATACATACAGTCCCCCAAAACCATGGGGAAACTGTTATGTTTTCATTAGACTAAGATTAAACCTTCACCAAAAGAACACTACACCCACAGTGAAGCATGGTGGTGGCAGCATCATGCTTTGGGGATGCTTTTTGTCCCAGCCAGAACTAGGACTTTAACCAGGAGTGAATCATGCCTAGCCCCATAAAACAGTCCAGAAAAAAATGAAAATTAAGTCGAGATGTGCCAAGCTTACCCAAAAAGAGTGCTACAATAAAATCAAAAGATGCTTCAACAAAATATTCATTCAAGGGAGTGCAGCCAATAAACACTTATGTAAATGTTTGTTTTTACTTCTTTTTAACTGATTGTTTTTTACCTTATTTAATAGGTCAAATTGTCACAATAAAGGTGGAAAAAAGACCTGAAATGATTATCTTGGTGTAATTTTTTGCATCTCAAAAAACTGCCTTTTTTACAGGGGTGTGTAGACTTTTTATAGCTACTGTAGATAGGGAGATACGAAAGGAGATAGACAGAGAATATAAAGCAAGAAAAGGAGAGAGAATGAAAAGAGGCAGAGAGGCTGAGCTGAGAAAATGGAGAGAGGTCTGTGAAAGAGAGAGCAAGCAAGCGAGAATTCAAGGCATGGAATGGAGACAGTGATAACTGAGAATAGCTGAGACTGACAGAGAGACGAGAATAAGTCTGTGTGTGTGTGTGTGTGTGTGTGTGTGTGTGTGTGTGTGTGTTTGACCTTGACAGCGGCGATCTTGTCCAATGAGATTTCATACTCATACCCTCGTCAGCGGCAGACAGCAGAGCTCGTCTTTCGTGGCTTCACACTCGATCGTCCTGCAGATCTCACCCATCATCACTCATCGATTTCCCTTCATTTCAATCAGGCACAATCGTGCTGTACATCAAATATGAAATATTCATGCGCTTCCAACTGCCCCGCAGCAAATAAAGACTTAAAGCAGTAACCGCTCGCAAACCACACGGCCTCAATTAGACACACACACACACACACACACACACACATAAGGCTGTTTTTTAGAATGAGGATATACAAGACAACTCATTTGTATTAGATTATTATATGTACTGTCATGTTTGCCTCACCATAGTTATCCTGAAACACACACTCTCAGAAATAAAGGTACTTAACTGTACCATAATCCATTGAAATGATATGTTCTAAGCTGTACTGACTCCACACACCCCGTCTCGTCTCCAGGACTTTTATTTTATTGTTCTGTTTTAAAACATTCAGTTATGAAAAGGTACAAATACGAACTTTTCACCTGGAAAAACTTATTTAAGGTTCACAACTGGACCTTAAAACCACTGTTGTACCTTTGAGGGAACATTTACACTACTGTACCTTTTATTCTATATATATATTAACTGTCTTCTTACAGTGGAAGGAATTTTTCAGATCTAAAGCAAGAGCGTAGCTTCATTCTCTCTAAAAGATGAAAACTTTAAGTGCTGTTTATCTAATTAGGACACTTGGTGGTCTACCAGGTCTTGTATGGTTGTTAGAGGTCTCATTTTCAGTATATTTTATAATAAAAATACTCTTATTACAAGAAACTTCTGCTTTTTTACTTATTGTCCTTCCTCTTCCACAAACACATTTTCTGGATAGCTCACTGTAGACGTGCTGCATTTAATTTGCATTCAATTATCCATTAAATTCACCTTAATTTTCCCTAACCCGAAACCTTGACCTAACCCAAAATCTGCTCCTAAGCCCAACCCTGGTGCTAATCCTAACCCTACACTTAACACTGTTGAGAATCAGCTGACATTCACTAGATCGTTTGTTAATAATTTGAACATGTAGAGATGATCTACTGGTGTGTATCCAAATAAAGTCCCCCTCATGCAAGAGGATTATCTCATATCTAATCTCTTCAGGAATACCTCCAGAGAAATTAATAACTTGTCCATAATGGCCTTTTTCACTGGAAGTGAGATAACTGAAGGGTGATCTCTGGCACAGTTGCACAGTTAATATCTAAATGTCATAAGAATTTTCCAAGCCTAACCCTAAACCTAAGCCTAGTCTTAATCTCAGGAACCCAAAATGAAAAGGTTTTATTCCTTCATGTTTACAAAATGAATGCTCTTGGAAAACTCACCTTATAAAATCAGAACAAATTTATTGACATTTGATTTTCTTTCAAAGTTGGGACATTTTTTGGTCTTGAAAATGTGTAAAAATAACCAAACACACATACACTCAGCCGTGGTGGTTGGTATAGTGTAGTGGGTAACACCTCTGCTATCTATGCTGTAGACTGGGATTTAATCCCCCACCTGGGTAAGCACCCTACACTATACCAATAAGAGTCCTTGGGCAAGACTCCTAACACTGCCTTCGCCTACCTGTGTAAAATGATCAAATTGTAAGTCGACCAAATACTATAATTGTAATTGCATACCACACCAGCTCAACCAGACACACAGTATAAAAATGAATGCTAACTGAGTCCCACACATTCAGAGTGACCATATGTAAAGGTCATCCTGAAACACTAATTCCAGCTTTTCACCTCTGGCACTGTGCATTTAAAACACCTGGTGTGAAGCTTTACTTTGGCTAAGCACATTCATGTTAACTCAAAAGCAAGTTTGACTGAGGTCTTAAAGATCTAAAAAATATATTAATTCATGTTCAGCCTAATAAAAGCATATTAAATGGACCACCCAACTTCATCCTGTCATCAACAAGCTGTTTCAGATGTACTTTCAGGTTAGCCTAAGCTGCCCACCACTGTATCCCTGGTTCCCGGTCCTGGATTCATCCTCTACTCGGTGAGGTAAGCGTAAATATGAGTGTAAATGCAACATGAAAAAAATGTGTTATTGCAAATTTTTATCACAGCACATATTCAGCTCCTCACAATCCAGGAGCTAAAGTCCTCACGAACACCTCTTCCTTTAAAATGCAAATGAGTTTAGAAATGTACCAAGTGTTGGCTGAAGCATGAGCACAATAACACCGATTACACTGGCTTTTTAAAGAAAGACCCCACTGTTTTGCAGAGCAATTGCGTTATTAAGTTGTTTTAAGAGTGTAGAAGGCCAGCCCCCTGGACATCACTGACTAGTGACCGCTGCTTAACCCCGCATATCACTGGGGTGTTCCTGTCTGCTCCTGACAGGCCCCGCCTCCCCAGAGCCCTCCATGCAGATGAATTACCATACCGATTAATTATTCAAGAGCTGGCTGCACATGGGTGGGGCATCAGCCCAGTGGTCACTCATTAGGAATTTACAATGCGAAGGGTTTGTAATATTTATAAAGGGCAGCAGAGATGTCAGAATGAGACTTAGTTGATGTGGAGAGAGGGATGAAGGAAAGAAAGAAATTAGAAAGATATTAGCTGCTTCACCCTATAATACTTGCATTACATACTTCTATACATATATTACTTCTATACATATATAGAAGTCATTCAGAGTGGTTTGATGTGAAATTGGTCATTGTAGAGAAATTTATTGACTAGGAACCAGTGGTCATGAGGTCTAGAACACAAATATAAATGCTTTATTTAAAATCCAAATCGACCTACATGAACCTGCATTAGTTTTTGTATATGTTGAAAATTATAAATGTCGCAAAATCTGAAAAAAAAAAAAAAAATAGTTGTTTAGGTATGATTTTTCCCAAACATCCCGAATATTCTGCCATTCATTTCCTATGGGGGAAAAAAACTGGCCATTAATCGTTCGCTGTATGAAAACTGTATGTCAGATTTGTCCAAAAAGCAAACTTTAATGGCCTGTTTTTACACCTGCACCATTTAAAACTGTCTTAGGCAAAAACTTTGAAAAAAAATCATAAAACAGTGTCTCAGGCATCGGACAGCATATCATTGCTGTCTCCATTTTTGTCGATTGGAGATCTATGTCGATTTATTTTTCTACATCATTTCAACACATCAACTGTCCTTTATGTCATGTGCAAATTTCATAATGAATGGGCCAATAGAAATGCTCTAAAATCACTTTGAATAAATTTCTGTACATTAACTTACATTGAAAGGTAAGAGAGTTTTTGCCTTCTCCTGTAAAGTTACTATTTTGGAGATACTCAGTTTTCTTTGGACGATATTTATGACCATTTTATTATAATTACTTCCTATGATGGAGCTTTTAGAGGCATTAAACTCTTCAGACGCCTGGTTCCCATCACACCACACCACACCACTGTTCTGACTGTGTAAGCTTCTCTAGAACGACAGATTTCAAACCACTCAGTGACTTTTTTAAAACTAGTTGACTGACTTCTACAGACATTTTGGTCTAAAAGTGGCTGCTTGTCATTTTTTTACATTTTGGCCCTCAACTTAGCTTCATACCAAGCTATCATTAAGGCATCTGTGACCTCTAATTCAGCACACAAGCTGTTTTCAGTTCACACATTGAACAAAAAAGAAAGACAAAAATGCTGCGTGAAATATTTTTTACATTTTTTTTTTATATTCTTTGCTGAGGTATGCTCACAAGAAAAAAAAATAAAAACAGTTCCATTACCTATCTAAAAAAAATGACATAAAATGACATGTAGCTACACAAGTTATTCATGTTTAAACAAAGCAAGTTCCATACAATAAGTTACCTCATGAATGTGAAGTCTGGTGACCTTAAAAGTGGCCGCTTTTCATATTTTTACATTTTTGCATGTAACTTTGCTACACATCACACTATTATCACTCAGTCCTCCAATGTTTTTTTTCCAGTTATAGCAGGTATTGAACAAAAAATACTAATATTATATAAAAAAGTTGACAAGCAAATACAGTGCAGGTAAATTTTTCATTCATCAAGATACAATCAGTGTAAATGTTCCCTCAAAGGTACAACAGTGGTTTTAAGGTCCAATTGTAAACCTTAAATATTTTTTTCCAGGTGAAAAATATGTATTTGCACCTTTTCTTAACTGAATGTTTTAAAACAGAACAATAAAATAAAAGCCTGGAGGCGAGACGGGGTGTGTGGAGTCAGTACAGTTTAGAGAATATAATTTCAGTGGGTTATGGTTCAGTTATGTTCCCTGACTAAAGGTACTGAGATGTACCCTTGAGGGTCCCACCTCAGTGACAAGTAGGCGTACTGCCCCAGTGACAGTTTACTACCTTTATTTCTGAGAGTGCAGACATATACATTCACACACACCAAGGGGCAATTTAGTTTGTCCATGTCTTCGGACTGTGGGAGGAAACCCACACCAACATGGGGAGAACAGGCAAACTCCACACAGAAAGGGTCCTGGTTGCCCGGCTGGGGAATCGAACCCAGTGAGGGATTTTGCTGTGAGGCAACCTGCGGCTTTAAACATAATTAAAATACAATAAATAACAACTTGGATATTTCAAAAGCAGTTGTCCTAAGTTACCTCACAATTTCTTATCAATATCAAGGTCATCTGAATAGTTCTAAATGATGAAGGTCACTGGTTGAGGCTCCTTTAGTTTTCCACTAGTTTTCCAATGATCTGACTGGCACCGCTCTTCAAATCTCACACTCTAGCAGAGTTCTGTATGAATCTGAAGCTCTGAGGAGGAGTGTTTGATTGATGATGATGGTATCTTTTTCTCTGCTCTCAACCACTCCAACATACAGTTCCAGTCGAATTTGCTGGGGGGGATGGGGGCGATGTGATCATATATTTTACACATGTAGGCACACAATTGTAATGTGAAGTGTGCAAAATCCACATGGAATTTAATAAAATAGTAAGGGATCTTTATGGAAATCACACCAATAAAAACTGATAATCTCTTTAAGAAAGTGACAAGTTGCAATTATTTTAAACAAAAACCAAACAACATATGGCAGCGAGTGGCACTAATAAGTTTCTAAACCAAGTTTTTGTTATTATTTAAAGCAGGGATTCTGTGAGGCTCTGTGGAGCTCCAGTTAGAGCTGCCCAGTTCTTAGTAATTAGATAGCATGGTGCATTACAGAGGATTTCAAATCCCTGAAAATCTGTCCATAGGATTGGTGTCCAGTGCGCAGTAGCCTTAAGATCTGAAAAAAATCTTTTTTCATTTCAGCTCGAGCACATCCACATTTAGCCGTTTTCCATCTGAGTGTAGCATTGATGTTCACAATTTAAAGCTTTATTGAGTGCGTTTACATGCACACAGTAATCTGATCATAATCCGATTTCTGCTGTTATCTGATTATTTAAATGGTCATGTAAACAGCATATTCTGATTTCTTAGCCTGAAGTGAAGTCTAGAAATCTGATTAAGAAATCTGAATGAAGAGAGCTGGATTTTAGCTCAGTAATCTGATTCCTCAGTGCATGTAAACTCTTACTCTGATTTCTTTCGGATGTGCATGTGCGAAAACAGACCACGGTACTGGACATAAGCGAGCAGCGTTGCTGCGAGATGTAGCAAAACACTTTTGGAGTGATGCCAAAACCAACTACATGCTTGACGAAATGAAGGATTTAAATATTCTTCATCTTCTAGAGGATGTATATTCATATTTTCAGGTAAAGTGGTGTGATGTTTTTAATAAAAAAGCTGCTTCTGTGAGTTTATTGGCTGGTTGCAAAGCAGAAATCTGATTACTGTTTGACTTATGTAAACCCAAAGTTTCCCCATTATCTGATTACTTTCAGTGCATGTAAATGCGTTGATCAGATTACTGACAAAATCTGATTTTCTGCAGTTATCAGATTATTAAGTGCATGTAAATCCACTTCATAATCCAAAAAATCCAATTAAGAAATCTGATAAAGAGAGCTGGATTTTAGCTCAGTAATCTGATTTCTCAGTGCATGTAAACTCTTACTCTGATTTCTTTCAGATTTCTCAGTCTTCGCATGCACGGAAATGGCCAGCGGTAGTGGAAATAAGCAAGCAGCGTTGCCGCAAGACACAGCAAAACACTTTTGGAGCGATGCTAAAACCAAATACATGCTTGATGAAATGAAGGACTTATTCTTCAAATATTCTTCATCTTCTAGATGATGTATGTACATATTTTCATGTAAAAATCTGCTGCATAAAGTTTGAGTTTTACATTATGTTAACGTCACGTCTTCTTCTGTGAGTTTATTGGCTGGTTGCAAAGCAGAAATCTGTTTATTGCCTGACTCATGTAGACCTGGAGTTTCCCCATTGTCTGATTACTCAAGTGCAGGTAAACACATTGATCGAATTACTGAGAAAATCTGATTTTCTGCAGTTATTGGATTATTAAGTGCATGTAAACACTCATTGCCTGGCTTTCGCCACCAGCTTTTTAAGTGGTCAGAACAGGGATAAGAAATGGAAATAAATCAATTGGTTTGCTCTGAGAAGAATCAGTATTCTAACACTTACACACCAGTAACCAGTAACAGAGACTTCACATAAACTTCTCTGCTCTGGAATTAAGAATGATCACAGTTTCTATTTGGTTTTCAGAAAAGTACTGTTCATTTCTGGTTTTTGTCCCTCGACCTGGACCAGAGCCCTGGTCAGGATCTGATTGCTGCAGATGCCATACGCTAGCATAAAAAAAGATACAATCAGCTGTCTCTAGCTGTGATTGGTTCATCATGGCATTCTTTCATCCAGTCAGCAACACAACTGGCCAAGTTCCTGAAGACATGGTAGACATGTAAACAGGACGACTCCAGACTGCTGAGTCTGGTCCCAGTTAATCGTTCTGCTAACCGGAGTCTCTGAGGACTCGTCAGGGTAATGAACAGCGGCGATATCCTTTAGTCTAACTGCCAATAGCTACGGCTGCTTTGTTGCTAATGATATTCATAAAGACGAGTTTGGCTGGAGAATCAATGGCCGGTCTGTTAGAGTTTATTCTGATTAAAGATGAGTGTGCTTTAGTTACGGAGGAGCTAATTAAGAACTGCTTTATTGTTTTTACTGTTTTTCATGAGTCATTCTTTCTATCATCTCACTCACTGCTGCAGGATCCCTCTCTCTCTCTCTCTCTCTCTCTCTCTCTCTCATCTTTATCTTTTCCTCTTGATCCCTTCTGTCTTTCTTTTCTATCATATTTTCCTTTCTTTCTTTCTTTCTTTCTTTCTTTCTTTCTTTCTTTTTTCTGTCAGGCTTTTTTTCTCTGTTTCCTATGCTTTCTCTTTCTCTTTCCCTCTCTGCATCTCTCTCTTTCTCTATGTCTTTCTCTCTGTCACTCTTTCTATCTCTATCTCTCTGTCTTTCCCTCTCTCTCTCTCTCTCTCTCTCTCTCTCACACACACACACACACACACACACATGCATAGTAGAATTATTTATTTATTTATTTTGCTGTAGCTCATACAAGGGTGGAATGTGTTGAAAGTGTAGAAGGTGTAGAAGGTGAGGAAGATGTAGAAAGTGAGGAAGGTGTAGAAGGTGTAGAAAGCGTGGAAGGTGTGTAAGGTGAGGAAGATGAGGAAGGTGAGAAAGGCATAGAAGGTGTAGAAGGTGAGGAAAATGAGGAAAGTGTGGAAGGTGTGGCAAGTGAGGAAGGCAAAGAAGGTGTAGAAAGTGTAGAAGGTGTGAAAGGTGTAGGAGGTGAGGAAGGTATAGAAAGTGTAGAAGGTGAGAAGAGAATGAAAGTGAAGAAGGTGTAGAAGATGTAGAAAGTGTAGAAAGTGAGGAAAATGAGGACGGTGTGGAAGATGAGGAAGGTGTAGAAGGTGTAGAAGTTGTAGAAAATGTAGAAGATAAGGAAGGTGTAGAAAGTGTAGAAAGTGAGGAAGATGAGGAAGGTGTGGAAGGTGAGGAAGATGAAGGTGAGGAAGATGAGGAAGGTGAGGAAGGCATATAAAGTCTAGAAGGTGTAGAAGGTGAGGAAAGTAAGGAAAGTGTAGAAAGTGTGGAAGGTGTAGAGGGTGTAGAAGGTGTACGAGGTGTAGAAAGTGTAGAAGGTGAGGAAGATGTAGAAAGTGAGGAAGGTGAAGAAGGAGTAGAAAGTGTGAAATGTGTAGAAGATGTGGAAGGTATAGAAAGTGTAGAAGGTGAGGAAAATGAGGAAAGTGAGGAAGGTGTAGAAGATGTAGAAAGTGTAGAAGGTGAGAAGGTGTGGAAGATGCAGAAGGTGTAGAGGGTGTAGAAAGTATAGAAAGTGTAGTAGATGTAGAAGGTGAGGAAGGTGTAGAAAGTGTGGAAGATGTAGAAGGTGTAGAAAGTGTAGAAGGTGAGGAAGATGAGAAAGGTGTGGAAGGTGAGGAAGATGAGGAAGGTGTAGAAGGTGAGGAAGATGAGGAAGGTGTAGAAATATGTGTGGCATGGAAATAATTCTTAAATCAACTTTTCCAGTGTTGCAACTCACTTATTAAAAAATGTAAAAATTGACTGAGCACTGAAAAAGAGAAAGTGTGTGTGTGTCTGTGTGTGTGTGTGTGTGTGTGTGTGTGTCTGTGTGTGTGTCTGTGTGTGTGTGTGTGTGTGTGTGTGTGTGTGTGTGTCTGTGTGTGTGTCTGTGTGTGTGTGTGTGTGTGTGTGTGTGTGTGTGTGTGTGTGTGTGTGTGTAATTAGATTATGTGTACAGAGTGAAGTCAGGAGGAGGGGTTGTCATAGCGATTACATCAATGTGGTTCTCTACATGAAAAGAAGTGAATAGACCTCAGTGTTGTTCTAGCACACTTTTCCCTCCCTCCACTCCTCTAATCCTCCACTCCTCTAAAACTGCATTCCTTCCTCCCTCCGTTTTCTACTTCCTACCTTCATTCCTCCCTCCCTGTACTTCTCCACTCCTTCATTCCACCCTCCTCCATTCCTCCCACTCCTCTCTTCTTCCACTCCTGTACTCCCCTTTCCCTTCTCCCTATACTCCTCCATTCCTCTCCATCTATTCCTCCACTCCTCCCCTCCTCCATCTCTCCCTCCCTCTACTCGTCCACTCCTCCATTCTTCCCTCCTTCCATTCCTCCCCTCCTCACTCCCTCGATTCCTCCCCCTCCCTCCCTCCCTCCCTCCCTCAATTCCTCCCTCCCTCCCTCAATTCCTCCCTCCCTCTACTTCTCCACTCCTTCATCCTTCCATTCTTCCATTCCTCCTCTTCCACTTCTCAATCAAGCATTCCTTCATTCCTCTCTTAAACCACTCCTCCAATGTTCCACTCATTCCACCACTCCACTATTCCTTCATCCCTCCACTCTTTCATTCCTTTTTTTTTCACTGATCTGCTCCTCCACCTGTTCAGCCTTCACTATTCCTCTCTTTTACACTCAGATTTTAGTCTCCCACTCTTACAGCACATTTTCAGCACTGTAAAGACAAAAATGCCATTAATTTCTGTGGTTTCCTCTGATTAAATCTCTGTCACAGGTTTTTTATAACACACATGAATGTGAGAAACCAAAGGGTTGTTTATTTATATCACACACACACACACATACACACACACACACACACACACACACACACACGCACACGCACACACACACACACACACACACTTTACACTGTACACTTCTACAGCATGACACTGACTACTGTCAGACTACATCATTTGATCACAACATTTAGGAAGAGAGAAAAATCAGAAATCTCCAACACCGACCTCAAAAAAACTAATTATTAATCGCTCAATAATGTAAATTATAATAAAATCTATTCAAGATTGGATCACAGACCCTTATATATGCTACTATTTTCCCTCTGCCTCCTCCTCCTCCTCTTCATCCAACTACTACTACTACTACTAATAATATCAGTAATGTTGTTTATGTAATGTAGATGTAATTAAGACACTATGAGAGTCTTAGAGAATAGGAGTGAATGGACCTGCATTCATTCACATGCAAATTCTATGTACAAGCGTGAATATACTCTGCTATCTGTGTTACAGCTGGACAATAAAGGACAGTAATTTGTCACTATGGAGAAAAGTGTTTACTTGGAAACAAAGCAAAACTTTAAAGCCCTTTGAGACTCTACACACACTCCTAATTACAATCAAATCATTTTATTGGCCATATACCATCACACTCAGTTATAGTATTGCAAATGAGATGAAGACAAGTTTCTGTTTCCTCATTAATTTATCCTCTCTCTCTCTCTCTCTCCTCTCTCTCTCTCTCTGTCATGTCATGTTTAAGGTTCTAATCATCTGATTTTTAGCAGATGGTGTCTTGTATTGATTAACCATAGAGAGGTCAGCACATTACTCCAGTGCGAGAAGAGAGATGAAAATGAAGAGAGACAAGACAAGAGAAGTGTAAAAACTCAGAAGGCCAAGGTCAACTACTTCCAAAATCCCTGACCGTTCTCACGCTGACCTTGGGTTCAAGTATTTCTCCTCCAACAACAACTGATCAGAGACAGCTGATTTAGTAACAATGTGTTAAAATCCTCACAAAATCCAAACTGCTTCAACATATCAGTGCAATTTCCACAACTCTGCCAATGGCTAACAAAAGAACATGTAGTGTAGTAAAAAAGAAAAGAAAGAAAAGAAGGAAGACAAAGACTAAGGAAGAGAAGAGAAAAGATCAGAAGAGAGACATAAGAATTGAGAACCCAGGGAAAGAAGAAACAAGAAAAGCAGAAACTATAAGAGAAGAAAAGAGACTGGCAAACAAGTAGAGAAGAAGAGAAGAAACAAAAAGAGATGAGAGAAGAAGACAAAAAGAGAAGAGAAATGTGAAGATGAGAGGAGAGGATACAAGTAAAATCAAGAAGAGAAGAGAAGAGAAGAGAAGAGAAGAGATGACATAGGATGTGAGAAGACAAGAAAAGCAGGAACAGGAAGAGCAGGAATAAAGGACAAGAGACAAGACGAGAAGAGAAGGGAGAAAATGAGAAGACACAAGACAAGAAGAGAAGAGACAAGAAGACAAAAAGTGAAGAGAAATGAGAAGATGAGATGAGATGAGAGGATACAAGTAAAATCTAGAAGTGAAGTGAAGAGAAGAGAAGAGAAGAGAAGAGAAGAGACAAGATAGAATGCGAGAAGACAAGAGAAGCAGAAACAAGAAGAGCAGGAAAGAGAAGAGACAAGATGAGAAGAGACAAGATGAGAAGAGACAAGTCGAGAAGAGTAGAGATGAGAAGAGAAGAGACGAAAGAAACAAAAAGAGAAGAGAAGAGAAGAGAAGCAAGAAGATGAGTACAAACAAGAAAAGTAGAAACAAGACGAGAAGAAAAGAGAAGAGATGAGAAGAAACAAGACATGAAGAGAAGAGAAGAGAAAAGAAGAGCAGAGAAGACCTGTGAGAAGACAAGAAAAACAGAAACAAGAAGAGCAGTAATAAAGGAGAAGAGACAAAAAGAGAAGAGAAAAGAAGAGATGAGACAAGAAGAGAAGAGAAGAGAAGAGAAACAGAAACAAGAAAAGCAGGAATAAAGGAGAAGAGAAGAGAAGAGAAGAGAAGAGAAGAGAAGAGAACAGAAGAGAAGAGAACAGAAGAGAAGAGAATCTGTGGAGTAGAAAGCTAAGTAGTTCTTATTCTGGGTGTCCAGGTGCGCCACTCATATGAAGCAGATTAAGAAACTGAGGTTAAGGTCAGCCTCTATATGGATGTATACTCTGACCTGGGTCCTGCTCCAAATCCTGCATGCAGCACTGGGCAGGAACACCTGTGTAGCTCTGGCCTTTACAGACCCAGATGGGCAGCTGAGAGAAGTATATGGCCCATATTTATGAAGCAGCTGAGCATCTCTTTCTACTCAACCATGTAAAATTAGATGTGAAAGCCTAAAACTGAACAGCACAGTTAGGATGGCTTTAGACTGTGCAACTTCCATGCAACTAGCCAGCTAATGTTAACCTGACAGCTGTTTTAACATTGCCTTGTGCTGATGTTTTTACTCGAATCTTCTACTCTACTTCTTGACAACTCTAATCTTGACAACTGATGAACTGATTGACATATTGCATGCAATTTTATTTATGAATTGCTTTATGTAACTGTCATGTTGCGTGGAACTCACAACCTGCCATCAGATTAAGGCAATTTTCACTGTATTTATGCTGGGTATAAATGGTAAAAGTGGTAAAACACTGGGTGCATGTTGTGAGTTGCCTGCAACTTATTTTCCATGCAAATTGACAGTTTTATGAAGCAATTCAAAAAAAAAGTTGCATGCAAAATATTTCAACTAATAATCAGGCGATTTCAAAAACAATGATCTTGAGGAACTCACATTTACATGTTGTCAAAATAAAAAAAAAACTAAAAAAAAAACTATCAAGCTTACATAAAATTGATCAGGATGACCTTTTCACCTGCCCATTGAACCATTTTCTATTTTGTTTCTTGCCCATTGACTCATTAAAATCAACAGTTTGAAATGATGTTGGTTCATGCAATCATGTGACGTGTTATCAGCATTTTGACTGGCTGTTTCATAAAACTTGTTCCACAAAGTTGAGATTCTGGCTACCATTGCTACTGAGTTTCAAGTGAGTTGCAGAACACTGCATTTTGCAACTCAACTGCAGTTTAGTTTCATGCAGGTTTCAAGCAACAAAAGTTGCATGGAAGTTTTACTGTGTAGAGCCAGTCTAAATCTATAGTTAATCTGTAGTTAATCTAAAGTGTACTGTAATGTGGTTATTAAGAAATGAACCATTAATTTTCTCTCTTAAAAAGTCAAATACATAGTAAAGAAGCATGGTGGTTTGTAATGTTTTTGAATAGCTTCATGCCAAGCTTCATGCAACTTGCAACAGACAACCTGCTGCATGAAAGTTTCACCACGTAAAGCCAGCCTAAGGTCAGCCTTATTCTTGAAACTTTATATATATATATATAATATATAATATATATATATATATATATATATATATACACACAATGCAAAATCAGGGAATCATATTTTATGGAGGGAAGTCAAATGGACTTAAGTGCAAAAAAGCTTTTACCCATAATTTTACTTCTCTTTCGTTGCAAACGGCTAATGGATCATGTAGGGCTAATGCCATCTTTTCGTCTTGACCTCTCATGCTCCCTTTCTTTTATTTTCCTCTCCTCTCCTCCGTCTCACTGTAGCCGGAGGGCAGTAGACGCTGGGCATTAGCTGATGATTACCCACGAGCTCACTGCAGTCCCTAAGCCTTCCGTATATAAGAGGTAACCTTTAGCACGCTAATGCTAATCACTCCAGAGCTCCTGCGGCCACAGTTAATAGGACTCACTGCAGTTATAAACATATCAATCTGAGCTATTACTCTATCAGTCAATCTGACCAAAATCCCAACTCCAAACACCTTGAGGACTGTAATGATATATGGATATGCTGGGCCATTGAGTGGCTCTGATTAGTATGACAGCACTAAAATCATCTCACTTCTACTCTAACTTTCCATCTAACTAGACATACTTCAGACAATATAAAGAGGAAGTTAATTAATTCCATTCATTTCTGAAGTATATTACTTGTATAATTGTGTATGTAGAGTCACTGGATACCTTATTAGAAACCCTTATCTTGTTTAATTAGAGACTGTAGTCCATTCAAAAATCTGTTCATGCACAGTTTGTGTTAGCCATGCTCTAGACCAGGGGCTTTCCTTCATCTAGCACCCAAATAATATTTGATTAGTGGTGGTCCTGTGTTTAGAAACTGACCAATGATGAATGATGTGGAGGGTGATGGACAGGTTGGGCAGCTACAGATGGGCTACAGTCTGTAAGTGTACATTTACATAGTGGACTTAAGATGTTGGGGTTTTAAATAAAGTGGCCAATGAGGGGACCTACGAGGTAGGGGGTTCAAATAAAGTAGACGTTGAGGAAGGGGTTTCTACTAAAGTGACCGGTGAGCAGAAGTGTCGAGTTGTTGTTTCTAATAAAGTGGCCAGTGACTGAAAGTACAAGGCTGGTCTTTCTTATAAAGTGGCCAGTCAGGTATTACAAGGTTTTTCTAATATAGTAAGTTGAAGGAGAAAATGGGGGGTTGCTAATAAAGTAACCAGTGAGTGAGTACAACATATAAGTTTCTAATAAAGTGGTCAGTCAGTGGAACTACTAGCTAGGTATTTCTTATAAAATGGCCAGTGAGTGGAAGTACAAAGTAGGTGTTTCTAATAAAGTGGCCAGTGAGTGGAAGTACAAGGTATGTGTTTCTAAAAAAGTGGCCAGAGAGTGGAAGTATAAGGTAGGTGTTTCTAATAAAGTGGCCAGGGAGTGGAAGTATAAGGTAGGTGTTTCTAATAAAGTGGCCAGGGAGTGGAAGTTCAAGGTACGTGTTTCTAATAAAATGGCCAGTGAGTGAAAGCACAAGGTATTTGTTTCTAATAAAGTGGACAGTGAGTGGAAGTACAAGGTGGGTGTTTCTAATAAAGTGGCCAGTAAGTGGAAGTATAAGGTAGGTGTTTCTAATAAAGTGGCCAGAGAGTGGAAATAAAAGGTAGGTGTTTCTAATAAAGTGGCCAGTGAGTGGAAGTATAAGGTAGGTGTTTCTAATAAAGTGGCCAGTTGGTGGAAGTATAAGGTAGGTGTTTCTAATAAAGTGGCCAGTAAGTGGAAGTATAAGGTAGGTGTTTCTAATAAAGTGGCCAGTGAGTGGAAGTATAAGGTAGGTGTTTCTAATAAAGTGGCCAGTAAGTGGAAGTATAAGGTAGGTGTTTCTAATAAAGTGGACAGTGAGTGGAAGTATAAGGTAGGTGTTTCTAATAAAGTGGCCAGTTAGTGGAAGTATAAGGTAGGTGTTTCTAATAAAGTGGCCAGTGAGTGGAAGTACAAGGTAGGTGTTTCTAATAAAGTGGCCAGAGAGTGGAAGTACAAGGTAGGTGTTTCTAATAAAGTGGCCAGTTAGTGGAAGTATAAGGTAGGTGTTTTTAATAAAGTGGCCAGTTAGTGGAAGTATAAGGTAGGTGTTTCTAATAAAGTGGCCAGTGAGTGGAAGTACAAGGTAGGTGTTTCTAATAAAGTGGCCAGAGAGTGGAAGTACAAAGTAGGTGTTTCTAATAAAGTGGCCAGTTAGTGGAAGTATAAGGTAGGTGTTTCTAATAAAGTGGCCAGTGAGTGGAAGTACAAGGTATGTGTTTCTAAAAAAGTGGCCAGAGAGTGGAAGTATAAGGTAGGTGTTTCTAATAAAGTGGCCAGGGAGTGGAAGTATAAGGTAGGTGTTTCTAATAAAGTGGCCAGGGAGTGGAAGTTCAAGGTACGTGTTTCTAATAAAATGGCCAGTGAGTGAAAGCACAAGGTATTTGTTTCTAATAAAGTGGACAGTGAGTGGAAGTACAAGGTGGGTGTTTCTAATAAAGTGGCCAGTAAGTGGAAGTATAAGGTAGGTGTTTCTAATAAAGTGGCCAGAGAGTGGAAATAAAAGGTTGGTGTTTCTAATAAAGTGGCCAGAGAGTGGAAGTATAAGGTAGGTGTTTCTAATAAAGTGGCCAGTTGGTGGAAGTATAAGGTAGGTGTTTCTAATAAAGTGGCCAGTAAGTGGAAGTATAAGGTAGGTGTTTCTAATAAAGTGGCCAGTGAGTGGAAGTATAAGGTAGGTGTTTCTAATAAAGTGGCCAGTAAGTGGAAGTATAAGGTAGGTGTTTCTAATAAAGTGGCCAGTGAGTGGAAGTATAAGGTAGGTGTTTCTAATAAAGTGGCCAGTTAGTGGAAGTATAAGGTAGGTGTTTCTAATAAAGTGGCCAGTGAGTGGAAGTACAAGGTAGGTGTTTCTAATAAAGTGGCCAGAGAGTGGAAGTACAAGGTAGGTGTTTCTAATAAAGTGGCCAGTTAGTGGAAGTATAAGGTAGGTGTTTTTAATAAAGTGGCCAGTTAGTGGAAGTATAAGGTAGGTGTTTCTAATAAAGTGGCCAGTGAGTGGAAGTACAAGGTAGGTGTTTCTAATAAAGTGGCCAGAGAGTGGAAGTACAAAGTAGGTGTTTCTAATAAAGTGGCCAGTTAGTGGAAGTATAAGGTAGGTGTTTCTAATAAAGTGGCCAGTGAGTGGAAGTACAAGGTATGTGTTTCTAAAAAAGTGGCCAGAGAGTGGAAGTATAAGGTAGGTGTTTCTAATAAAGTGGCCAGGGAGTGGAAGTATAAGGTAGGTGTTTCTAATAAAGTGGCCAGGGAGTGGAAGTTCAAGGTACGTGTTTCTAATAAAATGGCCAGTGAGTGAAAGCACAAGGTATTTGTTTCTAATAAAGTGGACAGTGAGTGGAAGTACAAGGTGGGTGTTTCTAATAAAGTGGCCAGTAAGTGGAAGTATAAGGTAGGTGTTTCTAATAAAGTGGCCAGAGAGTGGAAATAAAAGGTTGGTGTTTCTAATAAAGTGGCCAGAGAGTGGAAGTATAAGGTAGGTGTTTCTAATAAAGTGGCCAGTTGGTGGAAGTATAAGGTAGGTGTTTCTAATAAAGTGGCCAGTAAGTGGAAGTATAAGGTAGGTGTTTCTAATAAAGTGGCCAGTGAGTGGAAGTATAAGGTAGGTGTTTCTAATAAAGTGGCCAGTAAGTGGAAGTATAAGGTAGGTGTTTCTAATAAAGTGGCCAGTGAGTGGAAGTATAAGGTAGGTGTTTCTAATAAAGTGGCCAGTTAGTGGAAGTATAAGGTAGGTGTTTCTAATAAAGTGGCCAGTGAGTGGAAGTACAAGGTAGGTGTTTCTAATAAAGTGGCCAGAGAGTGGAAGTACAAGGTAGGTGTTTCTAATAAAGTGGCCAGTTAGTGGAAGTATAAGGTAGGTGTTTTTAATAAAGTGGCCAGTTAGTGGAAGTATAAGGTAGGTGTTTCTAACAAAGTGGCCAGTGAGTGGAAGTACAAGGTAGGTGTTTCTAATAAAGTGGCCAGTTAGTGGAAGTATAAGGTAGGTGTTTCTAATAAAGTGGCCAGTGAGTGGAAGTATAAGGTAGGTGTTTCTAATAAAGTGGCCAGAGAGTGAACGTATAAGGTAGGTGTTTCTGGTTGAATTATAGTGGGAAAAATGTGATGTCAAGTATGGAATGATGGCCTGAGCTGATATTAATAAAAGGATTTTATTATCTTTAAGATGTGCGTGTATGTATGATTTTATGTGTAAATGATTGACAGGTTTGGACAAAGCGGATTCGGTTGTCAACATTCTCAAATGATGTTTATCACAAAGAGCTGTATAGCCATTCATGCTCAGCTTTGAGTATGTGACATCCAGGCTGTAAAAACAGACCCCCGCCACCCCCCCACTGCCATCTTCCCAGCTCCTAAAAGGCTGTTCTGAAAGAGCCGTTACTGCATCCTTGAAAGGAGTGTTTTGTCTAAAGGACAATGCAACAGAAAGTATTGTTAGAATTCATTTAGAGGAAAAATCATGCACATGCTCTGGGAACGTGATGAGAGAGAGAGAGAGAGAGAGAGAGAGAGAGAGAGAGAGAGAGAGAGAGAGAGAGGTGCACAACTGAGGGACAGGGAAAGGGAGAACAGAAAGAAGAGAGACTTAAAAATGGACTTAATTCATAACTTCCATAAAATCAGACAAAAACAAAACAGCATATCCTCAGTTGAGAGAGAGAGAGAGAGAGAGAGAGAGAGAGAGAGAGAGAGAGAGAGAGAGAGAGAGAGAGGGAGGGAAAAAGGTACAGAAAGAGAACGAAAATAAGAGAGAAAGAAGAGAGACTCAACTGAGAGATAGTGAGAATGAGAGAGAAACAGAAACAGAAGTAAAGAGAGAGACGTTCAACTGAGAGAGAGATTTAACTGAGAGATGGAGAAGGAAAGAGAGAAATACAGTAATAGAGTGATAGAGAGAGGCAGAAGGAGCCAGAAGGAGAGACAGAGAAAGAATGAGAGAAAGAGAGACAGAGATAGAGAGAGACAAAGAGAGAGAGAGAGAGAGAGAATGAGAGACAGAGAGAGTGTGTGTGAGACAATAAGAGAGAGAGAAAAGTAGGCAGAAAGAGAAAGAGAGACAGAAGTACAGAGAAAGAGAGAAAGCGAGAGAGACTAAACTTTGAAGAGAGAGAGAGTTGAGGAGGTCAAGAAGAACATTTGTGAGTTGCATCATCAGAAGTGAACAGCTGGAGAAGGACCCTCTTGTCTGCACACATCTGGCTTACATTCATGCGTGTGCGCGTGTGAGTTCTGCAACAATCTGTGTGCATCAGGGGAAGAATATGAGCAGCTGAACATTGACATGCATGTGTTTAAGAAATAAACCGTACACGTCAGCACTTCTGCATCAGTGTGTGTGTGTGTGTGTGTGAGTGTGTGAGTGTGTGTGTGTGTGTGTGTGAGTGTGTGAGTGTGTGTGTGTGTGTGTGTGTGCGCGTCCGGCCTCATTCTCATCTGTGTATAAATCAGTTTGGTTCAGTGAGTTGAAAAATGCTTGTGAGCACTAAATAAATGGCATGAGTGTGTGAGACTGAGAAATGCTTATGAGTGCTGAATAAATATGTGGAATGTACCGAATCTCAGATTACACACTGAGAAACACAATAGGCCCAATCAACTCATCACAAATGATACAGCACTGGGTGTGTGAGTAAATTGTATATATATGTGTGTGTGTGTGTGTGTGTGTGTGTGTGTGAGTCAGTATCTTGTATCAGAAATCAGAAACCTGCCCATTGAGCACTTTATTAGGAACAACTTGTTTCTACACTCACTGTCCATCTTATCAGCTCCACTGATCATATATGAGCACTTTGTAGTTCTACAATTACAGACTGTAGTCCATCTGTTTCTCTGCATACTTTGTTAGCCCCCTTTGACCCTGCTCTTCAACTGTCAGGACCCCCACAGGACCTACCACAGAGCAAGTATTATTTGGGTGGTGGATCATTCTCAGCACTGCAGTGACACTGATGTGGTGGTGGTGTGTTAGTGTGTGTTGTGCTGGTACGAGTGGATCAGACACAGCAGTGCTGCTGGAGTTTTTAAACACCTCAGTGTCACTGCTGGACTGAGAATAGTCCAGCAACCAAAAATATCCAGCGAACAGCGTCCTGTGGGCAGCGTCCTGTGACCACTGATGAAGGACTAGAGGATGACCAACACAAACTGTGCAGCAACAGGTGAGCTACTGTCTCTGACTTTACATCTACAGGGTCGACGAAGTGTCTAATAGAGTGGACAGTGAGTGGACACAGTGTTTAAAGACTCCAGCAGCACTGCTGTGTCTGATCCACTCATACCAGCACAACACACACTAACACACCACCACCACGTCAGTGTTACTGCAGTGCTGAGAATGACCCACCACCCAAATAGTACCTGTTCAGTGAGGGTCCTGTGGGGGTCCTGACCACTGACGAACAGGGTAAAAGGGGGCTAACAAAGTATGCAGAGAAACAGATGGACTACAGTCTGTAACTGTAGAACTACAAAGTGCACCTATATAGTAAGTGGAGCTGATCAAATGGACGATGAGTGTAGAAGCAAGGAGGTGGTCATAATGTTATACCTGATCAGTGTAAGGCTACAGTCTATAATTGTACATCTGTATAGGAACCTGGTGGTGGAAAGCAAGTGGATATACAATGTAGTGGGTCTAATAAAGGGGACAGAAAGTGTGTGTATATATATATAATATACATAAATATATTTGTTCTCTCTTTGGGTGAGGGAGTGGGGTTATCGTAACTTCCTGGCAGGCCCAATCAAACATCCTCATGGGCCAACGTTGGGCTGTGGGCCACATTTTGAGCAGCCCTGTTCCTTACTAATTAAAGATTTCATCCTAGAACCAATCCTTCCTTAAATTGCACCTCAAAGAACTGACGGCTTTTCTGGAAGAAATGTCCAGTATTGAGCTCTTTCCAAGGACTGAGGCTGTTCTGAAAGTAAAGGGTGGACTTGTAATTAACACATTTTTAGGTGTTTCTGTTATTGTGTCCATCCCTTGTAGGTTCAGATGTCAAATAAAGACTGTTTTCCATATAAATTCTTTTGAAAAGCACACGGCACAGTGGCAATCCCTGAGATTTGTCCCATTTCAGCATCTGTTCTGCTTAATCTGAGTTGGCAGCCGCTTGTGTTGTGCTGTTCTGGTGCTAAATCTGTTTGAATCCCGCACCTTATCGCTTCTTTGGGACGGCCGATAGTGTTGACATTCTGATTTCGGGTCCTGTCACTCCTCGCGCGGGATAGGCCTGGACAGGCAGACGCAGAGAAGGTCAAAGACGACGCAGAGATAAAGGACGAAAGGGCGAATAAACAAACAAATACACGGAGTGATAAGAAGAGCGAGCGATGGGGAGAATGGAAGGCTAAACGGGCTACATCTCAACAGAACAACAGAACAAACAGAAAAATGTTTGGCGAGGATTGGAAACTGGCAGCTCAGAAGTTTACACTGTATCCCTGCAAAGTATCAAATTTATCAGCCAAAAAATCTATGTTGTGATAGCGCTTGTACTGAAATACTTATATCTCGGCAAGTGAAAGCATCTTAACTGTCATGTCTTGTATTGTCTTATTATTTTATTGCCTGTTTTCATTCTGCATCTTCACTTTTATACTGATTTTACAAGTATACCATCACCACATCTGCTGTAAGCAGGCCTATTCATTGCCTATAGGGATACCGCAGTAGTCTCTAGAGTGAGATTGTCTGGTTTAAAGACAAGGAAACCCACTTCTGATGATCTTAAAAGTTGGAGGACTTTTGGCAAGCTTTGGTGTGAATTTTGGGGGATAGGTTATTTTGTTTTCATTATCTGGTGAATACAGAAGGAAGCCAGACAGCTAACATTACTTCTGAAGCTGAATATCGGTGCTGTCGGAACAAAACCTTGTATTCCAGTTTTTGACATAATGTGAAAATGCCTGTTGCCCTTTACATCATGTGCAAATTTCATGATGAAAGAACCAAAAGAAATGGTCCAAAATCACTTGGAAAAATGTCTGGTTCTATTGACTTCCATTAGAAGTGAAGTATGTTTTTTCCTTCTCCTGTAAAGTTACCATTTTGGAGATATAAGGTTTTGACATGAGTGATATCTTATTGTAGGCATGCAACTTGTGTAAGTGTCAATGGAGAGAATGGATGACTCAAATCATATAAATGACTCATCAGATTGGAAAGCCAAAGTTAGGAAGGCAGCTGGCTTCCTAGATACTTTACCACTTCTCCAGTTTGGCTTCTCTGCTCTGGCCAAAGGGGTAAAAACATGTCTCTGGTGTTCATTTTGCACTAAATAGAGATGTTTTTTTTTGTGGTAAAAGCAACACAAATGCTAGCTTGTTTGTATTTATTAGACTACAGATCAGTGGTTAAGCTAGCACTCAGGATTGGTTGAGACCTCATGAATTCCCAATTGATGTATGTATTTCACTAATTCATGCTGTGAGAGAATTTCTACAATAAAAGTCCCCAGAAGTGTGTATTTACTGTCCCCAAAAGCACTCCTGTGGATTTCACCACCAAACCAACAATACCTCAAATGCTCTCATCAATGGACAATTTAATACGAGCCTGATTTGGTCCAGTTTTTATCTGCCTGTGAACTTCAAATAGTGCAGTTGATCTTCACTACAGCTGCTTTTCTGGCCTTTCACTTTCCCTACTCCTCCTCTCTAACAGAGCAGGCTGGATCTATTTGTCTATGATGACAAAAGCGGAGATGGAAATCAATCCCTGGATGAATAATAGGCATTCTAAAGCCATTTCATCCAGAACAGATCAAAACGGAGCTCTGTCTGCTTTCAGAAACAAATAAAAAAGCCACAGTGTCTACAGCAAGAAGAACAGTCTAAAAATTGCCCACTCCACTAAAACACAGTGCACATTGTATGGGTTTACTGGTAGAGGCTGGGTGGGGGAGGGCTATATAGATATATTTAAAGTAATTCATTTTGATTCACACTTTATTTCCACAGTGAACACAGTTTCTCACATCCAGTGAGAGTAACAGTGGCTGCATGTTTCAGTAACATGTTCAGTCCCAGTTGTTTGGATGGTTCACTGTAGATGCTTTGTAAATGCTCAGTGTATCTGTGCATTTAAATACCCATTAAATGCAACTGAACTTGAGATTTAGTGTGAAAGAGTTTAAATCTATCCTCGAGGCAAAACCTACATCTATTCCTAACCTAAACCCTGACAATAATGTTGTTGATAATCAACTAAACATCACTAGAAAGTTTGTCAATGATTTAAATATGTGTAGAACATCTATAGGGGACAATCTACATAAAGTGTGACCCATGTTCCAACTAAAGAGTGTATATAATATATATATCATACATGCAGTCAATGGTTCCAACTGCTCAAAGATTCTAGCCTCTCGTTCTCATTCAAGCAGCTCAAGGAGTCTTGTTACAGTGGAGGCTGTCGAGAGGAACTGGAGCTTGCTTTTGTTAGTTTGCTGCTTGTTGATCTGGCCGTAGGTCTCCAGTGAGCAGCATCCACTGTAGTCTGCTAAAGGTGATAAAGGTATCACTTTGCCAGCCATTTACTGCATTTGAAGAGGGCTACAATCATGGATTTTATCACACTTCAGCCTGAACTACTAAGGATTGAGTCAAGAAAATGTGCGACAATGCAATGTCAAAAGAAACTGGTGGTAAGTCATTTAGTTATTACTTTTTCAGAAGATAGTTCTGAGAAGATTAGACACAATCCACTTGAAAAAAGAAAGGCCAAGTCAGTGGACTGGCCACACCAGGGTCCAGACCTCAAAAGCACTGAATCTAATTGGGATTGCAGGAAATGCAACCAACTTTTAGACTTTTCAAGTATGGGAAAATACACATGCAAATTTCTTCAAATGACTGAAATCAAGTCTCATGAGTGTCTAGTCTCAAAAGAAAAGGAGATGTGCAAAAACAAAGCAGGCAAACTAAATAAAAAAGGAATACACATATATATATATATTTCCTATGTTGAAAAATGCATCAAGGTCTCTGACAGAACTGTACAATCATATATTAAGACATCCCCAAATATAAAAAAATCACATAAATAAAATAGAAAGTATGCAAAATTGGTCAGCTCATGGGGTCACTTCCAAAGGCAGGCAGAAAACAACACAAAACGAGGAGAACATCACGAATTCAGGAGCTAAAGGAGACAGTCGGTCATTTAACATAGAGAATTTTCAACACCTTAGTTCATGTTAGCATTTTCTTGCGTGAGACGTTCCTCAGACCCCCTCCATGACCCGGTTCACGCTTTCCGTCCCTGATGGCCTAATTAATTTACAACTGAATTGCAAATGCAAATATGAATGGGAGACGCAGATCTGAAGCTGGTTTAATGTAGCGCGTCATGTGACCATGTGAAGTAACCCAGAGCAGAGTCGTGCTGGTCATGAATCAACAGAGAGAGAGGGGTGGAGAACCTGGGAGAAACGTGATGACAATTTAGTACCTCAGATAGAACAGCACATCCACTCTCTCGGGCTCCTTCTCTCTTTTTACTCTCGTATTCACCCTCTATTATTAATTTCTCCCTCACTCTCTTTATTTCTTAATGAGAATAATCTGATCTGGAGCCATATCTTCAACACTGCAATACACACTGCTTTAATGAAATTGCTTTAATTAAACATGCACACACACACACATACACACACACACACACGCACACATTCATGAGTCCATGCCAAAGCACTGGCCTCAAGAAACCTGGTGGTCTTCGAAATACATCTACTGAATCATTTATCAAGCCAAACCCCCACAGTGTTTTGCATGTAGTAGGTGCTTCATAGGCAATGATGCTACCTCAGAGTGGGGTGGACGACACAAATCTTGAATTACTATAAATAATCCTGTTATGGATCTTAAGGCAGTTAGAGGACATTGAGCAGACTTGGTGAAGAGGTTGGGTATAGTTTAGGCCTGTCACATTAAATAATGGCTTAATTGCCATTTAAATAATTGCAATGAACAATTTTATTGTCTCTTTTGTTCATTGCAGCTATTAAATTATAAGCCCCAAGAAGGCAAGTTGGCTGATTGGCTGTATTTCTTCTTAACTATTGATATTAAGTAGCTCCCAACTGATGATCACAATAGGTGGAGCTAAATAAACGATTATTCAACACTGCCATCAAAATGTATTAACAAACATTAAATGAACAAACATTACTCACTGCTCCCCTCTAAAAGTGGTATTTGGTTTTGGTTTTGTCCATGGTTTGGGTTTTATTTCTATCATTAGACAAGGAAAAAAAAATGTCCAAGATTACTAGGCTACATGAACTCAGGACAGATTGTCACTCTAGGAATTTGCATGCTAATTTAACTAAATTTGATAGCAAGCAAGCTACACCTAGCAAACTAGTGGCATCAGGGTAAGATAAGTTAATACTAGGTACGACCTGCTAGCTTGCTATAGTTTCAGGAAGTTGTTTTACTGAACAATTACTCAAATCATTAGCAATTGACATGCACAGCTAAAATGTTTAATGAAAGTATTTGCAATATAGGACCAGTTCCTAGGGCAACAACTAGCCAGAGCTACTGCAATCATGGAGTGTGGTTGTTTTGGGTGTAGTATGGGGGGTAACTGGAGGCACCAAGTAAAATTTCACCTATGGCGCCACGTTTGGGCCACCACTATACAATTGATGATAAAATCATAGTTATTTAAGTGTTCTTTAGTAAAGACAGTGGTTCTATATAGAAACATGAACATTCAAAGAACCCTATCCAAAAGGGTTCTTTGCATCATGAAAGGTTCTTCAGGCTGATGGAGAATGTGCTGTAGATGGTTCTATATAGAACCTTTTTGAAATGGGCTCTATACAGCACCAAAATGGTTTTTCTGTTGTCCTTTTTGGTGCTATATGGAACCCTTTTCAAAAAGGTTCTATTTAGGACCTTTTTCTTTACTAAAGAACCCCTGACGAGCCATCTTTTTAAGTATGTGGGCATGTACTGACTGACCACACATGGTAATCTAATCTTCGATACAAGTATGTATGGTTGATGGTCACTCTTGGCCATATTAGTGAGGAATCAATGTAATGGGATATGGCTCTTCACTGGACCCTGTTAGGAGTCCCAGTGTCCTTCAACATGGTGGCAGGAAGGGGAAGTCTGGGAGTGTCTTTCTTTTCCAGACTCATCAACGTAGTGATTATACAAGATTATAATCAGACTGTAATTTCTCATAATTTCCTTTGAAGATACTGTATGCAATATAAACATCCCCCCTCAATAACAGAAACATTGTAATACATTAAAGTAGTGTACATTTAATCAAAACCCTACGTGTACAATGTATGGTAGAATAATTAATGGCCCTATGATACTTAGATCAACACTCGCATGAAGAAATGAGGCCAAAAGCTCAGTGTTACAGAAGCTCCAGTGCTGCTTCCAGAAATCACCATTTCTGACCATGAAATCAAAGTGACCAAACGCTTTACTGTAATAGAATGAGATTTTTTAAAGCCATGTAAAAGCCCATTTTCATATTTAAAATGTGTCCGTGGCAGAAATAGCTCAAACAGGAAATGTCTCAGGAGGAAAAGCCTCAGGAGAAAGAGAGCGAGTCTAATAAAAAAGCTCCAAATTAGCAGAGCCGTCTGTCACTCATTCTATCAGCCTCTCTCTCTCTCTCCCTCTCTCTCTCTCTCCCTCGCTCTCTCTGCCTTTGCCCACAAAATGCTACATTGCCAAGACTGGCATGGTAACTGTGTTTGCATGACTGTTCAAAAGTTATGAATAACTTTTTAATAATACAAACTGATGTTGTATAGATTGAATATTATGCTAGTATAGCACAACTTCCTGGCTTTAAATAATTCTGAATCTGACAAAATGCAGAAACATTTAATGTGTCCAGAATGATTAACAGAGCTGGAGAATATTGTAGAATCAAACCTAAATCTCTAAAAAATCTATAAAATAAAATTCATTGTTAGAAAGAAGTTAAAATAAATTTTACATCATAAATGAATTTTCGAATAAAATTGATATAAAAAATGAGGTTTATAATTAGATTAATAAGTCTTTATAATATGTTGTTATAAGAATACTAACAATAATGAGAACAAAACAACAACAATAACAACATTAATAATAACAATATCTCAAAAAGAAGTTTTAATAAAATGACTATCCAGTAATTCTAATAAAATTAATATCCAGAATTAAGCTCAAATAGCATTACTGTCCAGAAAGACATTCCGATCAAATTAATACCCAGAATGACCATGTTTTAATGAAACTGATAAACTAATACTACTACTACTATTACTTCTACTACTACTACTAATAATAATAATAATTTTTATTTATAAAGTACTTTTCATGCTGGTGGAAGCTAAAAGTGCTTTACAGACAGGTGATAAAGTTAAACAGTAATACAAGAAATTATAATTATTAATTCAGAATCACATAAGAAAATGACACAGATCAAATTAAAAGATGAATACCATGAGATGTAGAGTTTGAATTAAATGCAAAATTAAAGAGACATATTTTCAGATGCTTCTTAAAAAAGTGAACACTTAGCTAATAAAACTAATATTCAAAAGTGGTGATCAAACATTGAGACAATAAATTATCCTGCATTAAATCAATATTTTGCTGTAACCAAACAATGTTGCATAAAATATCTAATAATATCTTCTATCTTTTCATTGGTATCATTGCAACCTACACTGCATAAATTAAAATGGTGGAGACCAGGGGTTCTCAGCCTTGTCCATACCAAAGTCCACCTGTTTATCACTAGAATGCATGAAGGTCCAGAGGAAAAAAAATACGCAACTGTTTTGCTTTAAATAAATAAATAAATAAATAAATAAATAAATAAATAAAAATTAAAAAAAACATTTTTAGGTAACATTTTTAGGTAAACACTTTATTTGGATGGTCCACTGTAGATGCTTTGCAGATGCTCAGTCTATTTGCTTTCAACTAATTATCCATTAAATGCAACTGAACTTGAAGTTGCATATGAAAGATTCTATTAAATCTGTCCCTAGCCCTAAACTTAACCCTAACCTCAAGACAAAACCTACACCTACTCCTAAACCTAACCCTAACCTTGTTGTTGATAATCACCAGAAAGTTAGTTGATATTATAAGTATCTGCAGATCATCTATAGGGGTCCATCCAAATAAAGTTTTTCTCATGTTATTTGAAGTCAGTTTCTTTTTCACTGATTCTTATAACAAAGTGGCATCACCGGCCGGCTACGGACCACTGGCTCCTCCTCAGGACTGGCCCAAGCACCACTTGAAAAAACTTGGTATATGCAATTATTAAAAATGTTAATATGATATATGATCCCAAAGTTTTGCGAGTGCTGTATATCAGACAGTCTTGTTATTGCAGTGATGCCTCTGCTTTTATACAGCAGCTATTTCTGAAGCTGTTAACAGAATGTGTCTGTGTGGAGTATTATTAGTGGTGAGTGGGCACTCGTCTGTCTGAGAGTGATGGAAGAGTTGTGATGCTGGCTTTCTTCCACAGAGAAATGGGATGCAGCCGGACACTGATTTCTACTTTGGCGTGTAGTGGGCAGGGGATTGCAATAAAATAATTAGCCCCATAAAACCGAATTAAAGTGTTGATTGATGTGGGGTGGCTCTGTGGCCCCTCAAGGCTTTTCTATCTCCACACACACACACACACACACACACACACACACACACACACACACACACACACACAATGTTGACCTGTTAGTTTAATTAAACTGCATACTTTTGTATTGAGTTGCTATTGGTGAATACTGTATGTTATTTTATTGAGTAAATCCTGCACAAACATTATAGACCAACTTTAAATTATTTAATTTACAGTCAAAAGGATCATTGTTCATTAGGATACATTTCTGAGGAGATTACATGTTAAATAATCCACTTTTCTAAGGAAGAAGAATGTTAAAGGAAAATAAGTAAAAAAAACAGAAGTTTCTCTAAACTCTAAACATTCTTAACAATGACCTACAAGACCTGCTAGACATCAAAATTGTCATCAGATAAACAGCATCTAAAGCTTTCATCTTTGAGAGAGAGGAGAAAATCAAGCTGCTTCAGATCTGAAAACATCCACAGGTGTTTCTGTCCATCCTTCCACTGTGAGAAGACGACTCAGCGCTATGGGTCTGAAAGGATGTGTAGCTGTCAAGAAGAACCTCACTGAGAAAAGGAGACGGACACAACAAACAAAGAAGCTTATAGAATACTATAAAACTAGTAGTATGTTAGGCCAGTCACATGCATATTTTTAGACATTATTTTTAGGAAACTTACTATTTTGGAACATAGTATTCAGTGTCAAAGTAGACAATCTGTCAGGAAATGACTATAAATAGATAATTGCAGTATATTATTTAGCATGTAATAACTTCTTGGTGTTCCCAAAAACTTGGAATATTGAATAAAACACATGGTTATTGAAAAAAAAAAAAAAAAAAACAACTAAACAATTTATTTATATAAGTGATATTTATAAGTGATGAACTTTTAAACAGTAGTGTTATTCAAACCCACTGAAGAATATTAGTTGCTGGCGTTCTTAGAACAATTGACTGACTATAGTCCAGACCTCAACATCACTGACGGTGTTAGATACTTGGATCTTGAGAAGCAAAACATGCACCCAACTTCTAAGACTGAACTTTAGAGGTGTGGAAAACATTCTGAAAATTTCTTTGAAAACCTGAAAGAAAGTCTTGTAAAAAAAATTACATATGATATCGACGCTGTCCAATGAAGAACAAGTATCTCCAAAATATTAACTTTACAGTAGAGAGCAAAAACGTTCTTTACTTTCAATGTCAGTTAATGGAAAAAGTTTTTATTCTAAACAATTTTGGAGCATTTCTATTGGTCCAATCATCATGAAATTTTCACACAATGTAAAGAACAGTTGCTGAGCTCAAGTGATGCAGAAAAGTAAAAATCGCAAAAAATGGAGATACATGTTTTTCATTGGACAGTGACAATATTATACTTACATGTCAAGACTGTGTAAGTGCCTGCAATGTAAATATATGTTTTCTATTCATCTACAGTGTCAAATGCATAACTTAAAGTATTAATGTGCCAATTTGGGAATTAATTAAATGAAAGGCAAAAAATGAAAGGTGTTTTTTAAGGGTTCTTTAGTAAAGACAGTGGTTCTATATAGAGCCATGAAAACTTAAAGGACCATTTGCATGTTTAAACGGCTCTTTGATGGAGAATATGTTGTATATGGTTCTACGTAGTGTCTTCTGTTGTTACGAGCTTGACCTCATAACTATAGCAGAACCATTAGAACCATATACAACACATTCTCCATCTATCTGAAGAAATATTTGACCAGGCACAACATGCATATGGTTCTTTGAGTGTTCTTGGTTCTATATAGAACCACAGTCTTTACTAAAGAACCCTTGAAGAACCATATTTAAGTGTAGAAATTATTCTGTATCTGGTAAAATAAATGGTCAGTGACAATTTCATGAACAACATAATGGTCTTTTGGCATTTAATTACAGAATTCAGTTGATGTGTGCAGACATGTAGGTGTGTGTTAAGTATTTGGCAGCATCTTTGAACTTGGCACAGCCAATCAGACTTTAGAACTAGAAGAATGTGTTTTATAAATCTTAACCTAACTTTAATTATAAAATAGTTTTGGCTGTTTTAGTTGGGATAATGGCTTCTTTTTATATGCCTATTACTATGTTCATTATCTTTGTGAGAACGTTTAGGTCCTCACAAGTGCAGAAACAAACACATACACACTCACACACACACACACACACACACACAAATAAGCAAATAAATACACTTTCACACAAAGTGAAACCTCAATGAAAGAAAAAAGACAATTCAGGCATTGATCACCGCTCCACTGGATGCCAGGCTGAATATTTCCCATGACTCTTTGCTCTAAAACACCAAAACACACAGCACACACTGGGAATAGCTGATAAAGTGGAGCCGGTGCACTGGACGCTGGAATAACTTTATTAGCTTAGACTTCTTCATGCTCTCTCTCTCGCACTCTTTCACAGATGTGCTAAATTAGCATTCAAAACATTGGAGCTGGAGGGAGAAAGACACAAAAAACAAACAAAATCATTCCAGAGCGTCCGAGCGTCCAACTTTGCAGGTCAAGCTGTGTGTGTGTGATGTGCAAGCCAACAAAAATGTGAAGTTCTTCCAACTACACTGAACTTCACAATTTCCTGCCAAAGTAACTTAAACAAGCCATGGGGGCAGGGCTTATAGAGCAAGCTACTTAATATGCATTTTAAAGTTTTTTCCCTCTTTATAAAATTATTATTGTGCACATAGAATATTTACTGACAACTCCAACAACTTTAAGACTGAACTGACTTTAAAAAAGTGTTGATGTTTCACTTTGGGAACTCATGACCTCTCTCAAAGTTTACACCTGCTCAAATGGCCACCTGCCATTTTCAGGCCTTCGTTAGCGGACACACAAATACACACACAAACATGGAGTCCATGCATGGTCAGCCATGCAGTCGTCTAGCCCAGCAGCAGGTGTGGGCAGTAAAGTTAATGTTGCGTTTCAGGTCCTCGCGCTGCACATTTATCTGAGCAACTCCCCTACCAACTGAACGCCCATTCCGTTTATACCTCCACAAACGGAGAGCCAGTCTGACCCTCTACTGACCCCGCCTACTTTGTGCTGCACTCTACAAGAGCTCATAACTCGGAATTTCTGACCTCAGAGTAGAAAAATCAAAGGAAATGTTTAAATGGGAATTTCTACCTGATTGAGGGACTTAATGAGGTCCCCTTAATCTTGTTTAAATTTCCTGTCAGAGGAGTTATGCTGTCCATGTTGTCCTTCGTAAAGGGTACCCAGGTGTAGGGTCAGAAAAAGCAGGTAGAAATTAGTTTAAACTGCAGTTCCACAGTAAAACTTACTTAAAAAGGCAATGAAGTTCACACCTACACTGTTAGAAATAAAGGTTCTGTGCAGGTACATTTCATCAATTTACAAACAATGTAAATGTTCCCTCAAAGGTACAACAGTGGCTTGAAGGTCCAATTGTGAACCTTAAATAAGTTTTTCCAGGTGAAAAGTTCGTATTTGTACCTTTTCATAACTGAATGTTCTAAAACAGAACAATAAAATAAAAGTCCTGGAGGCGAGATGGGGTGTGTGGAGTCAGTACAGCTTAGAACATATCATTTCAATGGATTATGGTTCAGTTATGTCCCCTGACTAAAGGTACTGAGATGTACCCTTGAGGGTTCCACCTCAGTGACAAGTAGGCGTACTGCCCAGTGACAGTTTACTACCTTTATTTCTGAGAGTGTTTGAAATTTAAAAGGATTTTAGGATTATATTATGATATATTTACATGAAGGGCTTTCATTGAGATAGTAATATAAGCTAATGATAAGCTAAATATGTATAAAATCATCATTTATAGGGTACTTTCTATTGTGAGGCATCTGTCCCAAACCCTATCCTCTAAATTTAGACTTGAGAAAATAACACTTACATTACTTTGTGTTTTTTCAGTGTTTTAAAATGTAAAGTGAAGTTGAAAGATTTAAATTGATAGAGTTGATTTTTTCTAAATAAAAAACTGAACTAGGTTTTCGTGTCATTACTGAACAGCCCTGCATTTTAGAGCAGGAAGTGAAATTGCATCTCTGTCCATCATGGCTACATTGTTTTGAAGTAAATGAGTCGCAAAATCTGAAAATCAGTGTGGAACATTAAAAATTGTCATTACTGAAACACATATTCTTTGCAATTACGCAAAGCCTTTTGCATTTTAATCAAAAAAATATTGTGTTTACTAATCATGCACTGGGTAGCGTTTTTAGGTTCAAACTGCTTAAACTGAGCTAAAATTGTCACTTTTGAAACGTTTCTTAAAGCTTAGTTGAAATAAACATAATTAAGTTACAGTGTCACTCAAAGCAAGGATGTTAGTCTAAAGTCCAGGTTAAAAGTCTGAAATGTGTTTGGAATTCAGTTTTGGAATCAATTTGCTAGAATGATCCATATAAAATCTGTACGATGCTTCCTTCATTGTTGGAAACACTATGTTTTTTTTAGAGCAAGACGAATTCAAATTGGTAAGCACATGTTATTGTTTTGTTTACTTTGTGTATTGAAGCATGTTTCTGTTCACACATTTTCTCCTTTAAAATGGTATTTTATGACACAAATGATCTGTGCCTTCTTCACCAAAAATGCAACATCTGTTGTGTGAAATCAAGTTATTAGCAGAGAAAATGAGATAAAACAGCAGAAATAGCCACTTTTTTGTGTTGGTCTTTAAGGATAAGTTGTTTTTGGGTTAATTTATTGACAAATATTTCAAAGTTCATATGACGTCTCTCACTGTCATCACAAAATCTTATATCTCCAAAATGGGAATTTTCAGGTGAAGGAAAATAAATTCTTAACATTAGTTTTTTTTTTCTGAAGTAGTTTTAGAGCATTTCTGTCGGTCCATTCGTCATGAAATTTTTCTAAAGTTTCTAATCAAGGAGAAAAAGCTCGTCAGTGGACAAAGGACTGTTCCTCAGGTTTTTTGTAGTTCATTCATTTATTTATTTATTGTAGTTATTTCTCTGGTGTCCCATGTAAAGTTAAAGTAAATTATGCTGCTGTATCTCCAAAAAACTTCACAGTATGAGGAAAATGGATTTATAAATTTTTCCAAGCAATTTGGACCATTTCACATCATAAAGGGCAATGGGCAATGAAAAACGCCAAAAATGGTGATATGAGGTTTTGTCCCAACAGAAGCGATATATATATATATATATATATATATATATATATATATATATATATATATATATATATATATATATATATACACATCACTGCTGCTTGAGACATATATATATATATATATATATATAGACATATTATATATATTTTTTAAGCTGATAAAGCTTTTGTATCTTTGTATATATAATAAACTGTGATTTGTTTTTGAATATTTACAACCAAAAATGTAGGTGATTAATACCATTAGGAGACTCTATTCCAGGTTATGGCTGCTGACAACACACCAGTGTAGCTCCCAACATTAAAACATTTTAAGTGGTTGTACTGTATAAGTGAAATAAAGTTAATTGCCTCTTGGCTCCAGCACAATGTTTTAGGCCCCTGCAGTGCACTCTACATCTATTCAAGCAAAACTAAACTCTGGCTTAGTGACAATATTAAAGCGTACAAGCAAATCTTCCATTATATCTGAACAAAATAATCCATTACTATAAATTAATTAATAATTGTAAACAGTTGTAACCTAAGGGCTGAGAATGAGGTGTCTGTGTTTTATCAATTCAAGCCTGAAGCTGTAAAGCAGCAAGATAATGTATTTAAATTTGATTCAGTCATTGTTGTTTACAATCTTTCTTTGAAGAAAGAATAACCGTCCTTCACCTTTTTCCATGTTTTTACTTGTTTGACATTGAAATAAAGACAGCAGTGGAGTCTGTGTTGACACAGAATGTAAATGAAGTGTAAAAGTAGTTCTTTATGTAATTAACAATGAAATTACATGTAATTACATATATTTATATTGGAATATCTATTGCAATTGACAGTAACAACTCAAGACTCCACTGATATAAATATCACTGTTGTTGGAACAAAACCTCATATATCCAAACTGATAACCTTACAGGAGAAGAGAAAAAACTACATTACTTTTAATGTAAGTCAATGGAACCAGACCTTTTTCCAAGTCATTTTGGACCTTTTCTTTTCGTCCATTCTTGATAAAATTTACACCCAATGTAAAGGACAACGGGTATTTTCAAATTATGTCAAAAACTGAAAAATGGAGATACGAGGTTTTGTTCTGACAACAGCAATATATAGCTTTGTTTTTTCTTTTTTTATTACCACTTTTAGTACTAGGCATAGAAATTTGATATTAGAGAAAAAAAGAGAGAGAGAGAAAGAGAGAGAGAGAGACAGAGAGAGAGAGAGAGAGAGAGAGAGAGAGAGAGAGAGAGAGAGAGAGAGAAACCGGATCTCGTCACTTTGGTTGGCAATCGATTCTTCCTCAATTAAGAGCAGCATGTTGAAGGAAGTGAGATCGTAGCTTCTCTTTATCTGCACTGAAACATCTCTGTTTCTCCTGCTCGGTGTGGGGGGAGTCAGGCTGGAGCTGAAGAGATGAGCAGGTGCTGCTGTCAGCTTTAACCTTCTCCAGATCAGACAGTCAGACACTGCCCCCAGTCTTTCTATCTCTCTCTCACTCAGTCAACATTAATCTCTCTCTCCCTCCCTTTAACTCTGTCTCTCCTTTCCATTCTCTTCTTTTTTCTTCTTTCGCTTGATCCATTCTTTTCCTTGCTCATTCAGTTCCATCTTCTTTAGTTCAACACTTATATACACCCAGGAGAAGAGGGGAATTCATCTAGGGGCAGTTCTTTTTAGTCATTTGCATAGCCCAGGGGGTGCAACCCAAATGTTAAGATGAACCAATTTGCCCTTTCAACAAAAATCAAACCACCTTGGGAGCCACAACATTTTATGTGCATTTTATTGAAGGAATGTTTCACCATCTTGGCTGTAAATATGTCTCAGTATGTGCTGATGTCCTAGTCTAGTATAAAAAAATATAATATAAATGAAAACGCAGACTTACTTTGCTCTGCTTTAAGCTTTAGCTCAGCTATAGCTGCTTTTCTCACATCTCTGGCAGGAAACTTTTCCCTCAAAAGTAGAACAGTTTCTTGTAAAATGTCTCTCTATGTTCATTTGTTTATGAGGCTGAAGTCAGGTTCTCATTCGCCAGCTTCATGTTCGAATTGTCCCGTTCCACCTTAAATGGTGCCTGAGGCACCAGAATGTAACCGCTGCACCATTTAAGGTGGAACGAGAAAATTCGAACAAGAAGTTGACAGTTTCTTGTTGCAGATTAAACATTTTAGGAAACCAGCTGGTGTGATTATAAATGCAAATAAGTCTGATTGTATCCAAACTATTGGTGTTTGTCTTAAATCTCTCTCTTTGCCTTTTCATTAGCTACTAGCTAGGTGAGATTGTTGCCTTTGTTGCTATGGTGACCAGCAGTCTGCACATCAACCTTCAGGGTTAAAAGTTGATGAATTTTATTTTTTCCTAAAAATCTAATTCTGCTGTGGAGCCGCGACAGGGTTCCCAAATCTGTACTTTTAATGTTCCCTAGTTTCTGAGTTCCCTATTTCTGTGTTCACTAGTCCCATATACAAGTTTCCTAGTCCTTATGGTCTTAGTCCCTGTGTTCCTTAGCTCCTACAGTTTCTGAGCTCCCTAGTTTTCTAGTTCTCATGCTCCTTAAGTTACACGTTCCCTAACACTAACATTTGTGGTTCCTGTACTCCCTACTTTTCCAGTTTAATTTTCCCTACTTCCCATGTTCCCTAGTTTTTGTGTTCCAAATGTGTCATAGTCAGTCATTAGGTCTGCTAGTTTCTTAACTCCTTGGTTTCCATATTTTTGTTTTCTAGATGCTATGTACACTAGTTCTCTATATTTTTATTCACTAGGTTCCTGTGTTCCTTCCTGGTTCCCATGTTCCCAAGTTTTTGTGTTCCCAATGTGTCATGGTCAGTCATTAAGTCTGCTAATTTCTTAGCTCCTTAGTTCCCTTGTTCCATATTTTTGTACACTAGTCCTCTATTTTTGTTCCCTAGTTTGGCAGTTCTCATGTTCCCTAGTTCTTGTGTTCTGTTTCCCTTTTTCCGTGTTTCCTAATTCTGTCTTCCAAATTACAAGTTTCTGTGTTCATCTTTCTCATATTTCTTAGTTCTAGTGTCCAACAGTTCCCATAGTTTCCTTATTGTATATGTTATCTAATTGCCACATTCCCTACTTTTTTATGTTTCCTACTTTCTGTGTTCCCTTGTTCCCATTTTTCCTGTTCTTATTGTTCCCTAGTGTTGCTGCACTCCATATTTCTCATGTTCCTATATTCTCTAGTTTAATAATAAAAAGCAAATTCAAGTTTTACATGTGATTCCACTAAAGGGCTGAAGTTCAAAACAAAATTCAAGTCCGTGTCCAACCCTGAAGGATTTCCAAATGGCTAATTTTACTTGGCCAAAACACACTTTGTAGGCTCAACCTGGGAATACATGCAGCCAAAAGCGACTAAAGTACTGATGAGCAGGAAGTCGAACCATCTGAGGACTTCAAGAGGAGTTCAAGAAGTTCGAGAATTTGAGAAGATGCAGTTATTACTGAAGAAAACAAAAGAATGTCATGATTTGATAGTCATTATTTCTCACTCATAGCACAGATGTATTCTGTGGAAAGTGCAGATACTAAACTAAACCATTCCACATCATGTCTGTGTATGTAAGTAGAAGAGGAGATACTATATTATGATTTAAATTTGATGAAAACAATAAGAAGTGGTTCCTTTACATTTTTTGCCATAGTTTTACATTGAAACAAATGGAAAAAAGTCAGGTTTGAATTGTTGCTACACCATGTATATTAACTGTAAATATCATGTGATGCACTGTAAATGAATCATATAGTGATTCTAAATTTCTAAAGATTATAAAATAAAAAAACAGGCATATTTCAGTCTGAATGCATTCCATTCGTCTTGAACGATCCCCCGACTCCCACCGCCTGTCTGTTCTCTCCATCCGCGTGCTGCTAACACTGAGTGCAGGGGCGGAATGATGCTCATGTCCCATATGCTCCCTCCCTCTTCCTCCTGACTGACTGATGCTTAAGAACACAATGAGACACATTGCGGCAAAACGAGTATTTTCAACTCACCAAGCTGCGAAACGACAATGACAGCCAACAGCCAGTTGCTGCAGAGCATGCCAGTCAGTAATGCAGCACAGAGCTCACCTGTTACTAATGGAAACAGCGTAATACCCACTGCTGTCATCTTAATCACTATAATAATGCAAAGCGGCTGTGTGATAAATGATTATAATAACAAAGCAAGTGCGGTTTGTTTATTTGACTCCTTAGTTAAACATGGCAACACCGACTGGAGCATCTGGTGTGTAGACACAGAAGAGAAAATGAAAGAACAGATTGCATTATTATACAGTATAAGTGAAATTAAAATGCCCATGAACTATAAACAGCTCAGTTGCATAAACATGGAGCAAAAAGATTTAAATAATGTATCAAGGTGGGAAAAAAGAGTTAATTCTAGTGAGGTACTGAAATGAAAATTCTTGGCTGAAACTGAAATTGAAATCGAGGACACAATCTGTCAAAAACTGAAAACTGAAAAAAAAAATGTTTTATTTAATTATTTATAATGTACTTTTATATGCAGACATATGCAAAATGTTATGTGGTCAAATTACATGTTTTGACCTTCGAAGTGAAAAGAAGGTAAAATATCTACAGTCAACTTAAATATGACATTTTGTGCCAATTTGAATGCACAATTTCTATGTATTTGCTAAATTGGACGTATTAGACATAAACTATAAAATGTGCCGTAACTTTTTCACAGGCCACATTTTAAGTTATATCTTTTCTAATATGTTAAATTCAGCAAATAAAAAGTAATGATGAAATGAAAATGTTGAATGATGATGAAACGTTCCCTCATCATGCCATTTCTTCTGGTTACTCCACCATTTTTAAGGACGCTTGCAACTCTTCTACAATACTGACTGCATTCTGTTCACACTTAATAAACTGCATTTCACACATGCCAGATTTTCACCTCTGGAGTCACTGTGGAAATGTAAATTGAAATACATTCATGGCGTTTCTATTAACACTACCTTTGTATCAAAAACTGCGTTCACACAATGCAAACCTCTTATAGTATGAAGACGGTGTGAATGTAGAGAATGTGTTCATACTGAAAAGCCTGAAAGTGGTAGCAGAGAAAAGGTACAACACAACAATCAGCATAAGCAGCTTCGTGTTCCTCATTCTGTTTTTTTCTGTTCATGAGTCTGAGATTTATGCAGGCCAGAACATGCATAAAAGAGACTGGAGCCTGAGGCATCGATATGCAAGTGCAGAGTCCGTTCAAGCACGGGCAGTACGGGCAGCAGGGGTCAATACACATGCAGAGCAGGGTAGCACAGTATATTCCATAATCATAAAACGGAAATACAGGCAACTAAAGCAAAAACTAGAAACTACTTGAAATACACTAGAAACAGGGTACAGGGTACAGGATAAACAAGGCAATACTTGAAATAGGAGGAAACACAGGAACTAGAGAACTTGAGAACTAGGAACACAAAAACTAGGGAAAGCAAAACACAGGAAGATTAACATGAAAATAGGGATGCAAATAGTGAACTGGAGAACAAATTAACTTGTGAATTCAAGAACTAGAGAACTCAAGAACTGGAAACGTATGACATAGGGAACACAAGAACTAGGGAACATATGAACTAGGGAGAAAAAGAACTAAAGAAATACTGGAAACATGGGAACACTGGAAGTTGGGAACATGAAAATAGGGAAGTAGAGAAAATGAGAACATATAAACTAGAGAACTTAGAATGAGCACCATAAGACATAGAGAACACAGGAAGTCATCCAAGGAACACAAACAAACAAACCAAACCAAAAAAATAAACTAGAACATTTGGGAAGTAGGAAACATGGAAAATAAGTAATGTCAAAAATAGGGAACAAAGGAACATGGGAAATAATGTACATGAATATAAGCAAGGAAATAGAATACATGGAAGTAAGGAACATGAAACATGAATAGGGAACACAGGAAGATATGAAAACTAGAGAACTCAGAAACAAGCAACGTAGGATATAAGGAAAGAGGAACAAATGGAGACAGAAACTCACAAACTAAAAAGGAGGAAATTTGGGAATTAGGGAACATGGAAAGTAGGGAATATTCAAATGGGGAAGTAAGGAAATCAGGAACTTAGTGAGAACATAAGGGGGGATAATAACTAGATAATAACTGGGGAAAATGAGAATAAGGCAGCAAAGGAACTTGAAAACATGGGAAATAAAGTAAGGAACATAGGAATTAGGTAACCTGAGAATTAGGCAACATTGGAATTAAAGAAAACAGCAAATAAGGGACAGAAGCTATGGAGAATTTAGGAAAACATGAGCTAAGGAACTGCAAACCACATAAATAGAGAACGAGGGAACACAGATAAAGATAAGAACTAGGAAACATTGCTCAGAACTGCAAAAGCACATGTACGACTTTTCCAAAGGCACCAACTGCACTAAACACAACATGGACTATTTATTCCAAGACATAACACAACACAAAAGGCGCTGTGGAGGAGACAGAAATTTCCAGAGTCCCGGGACAGAAACAGTCAATGCAGGCCTGACAAAACACCTGGACCAAATCAAATGAGCGTAAAATATGTCGCTGTGTAATGGACTGTGTTGGTCATTGCCAAACGTTATCAAAACCAGCTGACACATCTGAATCCTCTCCCCATCACATACAACACAATACACCTTCCTTTTGCCAGCAACATCTCATGTTCTTTATGCTCAGCTAATAAATGATATCACTGCCTCTCGTAGTTCCAAATCAAACAACTTTTCCACAGAGAGCAAAACAACTGTTCCAAGATGTTGTAAAGACAGTCAAGCTTTAACATAAGCAAGCATAAAGAACAAGAGTGCATCTTCGCAAATGCTAGATGCTCTTCTACACTTTTCAGTAATAAAAACTTTATCACAAACATCTAAATCAGTGTCATTACTAGAAATGTGACAATAACAAAACAAGTGTGGTTGTTTATTTTACTGCTTAGTTAAATATGGCAAAGCTGACTGAAACATCTGGTGTGAAAACAAAGGTGAGAATTGAAGATGTGTTATTAGTGTTAAGTATTTAAGAGGTTAAAATGCCAACTGGACTGTAGCCAAACGTTTCAGCTGCATAAACTCATTTTCAGAGTAAAACGGACTCAAGCACTGCATCAAAATACAATTCAGAATGGTCAGTTTGGCACATTTGTCCATTCAAACCATGACACCATCTATGCTATAAAAATATCATCTGGAATTGCTTAATTTTTTCTTACTTTTAGTGAATCCAACTTTAGGTTAGGTCCCAAAAATGCCATGCCATGCCAACTGATATTCCCAAGACAGGTTTATAAAACGGATAGTTCTGGTCCTAAAATCTGATTGGCTAAACCACGTTCGAAGCCTTTGTGAAATCCATGATATACCATGACTATAACTGCCTCAACAGCAACTGAACTCTGTATTACGAAAAAAACCTTCTGCTGTTAATGGATTAATCTTTGATCGCTGATCACACAGAGTGTACTGATGAAGAAAGAACCCATTTTTTGTTTAAATTGAGGGGCTGAAAACTTGTTTTCTTAACTAGAACCAGGCTGGTCAGCTAGCCTAAGCTAAAAGATAGCAAACATGCTAAACAACTCCAACATTAATATCACAGGCTTGAATTAAAGTACTCACGATACGATTCACTGAAAAACAGCAATATAAAAGTTTAAAGAATGTCACCTGAATGTCTTAAACGCTTCAAATATCTGTGTTTCAGTCAGAAGTAGCATCAGATCCAGGCTGAATCCCACATGGCTCCATACTCCCTAACTAAATAGTCTGCTGTGTAACATTAAGTTTATAAATTCTAGCTTCTGCTGTCAAACAGTGCACCGCTTGTCGAGTATGGATTTGGCTGAATCCTAAATGACCATTTTTTAGCAATATTTTGCATTGTTGGAGTGCAGGAGTCAGTATTTAAATTCCTTTTTAAATTGTAATTCCCAAGAATTGTCATCTTTCAAATTATATGTACTGCAAGTACATTAAATAACAAAAACAAAAGTTTCTGAACACTTGTTTCTCGTCATTGTACGTATTTATGTTCCTCAGTCCTTATGTTCCCCTGGGTTCTCCTATTGGTATGAGTAACACTTGTGCTAGTTATTAAAAACATTCGCATGGAGGCCCTCAGGACCTCACCTTCACTTCCTTACTGTCAGCGTTTCCACAGAAACCTGTGTGCCCTCTGTGCCAGGCTGTGCCCAGGGACCTGGGAAAGGGCATCAGTCTGTAAACGCACGCTCAGCGATTCCATGACGCTTTTGCAACATTTGCTTTTGTCATCCTATTGGAATGCATGTTGTATTTTCTGCATCCTGGAAAATCTCAGGTTGGGAAGTGTTCCAATCATTCCAAGCTTGGAAAACAGAGCTTTAATTAAAACAGAATTCTGAGATTTTTCAGAATTTCTGCATAATTCAGTTTATCAGATTCAGTCAATCAGAGTGGTTTGATGAGAAATCGAGCAATATATACAAAGTTACTTCATGATTCCTTTAAAGTGGTGACAGGAACAATGTCTACAGCACAAATATGGTCATTTTATTTTCCACTTAAAAATAACCAATGAGCTAAACTTTAATATGTGATGCTGGTAGTGGCAAATTGAGAAAAAATGTGCTAACTTTCTGTGAGGGAGCTTTTGGAGGCATTAAATGCTTATCATCACCACTGTGAACAATTTTGACTTAGTACGGTTCTTTAGAAAAGAACATTTCACATCAAACTATTCTAAATTTGTAAAAATGTTGCAAATTTGAAGGAATTCCACTTTAACTCCTTAAAATTATTCAATAACTACAGGGATTTCAATGCAAACTGGCTGAGCTATTCTTAGGTTATAGAAGTGTGTAATAAAACCTTGGGCCCACTGGTGGCCCCTGGCCATTAAAGGGGTTAACACTATTATGGACATTAAATGTACACTGAGAATCATAAATATTGGGAAAATTAAGTAAAATAAGTAAACTTTTGCTGTATATTCATGAAAATGTATCAAAAGAAGAATATGATGCTTTGGTATGAATGTCAAAACTTTGGGGTTTCCCAGTGTCCAAATGTTGTAAAGTTTGTCAAGCCTCTACAAAAACAAATATGAATCTCAAGGCTAAATGCTTGCTATTGTTGGAACTGTGTTTCCTCTCTGAATCTCAACCATCAGTTCAGTATTTGTCAGCTTTTATTTTCGGGCAGTATTTTTTTATATAGATTGGAACAATGTTTTATTTCATGTCTATCAATTTCCACACTGTTAGAAATATAGGCTCTGTGCAGGTATATTTTTCGGTCATCAAGATATAAGCAATGAAAATGTACCCTTAAAGGTACAACAGTGGTTTGAAGGTCCAATTGTGCACCTTAAATAAGTTTTTCCAGGTGAAAAGTTTGTATTTGTACCTTTTCATAACCAAATGTTTTAAAACAACAATAAAATAAAAAGCCTGGAGACGAGACGGGGTGTGTGGAGTCAATACAACTTAGACAATATCGTTTCAATGGATTATGGTACAGTTATGTTCCCTGACTAAAGGTACTGAGATGTACCCCTTTGAGGGTCCCACCCCAGTGACAGTTTAATACCTTTATTTCTGAGAGTGCAGTAAATATTAGCACAAATGTATGACCAGTAATTCTGATTAAGCAAATGACATAAAGCAGGATGAAAACTGGAGACCTGACTACAGTGGAGATGCTTTATAGAGATGCTGAGACAGGCCTGAATAGGAGTTGTTGGGGGCTTTCAGACTTTGAATGAATTGTACTGTCTTTGAATGCAATCCAGGAGACTGACTTGGCCACTTTAAAGCTTTCCATTTTATCAAATGAGTTTGGAGGCATTTTTTTTTTTGGGGCAGACGAGATGATACTGTGCACTTCATTCTGCTACCATCATCACTTACATTATCAATAATGACTGGTAAGGCAGTTCCAGATGCAGCCATGCAAGCCCAAGCTGTGAAAGTGCCTCATGTACTTAGGATCATCTACAGTCCTGCAGTCCCTCGCTTCCTCCATGTTTCCTTTTCATCAACTTGATTGAGAAAAGATCTGTTCCTGGTGCTGATGAGGATGAAATCTGGCAGTTTAGCTTCTCCTTCTGTATTTCTCCTCATACTATTCTGTGAATGGTGAATCATACTTTTGGCCCTACACTCCTAAAAAAAGATCATTCTTCAGGAGTTCTTTAGTAATGGTTCTATGTAGAACTAGGAACACTCAAAGAACCATTTGCAAGCTGAAAAGGTTCTTTACACGGTGAAATGTTATTCAGATTGTGTTGTATATGGTTCTATGTAGCATTTTTCCTAAAAGGGTTCAATATCGCATCAAAAAGGGTTCTCCTATTTTTATATTCTTGACATCTTAACAGTAGCAGAACCCTTTTTGGTGGTATTTAAAACCATAAACAACACATTTTCCATCAATCTGAAGAACAATTTCACCATGCAAAGAGCCACTGGATCATGCAAATGACTCTTTGTTCATTGTTCTATACAGATTCATTGTCTTTACTAAAGAACCCTTGAAGAACCATGAACAAAGAGTCATTTGCATGATTCAGTGGTTCTTTACATGGTAGAATAGTTCTTCAGATTGATGAAAAATGTGTTGGTTCTACAACATATTTTATATATTAAACTACATATTTTCCAACACATATGACTCTTTGTTCATGGTTCTATATAGAATCACTGTCTTTACTAAAGAACCCTTGAAGAACCATGAATAAAGAGTCATTTGCATGATTCAGTGGCTCTTTGCATTGTGAAATAGTTCTTCAGATATGTATATGGTTCTACGTAGCACCAAAAAGCACCAAAAAGGGTTCTGCTTTTATAATGATGTAGAACCATATACAACACATTTTCCATCAATCTGAACAACTATTCCACCATGCAACGGACCACTGAATCAGGCAAATGACTCTTTGTTCATAGAATCACTGTCTTTACTAAAGAACCCTGGAAGAACCGTCTTTTTTTTTCAGAATATACACTCTACAGATTGCTTCCAATTTCTTTGGCAGTTATTTTTAGGCTTTTTCTTCACAGCTCTAATGATTTTCTTGTTGTCAGTTGTTGTGGTCCTCTTTGAATGACCTGGTCATCGCAAATTGCTCCCCCAGTAGTTTCTTTCTTCTTCAACCTTTCCCGCAGTGTTGATTTGATGGTGCTCTGCAATGCTTCTAACTAGCATTTGCCTTGATCTCATCATCAAAATGATTTGTCGTTCCATCACAGTTGGCTAGTTTTCATCTTGGCTCTTGCCTTTTCCTTCAAACTGGACTCAAAAGGCAAACTCTTGTGACCAGCCTTGCACCTTCACAGCTATTTTAGGTGTGCAGTTATGGGAAAATGGAACACTTGAGCAATTAGAAATGGTGGTCACTCATTTATCCCAGCAGTTATGCTCACTTGAAAGTAGAGGAAGCTGAGGCTGTGGTCAAGACCACCTTTGTCGAGTCCAAAATAAGTCAAATACTATGACTGGTACAGATGGAGATGGAGTCCAAATGAGACTGAATCAAGTTCAAGACTCAAAATTAAATTAAATTCTATTCAAAACCAATACTTAATGACTCGTTAACTGCTTTAATTTCTTACTCTTTTAAAACTATTTATTGAAATACAGTCAACAGATTCACCTAAAGCAAAATAATTAGTGCTTAGAATTTCAGGTTTATTACTTTCATTTTGCTATAGTGTTAAAATCAAATCAGTTACAAAATTCATTACAAAATTATATAGTTAGTCAAATTTGCATTCAATCTATATTCAGCATTGGCAGGTTGGCGTCACCTCTGACTTTTGTTTAGATGTCTGGAATTGACACAAACATGGCAAAATGTAAATGATGTTATTTTTTTTTTTTAAATAAAACTATGTACTGCATGACTTAATTGAATTCAAATCTTAATAAAATCTCTTCATATAATTACAAACACAAATGTGGTATTGACAGTGTTTTTTTTTTTTTCACTTTTCAAGAAGATCATTGTTTGTTAGCCAGTGCCTACTGGCTAAAGCAAACACATAAAAAGTGATTTGGGTATGGTAGTAGATCAGAGGCTAAATTGGGCAAGACCAAAGCAAGTCTGAGTACAAATACTATTGGGTCCAAAATAAGTCCAAGACTATAGAAAAAGTAGACTGAACTGAGCACAGCGTCAGTTGAAATACATAAAGGACATCTTTCCAACATGGTAGAGCCTATATACAAAATGCAAAAGAACTAATACCCAGGTCCAAACACTGTGTAAAAGCTCTAACACTACCTACCTGTGCCTTGATTGCTGAATCTGTATTGGGGTCGCTTTATTTAATCATAGACATATTTAATCATAGCTTCTACTGCTTTCCCCCTTTTCCATATCTTAGACTGATGGTCAAACCTTATTCTCTGATGTTATTGTTTGCTGTTCAGTGTGGACCAGAGGAGGATGGGTTTTGAGTCTTGGTTCCTCTCAAGGTTTCTTCCTCTTGCTTTTAGGGAGTTTGTCCTTGCAACTGTTGCCATTGGCTTGTTCATGGTGGCTCGGATATTTCTGTAAAGCTGCTTTGTAACAACGCCTGCTGTAAAAAGCGCTATATAAATAAACTTTGACTTGACCTTTACTCTGAACATTACTCAACACCTCCACAACAAAATATCATATATTTTCTTCAGTATTTAGTGTGTTGTCCCCTCTACCACGCATCCACTTAGCAACATAATAGCAACCACCTAGCAACCACATAGAAACACCATAGCAGCCCCCTGGGATACCATAGCCACACCATAGCAACCACCTAGCAGCCCTTTAGCAACACCTTAGGAACCACATGTGGAACCAGAGCAGCACCTTAGCAAGACCATAGCAACCAACTAGCAACCACTTAGCAACACCATAGCAACCACACAGCAACGCCATAGCATCCACTTAGCAACATCATAACAACTACCTAGCAACCACATAGGAACACTTTAGCATCCCCTTGGGATACCATAGCAACCCCATGGCAACCACCTAGCAGCCACTTAGCAATGCCATAGCAACCACCTGGGAAACCATAGCAACACCTAAGCAACCACCTGGGAAACCAGAGCAACATCTTAGCAAGACCATAGCAACCAACTAGCAACCACTTATCAACACCATAGCAAGCTTCCTAGCAAGCACCTAGCAACCACTTAGTAACATAATAGCAACCACATAGGAACACCACAGCATCCCCATAGGATACCATAGCAACAACATAGCAACCACCTAGCAGCCACTTGGCAACACCATAGCAACCACCTAGGAAATCATAGCGATACCTTAGCAACCAACTAGCACACACTTAGCAATACCGTAGCAAAAACCTAGCAACACCATAGCAACCACCTAGCAAGCACATAGGAACACCATAGCAAACTCCTGGGATACCATAGCAACCACCTAGCAGCCACAAAGCAACACCATAGCAACCACCTAGGAAACCATAGCAACACCTTAGCAACACCATAACAACCAACTAGAAACCACTTAGCAATAGCATAGCAACCATCTAGCAACCACATTTCAACACCATAGCAACCAGCCAGTAACACCAGAGACACCACCATAGAAACAAGCAACAACCTAGCAAGGGACCCTTTCAGTGTTTCCTTCAGGAAATGCATGTTTCTAGTTTGTATGCACTGTTTGATGAAGTACGCAGAACAGTCCAGAAAAACAGTGATAAAATTCCAAATTCATAGATTCAAAGCAAGTTCAAAGCAACGACATACAGGCCTGGACCTGGCTCGACTCAAAGAACCCAAAGTTATTCAACAAAAACCAAAGTGTGTTAGCCTGCGCCCCGCTGTCCATCTTACTGAAATCTTTTAATATAGCCGTTCTTGACATGCTTAGCGAAATAGACTGTGTGCTTAGTCAAGAGCAAAATCACAGTTGAGGATTCTCCAGGGACCATCACTGGCGGTCTAGGTATGTGGTTAGCATATTTGGAGAACAGTCCTACTTTCTTGAAACAGAAGGGTACTTCCAGTCCTGGTTGGTAGTGATGTGAGCAAGCCTGAAGCTGTGGATGCTAATGAAGCCCTGATAGATTCTGCTCCTCCGTCATCGCGCTGTGTGATTGTGCACTGTCTGAACGTTAGACAACTTCTCTAACGTGCCAAATGTGTTCAAACGTCCCCTGAAGGGCCTCATTACACTAGAGCTGTGCTGGGAACCAATGAAGACACTTTGAGTGCTGAACATCAGCATGAGAGAGGAAGCCTCTGTAGCTGGTAGCCATGTCTCTATTGCTGTAACTGTCTCTTTGGTAATTCGTCCTCCGTAACTGCGATGACGGAGCAGCAGAATCTATCAGGGCTTCATTAGCATCCACAGCTTCAGGCTACCTTACTTCACAGCCACAGAGAGGCACACATATGGGTTCTACTGCTGCTCTCTGCTCTCTATTGTGTGTGTGGCTGTAAGAAAAAAAAGAGAGAGAGAGAGAGAGAGAGAGAGAGAGAGAGAGAGAGAGAGAGAATATAGCAATGCTCAGGAACAGTACTTTCTCCGGGAGAACTGACAGACAGGCTTTGAAATATAGATTTACCTCAGGCGCTGGTTTTTAACATGACCAAGCCAGAAGGGAGTGTGGAGAAAGAAAGAGTAGGAGACAGACAAAAGGAGAGGGAGAGGCAGAGAGAAAGAGAGGAACAGACAGAGACTGACAAACAGAGAAGTAGGAAAGTGAAAAGGAATCGTGGTTAGAGAATAGGTTTAGAGGAGAGTGAAAAAAGTGAGTAATGGAGCAAATAAATCAGCGATTGATTGATGGAGTAAGTAAGTTAGAAAGTAAATGGATAAATTGATGAATGAATGAATAGTCACTGATTCACAGGGAATGAATGAGTAATTGAATAAGACAGTGAGTCAGTGACTGAAGTGAAAAACTGAACTAATGAGTGAGGGAATAGATTAGTCAGTCAGCCACTGAGTAAACAAATGAGTGAATGTGTGAGTGAAAGTGTGAGTAACTTGAAGTAAAGAGTAAATGAGTAAATTAATCAGTGAGTGAATCGGTGAGTGAGTGAGTGAGTAAATAATTGAATGAGTGAACGAATAAGACAGTGAGTCAGTGAGTGAGTAAGTGAATGAGTGAGTGAGTGAAGTAAGTGAAAACTGAATTAATGAGCAAGGGAATGAAGAATTGAATAAATGAATAACTTAGTGAATGAGTGAGTAAATTAATAAATGAATGAGTGAATAATCAATCAGTCTTTGAATGAGTAAATGAATGAGGGAATGTGTGGGTGAAAGGGTGATTAACTTAAAGTAAAGAGTAAATGGGTGAATTAATCAGTGAGTGAGTGGACGAATGAATGAATGGATGAATGAATGAATAAGACAGTAAGTCATTGAGTGAGTAAGTGAATGAGTGAGTGTGTAAGTGAAGTAAGTGAAAAACTGAATTAATGATTGAGGGAATGAAGATTTGAATAAATGGATAACTAAGTGAATGAGTGAGTAAATTAATGAATGAGTGAATAGATCAGTTAGTGAGTGAGTGAGTGAATGAGTGAGTAGATGAATGAATGAATGTGTGGGTGAAAGAGTGAGTAACTTGTAGTGAAAAGTAAATGCGTGAATTAATCAGTGAATGAATGGGTGAAGGAATGAGTGAGTGAGTGAGTGAGTGAGTGAGTGAATAGACCAAAGACCAAAGCAAATATGTCAGAGAGTGAGTGAATCATTTGGCGAGTGATGGAAAAAATCATGATGAATGAATGAAAAAAATCAATGAGTAGGGTGAGTAAGAGAATGAATGAGTCAGTGAGTGAATGAATGAGTGAGTGAGTGAATAAATAAATCAATGAGTGCAGAAAACATAAGAGAATGGATGGATGAATGATTGAGTCAATTAATCACTGAGATAATGAATGAATGAATAAATAAATGAGTGAGTGAGTGAGTGAATGAGTGAGTGAGTAAGTCAGAGAGCAAGTGAGGGAGAGTGAATGTCAGAGAATGAATGAGTGAGAGAACGAATAAGAGTGGGTGTATGCGTGAATAGACCACAGAGTGAATGAATGAGTGAGTGAATTAATCAGCAAGTAAATAATTGAGTGAATGACTAAGCGAGTGAGTGAGTGAGTGAGTGAGCGAGCGACTGTGTGCTGGACAGATGATGCGGTAGGCCGGAAAAAGGTAAAGGGTACAGTGACCTTTCATAAATGTGGCCCCAGTTCAGGTCATTACTGCACTGATTATTCCAAATTTTTTTGTGTTTTTTAAAATGTCTTTTCTTCTTTTTTTTCTTGAGAAGTGCAGCGTATGCAAATTACAATGACTATCACCACAGAGACCAATTACTGTATATGCCAGGCCTATTTCGGAGCTAATGACAATTACTGAGGATTCTGTGGGGAGGTTCCTTTTATGAGAATCTTCACCTTGGTGATTGAAAATCAAATTAGATTTCAAGGTTTTACTCGTGAATCTCCTGCAACTGCTATAAAATGTGTCTCATCAGACATACTAAATAGATGTGAAAAATACAGTCCTTGGATGAATCTGGAGAAAAAAGCCATCATGAATGATGTTCAAACCTCTCATGCCATTTATTTGTATATACTATTTGAATAAGTAAGCAGAACAGTCCATAAGAATCATGCTATATTATATAGTTATGACTTTCGAAGCAAGGTTGTAGAGGTCTGGATCTGGCTTGACTCAAAGAGCCCAAAGTTTGAGTTCCAATATAGTGAGATGAAATGTATAGGAATTAGGGAAAAGACAGTTGAAGGGGATGCCGGAAGACTCGTCAGTACATGAGTCATGAGCCTGCTTAAAAACCTGCATGAGCATTGTTGGTGGGAATATAGGAATCATTTGAACATGCTCCTCAAAGTCCTACGCTTTTAACTTACATAAGCTCTTCTTTCTCGACGTTGGTTCTTTGTGGGTCTGAAAATTCAAAAGGAAAAAATTCCTATAAGAGCATGAGGAAGAAACACTGAACAGAACCAAAATTCCAAAAGGGAAAAACCAAAAAACACAAGGAAAACTCGTAAGGAAAGAGTCCCAAAGAACATGAGCAAGAAACACTGAGAGGAACCAAGACTGATAACGAAATAACTCACTAAGGCTATGTTCAGACTGCCAGCCCAAATCTGATTTTTGGCATGTCCAGATTGTAGCCAGATTGATTTTTGCTAGTTTGGACAGCACACGCATGAAATCCAATTTTTGCAAATTTAATCCAAACCATGTTTGGAGATGGTTTGAAATGCGGTTCCAATCAGGATTTCTACAGATGCGTCTCAGTCTGGACGCTCTGGATGCTCAAGTCAGATTTTTAAGTGTGTTTTGCATCACACGCAATATGGCAAACAAATCCAGAGTGACCGAAGTGCTGGGATTCAAGAAGAGCGCTAAAGATTCATGTTAATGCCAGAGAATTCTGGGGAGTTTGGAAGACGAGATGATGCACCTCCATCTTTCCTGCAACCGCGTTTGAAATCCACGTCACCAGCGTAGCCATGCAGTTGCTGACACCTATGTTGTTACCACAGCAACCCATGCAGATAGGCTGGTGATGCCTGGACACACAAATCTGATCTGATCACTTGCAAAAACAGCGTGGACAGTCGTCTCAAAATATCTGATTTGAGAAACAAATCTGATTTGCCTGCAGTCTGAATTTAGCCTATGGAACCAAAACTTTGAGCGGAACCACAATTCAAGAGGAGCCCATCATCTTCTGGGCTGCACAGGAAAATGGAAAGCTCTTCAGATTTGTTAGTCATCAGTTTCAGCAATGGAATCATGTCTTTAGGCACTGTTATTACCATGTAATAAAATGTATTGAAATGTTTTCAGAGACTAAGAGACTCACTGTGTATGTCTCTGTTAATAAGAGCAAATGCTTCACTGAAAAACAAAGACTGTCTCAGAAGAAAGTTCCATATCTTACAATATATCTACTGCATGTCAAACAATACGAGGTTCTTTGCTGTTGAACTTGTCCTTTCTGAGGGGGATGAAGTGGAGCGTACCTGCCCCAGCAGAATTGCCTCTGCAGGTAAAGCGGACCAGAACTTTCTACTGGCAGCGAAAAAGAGAACATGAGCCAACATCCATCCATCCTGTGACCTTGAGGAAGAACAGAATACTCAGTGCTCTCCTTTCCCTCTGTCTCTCTCCCTCTTTCTCTCTCCCTCCTTCTCATCCCTCGAGCCAAACAGCCCACCTGTCCCCTCAGTCCATCCCCCCTCCCTCTCTCTTTCTCTGCTGATAGTGAAACCCTTTAACATCAATGCATCTGCTTTCCTCTGTAGCTTGCTCTCTTTCTCCAGCACATCCCTACATCCTCTCTTTTCATCTTGCTTCTCTCCTTCCTTGCATGTACTGACTGCATCGATTCTTTCAGAGTTCATGGTTCTTCTTAGAACCACTGTCTTTACTAAAGAACCCTTGCGGAACCATCTTTTTTAACAGTGTATAGGCCCGCCTACCTTATTGGTCCACCAATTACACGCTGTAGACCATCTATTGTCATCCACAAATTTTCAGCCACCACAGTTTCTGACATCAAGACCATTGTTGTCCAGATGTTGGTATTGTGGTGGACCATTTTCAGTACAGTAGGGACACTGACATAGGACCGTGTGCGGTGCTGGTACGGGTGTATCAGGCACAGCAGTGTTGCTGGGTTTTTTACACACATCACTGTCACTGTCACCACAACCACTGGGCTAGAAATTGGCTTATTTCAGCCTCAGACACTCCAACCACAAAGGTACGGACCATCTGACATCTACTGCTTGTTAAACGGGGTACAACTATTTTGTTAGTTGCATTTTGACAAAGTTGAGTTCTTCTGCAAAATATGAATCACATTTAGTGCAAGATGTAGCAGCTGGATTTAGAAACCTATTCATGGGGTCCCAAGTGCAACCATCTAAGCATTCAACAGGAATTCGCAAGTTTGATCTGCACAAATACCTAAGGGAAGCCTCAGACAGTCCATTCATAAATGGACCATCTGATATAAGAGCTGGCCATAATTATTGGGATTTTGTTGCATTCTGATTGGCTCTCTACACACGCATGTATTTGCACTTCTGTGCAGTTTGTGAAATACCCCCGGGGATTCAGAGGGGTTCCATGTTGACTGGCTACTCAGCATTGACTGGCTGCTAACTCACTTGCCACTCACTAATTCTGTCTTCAATAGCAACAACATTTTGGTTCAACAATTCTTTTTTTTTTTCCAATTTTCTCCCCAATTTAGATGTATCCACCCTCTAGTTAAGACTCTCCCAATCACACAATACCACCAGTGCTAGGAGGGTACAAGCTAGCACAGGCTTCCTCTACGCCCTGTGAGGCGAGCCACCACATCTTTCCGAGCTGCCGCTAATGCAATGTCATTGGACAGCTGAATACTCTCGAAGGAGAACGGCAATTGCCAGTTCTGTTACGTCAGCTAACAGACGCCTGCACTGGCTAGCATCACTCACTGAGTGATGGGGTAGACGGGGGGCCATCCTACCCACACAGAGAGAGCTAGGCCAATTGTGCTGTCTTGGACTCCTGCCCATGGATACCTGTAGCATCACCAGGGATCGAATTCAAGATCTCCTGATGAAGCGACACCCAGCTACCAGGTGGAAATTCACTAATTAATAAAAAAGAAAGATTTATTTGTGGCAGTTTTTCTAAAGAGGTATTCTGCAGTTTTATCTCATTAATTTCTCACACAAAAGCAATGTCATTTGTAGGTTGTTCTTCACCATATTAAGTGTCAAAACAATAGGCAGAAGTCTGGCTTTCGAGACTAAAGGATGGCTAACACAAATTGTGTATCAACATATGGGCTAAAGTCTCTAACTGTACGCCAGCAAGGTAGAGCTACATGGATTTCCAATAAAGGGTCCAGTGTGTGTGAATAGCTTCCATATTCTACGTTAAACACTCTCTGGGGACCCACTACCTTACTTGTAAGACTGCTCTGCAAGGCCATACTCCACCTGTCCCTGATACTCTGTTTGCTTCTAAAACTCTACTGTAGCCTTGTGCTTGCACAATGCACCTGCCCCACTCTTCTTCTGCTGCCATTCCTCACCTGCATAGTCCACCTGTCTTCTCTCTCCATCCCTCCTAAAGCTCTGTACCCGCACAGCATCCTTCCACCCTGCTGTTCTACACACCTGCCTTTCCTCTGCTTCTCCTGCTTTCTGCAAGTGTAAAGAGAAGGACTGTTATTTGTATTCATTTGGCTTTGATGCATTATGAAACCCAAGCCACAGAAATCCACTGATGTTGTTTCATGGGCTAAACCTGCCGCTGCCGTAACTAAATCAAATTGACATGCGCTGCTTGAACTCTGTACAGGCCAGGTCAAATAGAGAGCAGAGCTGTCATGTCACCGTCAGTACGACTGTAAACAAGCGCAGACCAGACACCGCCTTGGCCTCTCACTGACCTTTGCAGGGTTGCCAAGAAAAGACTTAAATACACGTTTGACCGGTCTTGTGGCTCAAGATTTTGGTTGACGTCTCGCAGGTTAACTGAGCAACCAGTGTTTTGACAGGTGCCAGAGCTTGAGTAATGCTGAACAGTTGAATTAAGCACACAAACACACAGACTGTCAGGAACCAATGTTTTTATTAATATAAGGCCAGCTTGATTGCAGATATATAAGGAATAATTGTAATTTAAGTGCTGTGCAACTTCAACTAACTTCAACTAACTTCAACTCACTTCAACTGGCTTCAACTAATTGCTAGGAAGCAGTTAAAAAAGTGTAAAAACAGTAAAAGATCAAGACACAAAGTGTAAGATATGTACAGAACAATAATAGGAGGTGTAGACGATTCTAAATTGACTGTATAACATTAAAAAAGTTGTATTAACCCCTTAGAATCCCAGACTTATTACATATTAAGTAACTAAGACTTCAATGCAAACTGGCTGAGCTTTTCTTAGGTTATAGAAGCATGTAATAAAACCTTGGGCCGAGTGGTGGGCTCTGGTCATTTCAGGGTTTAAAATTAACACCCAGAATGACAAATTTTCAAAACAATGATTAAACATTGAGACAGTTGACAAAAAATATCTTAAATAGATACACTTTTAAAGGTGCCGGAAAGGCTATTGATACAGAGAACACTTTTTAATGTGTGTCCTGTGCAAATTTTTATTATATAAATATATACATTATGGCACATTATATATTTAACATAAATTGTCCACTAAAATTTGCAGAAAACACCATTTTTGAGTTTGTTCCCTGTAGAGAAGTCAATATATTTTTATATAAAAATCAACAAAACATAACTTGACCAGAGGTGTTCAAACCTTTGCATATGATTGAATTTGTACTATTTAAATCTACCTTGCATAAGTTATTATTGTACATAACCAATATTAATAGAACAAAAAATTGCAAACGTTTGAGTTTTAGTGTGCATAAGAACTCAAATCACGCCACCGCCCCCCTACACTCTCATTGAGCTGCTTACTCAAATAAAGAATTCAGCTTGGTCCCAGGTCAGTTGCAGTCCTTCACCTTCCAGTGCTGTGTGGAAAGATCTCTTGCTCTTGGACTGAATCTCTTTTCTGACATACTGCACTGAGGCACTCTTAATCACCCTTGGTTAGCAGCACTGCTCTCTATATGTGCTGCATTACGGTGAGAGCAGCAACACAACAGTTTCTGAATATAAGAGCTTGACTCTTTGATCTCAGAGCGCTGAGAGCACCATTTCGAATGGAGAAGAGGCATATCTGGGAGTACACGCTCTACGCGATTCTAGCAAGGTCTGGCAAGGCGGGTAAGACAGATTAGGCATGAATCGTGCAATAAAGCGCCAGAGGTTTCCAACCCAACTGTAATACTTCAAGAATATTTCCAAATGTGCTCCTCCAGATCCATCATCCAACAAAGTTTAGTTCAAACCATCATCGTGAAACTTCTGACAGTCTGATATTCCATCTAACACACTATTGTAAGTTTTATGATCAGGGTGGAAATTCATATGGGAAAGATCTTAACTAACTTTAATCTTGATACTTTGACATTCCTACAAGCGCATCAATAATCCGACATAATCCATAATCAGATTTCTGCAGTTATCAGATTATTCAAATGGTCATGTAAACAGTTTTCTACAGTTTCTTAGATTGGAGTAAGGTCTAGAAATCTGGTTAAGAAATTCGATAAAGAGGGTTGGATTTTAGTTCAGTAATCAGATTTCTCATCTGTACTCTTACTCTGATTTCTTTCGGATTTCTCAGTCTGCACATGTGCGAAATGGACCATGGTGCCGGAAATGTCTCTTCTAGATGGTATGTTCATAATTTTAGGTAGTGCAACGTTTTTTTTTGTTTTTTTTTTTAAAAAGCTGTGTCATGAAGTTTGAGTTTTTATGTCATGTTTACGTCACATTTTTTTTTCTGTGAGTTTATTGGCTGATTGCAAAGCAGAAATCTGATCTACTCCTGTAGACCTGGAGTTTCCCCATTATCTGATTACTCAAGTGCATGAAAACATGTTGATCAGATTACTGATGAACTCTGTTTTTCTGCAGTTAGTGGATTCTTAAGTGCATGCAAACGCATGTATTGATTATCCTAATTGAGGTGGTAATTAGTGCCAGAAAAAGTTTAACACTGATAGACACTTACAGTGTGAACATTACAGTGATGGTCTACTATTGAAGAATTAAATGCCCAGCTACATTTTTTGGAAGCTCTGTTTGATATTGCTGTTGATTTCAGAAGACATAGCTTCCAAATAACAACAAAGGCAAAATGATGCTTGATACACTAGTTTTACATACTAGCCCAGTTTCGTTGACTGTGGTAGCCATATTTCACATCTGCCTCAAATCCAGTCCTGGATGGTGACAAGGCCGCGTGGTTTTGGGCTTCCTTGACTCTAAAAAAACTCATTTATAATTTCAGTCGGATGTTTTACCATCCCTCCACCTTCCAAGCTGCATCTAAAGCTGCTTTTCCATTGCATGGTATCAGCTCAACTTGACTCAACTCTACTGACCTTTCGGTTAGGCTCTGCTCACGGTTCCAAGTGAGCAGAGCCAACAACCACCGGTTACATGGAAAAACAACAGACTACTGAGTGTTTGAGAATCGTCACACATATGCTAACATTAGCTACCTGGTTAGTGTACCTTCTTGTGTTGCCTTTGTCTTGTCGTCTAAACTCTGATGTAATTTTTCCCAAACTCCTGTTCCCAGCAATCTTTTATCTTGCTGTCACCAGCCTCTTCTGAACAAAATTAATGACCTTCACGTCTTGGCCACTTGGCAGTTTCATGTGGTATTGCTATGACGACCAGCTACATCGAGGGGTACTATATCCGAAGTGGAAGATGAGGTAGCTGATACCAAATGCGAATAGAGTCGAGTTGAGCCATACCATGCAGGGGGAAAAGCACCCTATTGCTTTCTTTACACCTACACTAATGCATCTAAAAAGGCCAGTCAAACACTTCTGATGAGGTAATTTGGAGCAGATGTGGCTCAAACTACCACCCACAGGAACTACATTTAGGACTACATTTAGTTTTAGAACAAGGGAAATCACTTAAATGTGCAGCATGGATGTCAACTCTGGAATTTCGGGACACATTCTGGCCATTTGTTGAAGATGTGATGAGTAGCTGATCATCCCATGCCTGCGTTTCCATGTAACTTGTCAAGTGTTTGAACAAATCTGGATCCCAAAAAAACTAAGTAGCTTTAGAGAATGTGGCCCTGGATTCAACTCACCTACACAGTTCTCAGTGGATTATAGATCAACAAGCTGTGAATTGCAGAGTTCAGTTCGAGTTAAGCTTGGATTTATTAAATCTAAATCTGATGAGCCCAGGCATTACACAGAAATCCACTCTGCGAGAGCACAATGACCTACACAGAGTCTGGACATCTCGCCGTCTTATTTGGACTTCCCAAAAGCAACAGCGATATGAGTGATTTGCGATAATTGTTCCCTCAACAATGAAACGAGGGGCTAAAAGTTGAATGACTAATGCTCAGAGACTGATTCACAGCTGTATCCATTCCACAGCTGTTATGCTAACAGAGGAACAAAGGGCTTTTACCGTCGTTGCAGTCAAGGACGGCACTTTCATTCTGGCAAGCCAGTACATGGAACACATTAACACATTTTCTTGATGTGTCGCAATGGCTGTAATGAAAGAGTCAACCTGTTTTAAATGGCTTACCAGCAGGTCGTTGTGATTTCTGTGATTCTGACAGGCTACAGAGCAGCCTGTTCCATCATAGAATGAAAGGGAAAAACAGAAAATCTTGTAAGAACCTCAGAACTTCATTTGAGCATTTGAAAGCCAGCTGACCTTGATATTAACACCGATCCAGTCATGAGGATGAATGGACCAACAGAAGTTTTGAAAGGCACATAAATGGACATAAATAATGTTTTTTTTTCTCCTTCTCATATACAGTTAGCATTTCTGAGATGAAACATTTTCTTACAGCAGCGACAATTTTTCAAGCTTTTTCTTGACAAAACACCACACACCAAATAGAGCAAGAGATCAGCCAGAATGCAGTGCTTAAGTTCTACACTTTAGAGCAGCTGTGCATAGATGCTCTGGAGGAGGAAAAGCTGATTGACATGCTGTACATATCTGAGAATTCACAGCTGTCCGTCAGACACGAAAGAGGAACGGAACAGAACACGGAATTACCGAAATCTTTACAAGCTCATAAAGTCCCTAAAGCCATCACCTGTCTGCTAAAGCAAACATATACAACCCAATCCCATTTCACCTCTCGCCCAACCACTTAGCCTTACCCCTCTGTTTTGCATGTTCACATCTAGGGGTAGGGTGTTCTGATTTTAGTTCAGATGCAGAAGTAGGGTAAAGTGTTAGGGCAGGGAAACTCCAAATGGAAAAAAAAACAAAAATGGGCAAGATGGCTGTGCAAGCAACCAAAAACCCCCACAAATATGAGTATTTTCTTCATTGAAAAATTATAACAACCACTGTATTGTCCGAGTTTAATGTTCTTTCAGTGTATCATGGTCCTTTTCTTCATAACAAGCATTAAGAATCACTATCAGTATGCTAATGTCTCGGTAGATAGCTTGCTAAATTTCCCGTTCCACCTTAAATAGTGCAGCTGTTACATTCTGGTGCCTCAGGCATCACAACTGCTGCGCAGTTGGAACAGGAAAGGTGGAACAGGAAAATTCGAACATAAAGCTGGTGAATAGCTGATTCCGCTTCATATCACCAAAAAGTGGTGGGTGATAATAAATACTTATCACATCTCACCTTTTTGAAGGTATATAATGTCCTAAATGTAACTAAAGCCCAGCAGCGAGGCTGCTGAACTTTACCCTCCTCTGCTATCACTGCAGACTGGCAGGGTCGCCTACAGAGCAGCACTAGTAGCTGTTAATGAAGTAATGTTTTTTTTTATTTGTCCCATTTTGTAGGGGAAGAATTAAACCACTACCCCTTATAACTCAGTTCCAAGGGGCAAAGTGACACTTGAAAACAAGGGGTAGGGGTAAAAGTAAGAAATGGGATTGGGCCTACATCTATACTAAAGAAACTATGCACAAACATAAATAGAGCTCAAAAGGTTTTGGTGCTTACTTGTCTGCCCACATCCTGCCATTAGGCAGGTAATGATTAGCCCATTCATGTCCATCTCAAGGGTAGCATTTTATGAAGTGAACCTAAAAGTTCAGGGGTCTCTTCAAGAAAAGCAATAGACTGAACTAAAAAATACTTGGTGCCTCTCCGTATTATGAGATAAATGAAGCAGCCAAATCTCACATCCGCCCCAAATCAAATCCTGGATAGCCACAAGGCTGCATGCTTTTGTGCATCCTTGGCTCCAAAACACCCCATTTACAGCAAGAGAGGCACTTAATTGTGCAGCACAGACACCAACCCTGGAAGGTCTGAACAAATCTTTGGTCATTTGTCTAGAAGATGCATTGAGGGGCTGATTACTTAATGCCTGCACCACTTCAGCAAAGGCTTTAAAACTGTCCCACTTGAGTTTTGTTGATATGAAGTGACCATTTGATATTAAAGTGGGTGATATAGAATCCAAACACTAAGCATCATTAGTGAGAGTGAGTGCGGTCAAAATATTGAGGTAATTCTATTACCGTTCCCTAAGGTCCAGGTATTAAACAGCTAAGCATGAGGTACAAACTCCTAAGTAGATCATCATTCTGAGTAACATGATAGTTTCAAGACAGTCCAACTCAATTACACTGAAATGCCCAACAGGTTGTGAGTATTAACTTGGTAAATATGTGGTACAAACCTCAAAGTACTGTGGAATTTCTTCTGGGTATCAGGTAGTTATTAGATGTAAGAAGATACATTATTATAAAGAATAAAGTCATACACCATGTACCTGTTTATTACCTATATACAAAATTGAAACTGGGTTGTAAAAGAAAGCAGTGATTCTTATTATGGTTTTACTGCGTCGTTATCATTTACTTCAGAGCTATTTTTATATTTTGTGCCATATAACTTTCCCAGAGGTGTGTCTGATTTACTTTCCTGCTTAAATGTATATAATAACAGACTCACTTCTAGAGTTTAGACCGAGTTGAGCCTGGATTTGCTAAATCAGAATTTTTACCTGAGCCTGAGCAGCTACTTCCCACATCCTTCTATTCTATATTTCTTTATTATGTATGTTCTTCATATTTTGTTGTGTAGTGTTTAAAGTAAGCAATATGTTACTGTTTTGTGTTTTCCAAACCTTCCAAAAGCTTATTACTTGCCTTTTTACTGTTTGTTCATATCTCAGTGTGGTATAGTGATGCTAAGACTTATGCTATGAATCATGAGTGATGAGTGATTCTATTGGTTAATTTGCAGTCTTGGAGCTATTTGAAGGTATAAAATGAAAAAAAGAGAAAAATATCCATAACTGGTAGACAAGATATTAAAAACATATTTTACTGTCTCAAAGAAAACAGCCATTCTGTGGTGCACAATAGTATTCTTATCACTAAAAATTCAATATGGCTTAGAGAACGCATACTTTCATATTTTTATCACCCTGGAGACGTTTAAACCTCACCTAGAGTGAAATATACACACTATATGAGTATCTTTATGGAGGTTTTCTGACATGCTTCTATAGCTACATTGTTAAAAATTAATTTTCTTGAATGGTTCCTGGTTCAGATGGATGGTTCTTGGAAAAGTCTTTAACTGGTATGGAAGCTTTATATAATGTAGAGAATGAAGATCTCTGGGATCAAGGTTGGGCACCTCTGTTGTATGGCATAACTCCAAAAAACAACAGGAACCAGACATCCAAAGCAATTATGGCCTCTAAAAGCTACGTCACATAAACTATAATGCAAAATTGTTGTTTTATATTAGTTTTTATGAGGTTTTGGCCTAAAAGGTGCATGCAGAGCATCGTGAGGTAAAATAGTACCCAAAGAAAATGCATTTTTTTTTTCAAATTTGCCACAAATTATCATCATCGACATTACTTATAAAACTTAGAAGACTTGTAGGTCCACTTGTTGTTTTAGATAGCAAATAACATGCCTATATTTGCATTTTAGACATCGCTACCCCTGGTTCCTATCACCACCACTGGAAAGAAATTGGTTAGACGTTTTTCTCCAATGAACCATTTTGCATCAAACCACTCTGAAGACCTTTGTTTACATCTCAGAGATTGAATTATGCTGAATTCTTTGAAAAAAAAAAAAGTGGAATTCCCCTTTAACACATTCACACATGCAGAGAGTGGAGCTATACGGTAATAGTCACCAAGGGGGGTTGCGCCGCATGTATAATAAAAGCTCCGCACTGCGAGACACAATTTAAACCCTAACAAACTACAGGGGGCCTCCAGGGAAACCGCAAATTGCAAAACTGCCCGTGGAACTGATGCAATGGAAGAAAAATGGAAGTATAATCAATATCAATGGAAAAAACTTACCAGAATAAATGCTCAAATCGGTGGAGTAAAGCACGGAGAATGTATTCTGCTCAAAAGCCCAGTCTTTTTACTTAAAACATCAATGCGGTTAAAAAAGAGCACCTACCGCATGTATCATCTAACTGCTGGAGTTCAGTTTCATGTGGAGCCATTTTTCACGGCCTTCGGTGCAGCGCAATAGCGAAAGTATTGAAAAAGTGCATTTAGTCTCTAAAATGCTTTTGCAGCCTCAGCTGACCCAGAAAGATCCCGAGGTCCGCTATTTGAATAATTACATTTTCTTACAAGTTTGTATCCGTGAAAAATGCGGCGCGTTTATAGAAATTGGATTCTTCGGGATGGAAAATAATGACGTCTCGGCTGCTGAGAGCAGAGGGCTATTAATTAATGCATAATCTGTCTCTGAAAAAGCCTTCCCGCCTGTGTGTATGAGAGAGAGTGTGTGTATATGGACAAAAGAGCACTATTATGGTAAATTTTCCAGGAATGCCTATGTTTGAAGCACTTTCTATTTTTTCTCCAGGGCAATTGAGATTAAAATGCCAGTAAATGTTGCGGGAAATTGTCTGAATGTGTGTTTAAAAAGAGCAAATGATTTGGATGATACTGTGCTGGGTGTGTGTGTGTGTGTGTGTGTGTGTGTGTGTGTACTGGTGGGAATAGTGCTTGTGCAGAAATATTCATTGGCAAAGCTGTAATGATGCCTTAATGCAAACATTTTTATTCAGTCTTCGAAAAGCTCTTTACACTCCAAACAAAGCTTGTGAGACAAGACGCTGCAGATGTTTACAGTGTGTATGTGGGAGTGTGTCTATAGGAGTGTGTGTGTGTGTGCGTCTCAATGTGTTTTTTGTGTGTGTGTCAGTGTGTGTGTGTGTGTGTGTGTGTGAGAGACAGTGTCTTTTTTGTATCGATGTGTGTGTGCAGGTGCATGCTTGTGTGTGTGTGTGTGTGTGTGTGTGTGTGTGAGAGACAGTGTCTTTTTTGCATCAGTGTGTGTGTGCAGGTGCATGCTTGTGTGTGTGTGTGTGTGTGTGTGTGTCAGTGTATGTGAGTGTGTGTGTGTGTGAGAGACAGTATCTTTTTTTGTATCAGTGTCTGTGTGCAGGTGCGTGCTTGTGTGTGTGTGTGGGTGTGTGTGTGTGTGTGTGTCAGTGTGTGTGAGTGTGTGTGTGTGTGAGAGACAGTATCTTTTTTTGTATCAGTGTCTGTGTGCAGGTGCGTGCTTGTGTGTGTGTGTGTGTCAGTGAGTGAGTGTTTTCGTGTGTGTTTCTGTGTATGTGACTGTGTGCTTGTGAATCAGTGTGTGTGTGTTGGTGCGTGTTTGTGTGTGTGTTAGTATGTGTGTGTGTTTGTGTGTGTGTCAGTGTGTTTTTGTTTGTGTGTTTCTATATTTGATTTTGTGTGTGTATTGTATGTGTGTGTGTGTGTGTGTGTGTGTGTGTGTGTGTGTGTGTGTGTGTGTCAGTGTGAGTCTCCTGAAAAGAAAGGAAGCTGAAATGAAGACAGAGAGACAACTACCTACATAATACTGAAAAAATGATATTAATATTATTTGTTGAAACTTCTGTGTAATGTTCTTTCATATCATGATTTCTGCTTTTTTTCTGATGCTGAACAATGAAAAACTTGTACTTAATGGCAGTTTGACTGGACACTGGGGATCTCTGACTGTATGTGAGCTCTTTCACACAGTTTGTGTGTGTGTGTGTGTGTGTTGGACAGAGCACACACTGTGAAGCTGCTGGCATCAGTGGAGGAACTACAGTACATCTGCCTGAGAGAGAGAGAGAGAGAGAGAGAGAGAGAGAGAGAGAGAGAGAGAGAGAGAGAGAGAGAGTTTTTAGCAGCCAGCTCAGTCAGTGATGTCGTCATCTGGCCAGCTCAAACCCCAAATGACAGATGAGAGAGCTTCTTTGGACTTATCTTCTTTTCTCTCTCCTTTCTTTTATTTACAGCTCTCTCACTTTCCACCCTGCTTGACCCAGGAGAAAGTAAAGTCCTCTCTCTCTCTCTCTTTCTCTCTTTCCAGCTTATTTCAGTCATTAAGCTGTACTATAACCCACATATCTATGTCTTTCAATAAAGTAGATAAGACAACTGTGTCCAAAGGCATCTGACTGTTTAATTCTGTTACTAAAGTACACATTTAAATACTTTTTACAGCCCTAATTCCTGCACTTTTATCTGAAAACTGAACTTTTATTACTACTATTATTACTATTATTACAGCCCTGATTTCTGCGGTTTGATGTGAAAACCCAATTATGTTCTCTGAGCTTAGACACTTCTCAGTTCTTCACCATCTAATCTGATTTACAGTGTGATCTAATCTGCAGTTCCATTTCAAAACCAGGATGTCCAGGAAGTTCAGCTTGTCAGAGCTCTTGGCTTTTCTTAGTACATCATTACAGTCACTTCAGCACCACACTCAGTTAATGTAATCAGATTTTGAGTCAATTTTGAGATTGATTTTTAATTTTTTTAAATAAGTTAAATAAGTATAAGTTCATGTCCTGGTCATGGGGATTCATGATGACTCATCATACCAAATAATTAAAAAAAACAAAACTTTTGTTTCCAGTAGTAAATCATTATCTAAACCATTTATCATCCTGGGTCACAGGGGGTGCTGAAGCCTATCCCAGCACTCGTTGGGCAGAAGGCAGGAAACATCCAGGACACGTCACCAGTGCAGACACACACATTCACAAACTTAGGGGCATCTTAGTATTTCCACTTAGTATATCTTAGTATATCTGACTCCATGTCTTTGGACTGTGGGAGGAAACCCAAGCAGACATGGGGAGAACATACAAACTCCACACAGAAAGGACCCTGGTTGCCTGGCTGGGGAATCGAACCCAGGCCCTCATGACTCATCATGACTTTTCCTGCCTTCAAAACATCATGTTTCACCTGCTCCTCCCATGATCCCCACCATCATCGAGAGAAAAGCCTCAGCTAGCTCTGGGACCCTCCCTGACTCGCAAATACATCACAACTGATTCTCAGTTTGCGCATTCTATTTATGATTGAAATGCAAGAAGAGATTGAATAAATGAAGGATGGGAGAGAACTCTGAAAACTTGGGCTGGAGTTCTGGGCGGCTTCTGCTTGAGCTAGAAGGCTGGACGCCCCTTAACAAACAGAGATAGGACTGAGAGAGGACTGAGGAACAGGAAGGAGGTGGGGCAATAGTAAGAAGCAAAAACATCATTATAGGAAACACAATATATGATTTTTAGGATGTTAGATTAGAGGTAGGAGAAGCTTCAGGCATGGTCCTCCTACCAAACCTTAGCTATTTCATAACTCTGTTACACATTGACTTTAAAGCAAAATCAGATAGATGCATATATCAATACGTATATAGATAGATAGATAGATAGATAGATAGATAGAAACAAACATAATAACAGGACACATTAAATATCAACTTAATCATTAACAAATAGTTTGGTAATGACCAAGTATAAGTATTATATCAGTGAGTGTGTTTACGCGCACTCAGTAATCCAGTCATAATCAGATTTCTGTGGTTATCTGATTATTCAAATGGTCAGGTAAACAGCACACTCCGATTTCTTAAATCGAAGTAAGGTCTAGAAATCCGATTAAGAAATCTGATAAAGAGAGCTGGATTTTAGCTCAGTAATCTGATTTCTCAGTGCATGTAGACTCTTACTCTGATTTCTTTCGGATTTCTCAGTCTGCGCATGTGCGAAAACAGACCGCTGTACCGGAAATAAGTGAGCAGCATTGCCGCGTGACACAGCAAAACACTTTTGGAGCGAAGATGAATCCGATTACATGCTTGACGAAATGAATGCATTAATTTATCTTCATCTTCTAGATGATGTATGTTCATTTTTTCAGGTAAAGTGGCTAATTTTTTTAAAAAACAAGAAGAATCAGAAATCTGATTACAGCCTGACTCATGCAGACCTGAAGTTTCCCCAATTTCTTAAGTTATTATTAAGTGAATGTAAACACACTCATTGTTATACATGAATTCCGAAATGCTACTATTTCAATTATACATGACATACATTATACACATGTTATACAACTAAGTTGCATAGCCCACCCAAGACCTGAGTTGATTCTGAGGTCAGAAACATGAGTTTGTTTTAAATCTAAGTTATGGAACTTTAGTTCGAGTCTAAGGTGAGACTAAACTCGGACTTTTGTTTGAGTTCAGGGACTTTGATCGTATATTTAGGAACTTGCATTCAAGACTGAATTCTGATCAGCGTCTGACTTCTAAAACTACAGCTAAACAATGTTTGAGTTCGCCGTAAGGTTTCACTGACTTAGGCTGAAAAGGTCCCTTGCGTTCAATTCAAGGCAAGTTTAAACTGAATCAGTTAGCATGCTAACCCCAGTGCATCTGGATTCACTGCGCAGCCCCAGGCTCAATGCTAGGGAGACTTCAATGATGCAGAGCACACTATAGCTAATAGTCTTCAATGATGCAGAGCGTGGGGTGAACTGTTCCTCTCCAGATCCAAAGGCATGAGGAGCAAACCAATCCTTCAGTTCTTCTACTTTCCTCAAGTAAAGACAAGCTAAGGCACAGGGAAGGCAGAAACCGCAATACATGATGGTGTTAACGGAGAGCAGTAGATTCAATAGAAATAGCTGCTTTTTTGCAATTGCCTTAAAGAGGTAAAGTTTAAGGTGTAGTCCTGAATCACTGTGAAATGTTATACACTCCTGGCTGTGTGGGTCCAGAGGAATGTATACGTTACTCATGGTGTTGGGGAATTGATATGTTCCCTGAGGAAAATGTACTGCTGTACACTTTTACATTAACATATACACATATAATCCCCATATAACCCACACATACACACTTAGATTACAGTCTCCTCAATCCAATTTTCATTGTGCCTCGCTCTCCGTGGTGATTTCCCCATGTTTGCTGGGCAGACAGGAGCGAGGAAGACACATTGTGTTTGCAACAAAGGCATTCAGACAGAGACGAGAGAGAGAGAGAGAGAGAGAGAGAGAGAGAGAGAGAGAGAGAGAGAGAGAGAGAGTTTACAGACTGTTCACTTTGCCAAAGCAGCGGATAAATAAACAGCAGAGCGCAGCACATGTGGCTCTTATTGTGAGAAGACGGCCTGACACAAAATAGGCCTTGCTGTCTCTCTCTCTCTCTCTCTGAATCATCTCATCCCTCTCTACCTTCCGCCCAGTAGTGTGTATTAGGTATAAGAGTATCCTTCTTTCACTTTCACTCACCCTTTTGTGCACTTAATAAACTAGTACAACCAATTCTCATTATTGTTTATATTCTAGATCATCTAGATTAGCTACATGGCTAGCTAGCTGGCAAGCTTTGCTATCCAAACCATGGGCTAACCAACCTTACTGAGTGTATTTTAAGATGTTTTATGGGATTTGGAGCCAGTTTTTCTTTCAACACTGCGTTTATTGCATGTAATAGTTGGATTCCATTGAAGCATTTTTTTAACCGCTTATAATAAAAGCTTTATTATTGAAAGTCATTTCCAGCCTGGTACTGGTGTGAGAGAATGGTGTTGCAGTAAATGACTGCATACAAAAGGCAAAATTGCACATACAGTTGCATGCAAAAGTTTGGGCACTGTTGGTCAAATTACATGTTTTGTTCATTTTCTGAGTGGAAAAAAAGTAATACTGAATTAACAGAATTTGCACATATTCTGTATATTTTAATGCACAATTACTGTTTATTTGCTGAAGTTAACTTCAGGAAAGGTTTTGGCACATTTTATATTTATATTTTAGGCTTTTACAATATCTTAAACTCAATCAAATAAATCCAATAAACAGAAATTGTGCAGAAAACTGCCATTTTTGGTGTGTTCTCTGTAGAGGATTTTCTCATTTTCACTTAGAAAACACATAATTTGATCGGGGGTGTTGCATTTGCATGCAACAATATAAGGTAAGAAACTAAAGGCTTTATTGATGGACCATATAAGAAGCCTTTATACACTGAGCATGACTTATCTGTGCAGTTTGCAGTGTAAACATTCTGGCAATGCCCCTGCTTGAAGATATTCTGTCTATCTGTTGTGTTTTTTGGTGGCATGATCTAAAATAATGTATTGCATCTGATATTTGGTGTGTGTGAGTGCATGCGTGTGTGTGTGTGCATGCGTGTGTGTGTGTGCATGCGTGTGTGCGCACACGTTCCGCTGTAAGTACGCTAATGCCATATGGCTGCTGCTTTACAGCGGTTTTCCATTAGTTTTGTATTGTTTTTGGGTTTGTTTTGATGTTTGCCTGAGAAGTTCCATCATATTCACTGAGATAGCGGCCGAGAGTGACTTTCCAACTGCGGCTCAGAGGCTTATTGGACTGGCTGTTTGGGTGACACTACTTCACAGCTATTATGCAGCCTGGACCGGCCGCTTGAGTGACACCGCATCACGGCTATGGGGCTCTCTGGACTGGGGACCTGATGTGTATTCTGTGTTATATATTGTTGATTATGTATTCACTGTAAAGCGTCCTTGAGCATGGGAAAGGTGCTATATAAATAAAAGTGATGATGATGATGATGATGATGATGATGATATTTAGTTTGACTCTTTCTTTAACAGTCCCTTAAATTCTAGGTATAAACCAGGTAAGTATGAATACTATATGAATATTTTTGGCAACATAATGGTAAGTTCTGAAACAGTGTACATTACACTGAAATGTTCAACAGGTCTTAGCTACTAAGTTTGTATGCTGTCTAAACTCCACAGTACTGTGCAATTATTTTGAGTAAGAAGTATGATGGCGTTGGATGGCATTGAACGATTTGACACATTTACAAGATTTTGCACAAGTGCAAACAGCCTTACATAGTATGTACCTGTTTAGTACCTATAAATGAAGCCGAATCTGCGCTGTAAAAGAAAGCAATGATTATTGTTACTTGTTCTTTAACACTTGCCTATATTTTGTGCCCCTCATTTTACACCATATAACTTACACAGTACTGGAGGTGTTTCCAATTTATTATTCTGCTGAAACATATGACCTTACATTAAATCTATATTTGTAAATGTGTGTTACCACCTGGCTATTCTAAATAACTATGAGGCATTTTACTATGTCTTTTATCAGCTGATTAGCTAGAACCTTGTAGAACATAGTTCCTCAGTGAATACCTAGAATGTGTTGGCCATTCCATTGTAATTGTTTTGGGCTGGTGCTCTTAAGGGTACATCTTCATTCCCTTTACTTAGGGATCATAATTGTACCATTTTCCATTGAAATTATATTTTTATGTATATTTATATGCTTATATATTATATTATGTTATATGAAGTTTTATTATAAAGTTTTACAAAGTTTTGTGTCATTTATTCACATTTGTCATGCACTGGTCCATGTTTAATGTGACCTACCGCCAAAAAAATTCCATAAACAAGATATGTGCTTACATCCATACAGCTGTCTTTATGAGCTTCAGCACATGTGATCAGAGCAATGCAGAACCAGATGCTTTTCCTCTGTCCTCAACACTGAGCACTACTACACACTGCTCTGGGCAGAATGGGCTGTGGGGGTGGAGTAAAGGAGAAGTGGAGCCCTGGTGGGACAGAACAGAAATAGCCTGGACGAGCGTGGAGCGAGAGAGAAACATTTCCCCACTAACCCTGCACATCTGGACACCTCTGGACACAGCACTCGGGTCAGTAATTCTCACCACGGATCACTGAGCCAGCTGGGACTCTCTCTCCCTCTCTCCCTCTCCCTCTCTGCCCTTCATTCTCACTCCCACAGCACACACACACACACCTGGTTTAGCTCTCCTAGACAGACATAAAGGAAGGGTGGGGAACAACAAAAGATGGGGGAGGGGGGTGATATCCATTAAAACTTATTATCTATTCATAATGCATTATGGACAAGCTTGTGTGATTGTAAGTTATAATTACATGTATAAGACTTTAAGACTTTATAAGGCTCCACTTTAAACTTTGGAGGTATGCACAAACATCTCAGCAGAATTCTTTAAAAAATTGGATGCAAGGCTTTCAGAGAGTGGACACATCAAATACAGAAAAATTTAATAGCATATTTAGCAGTTGAGGCTTCTGTGCAACCATCTGTTAAATGTATGTTTTATGCTTTTTTCCAGATACCAGATTTTTTCCTGACTTTTCCACAGTACTATAATTCATAAACTTATGAGAACCCTTAAAACCTAATCGTATGTTTGGTTATTGTTCAAAGTAGCATCACATTCCTGAACACAAATAACATTTAAAGAAGCATTATTGGTGCTTACTCTACAGGCTTTTTGCTGATGCTTATAAATCCATGGAACTTTTCAATTAGTCAGTATTATCAGCAACACAGTATATTGGCTAACACCCACCCAAAATATGCATGTTTTCAATATTGTCAGGACATTTGGTCCCCACATTGTGCTAAATACACACACATACACACACATTTGTACCTAAGCAATCCCTCACTGTATTAACTGACCTCTCTCCTATCTTCTACTGCACGCTGACCAAAGGCTAAATGACCAAACCCAGCCTAAAACATTGCAACAGATGACAGAGTCTGGAGTGAAGAGGTACAGAAAGAAAAGGAAAAAAAGAAAGCAAAGCATTGCACTGCTGAAGGGTGGAGGACTGGGATGTACAGTATTAACAGGGTGGTGACTTCATCTCTCTCTCTCTCTCTCTCCTCTCTCTCTCTCTCTCTCTCTCTCTCTCCTCCAGCTCTATCATGCATTTGAATGACAAACATTAAATGGGTCATTTACACTGTGCTACATATTCGTTTAAAAAGATTCTGCTTACTGCCACATGTTGTACTTTATGATCCCAGCAGTGCTGATCAAAGCTTTCTAGAGAAACTATTGAAACTTTTATTAGTTTAGTGGGACGTACAGGTCCTGATTCCCCTTTATCAACTCAGTCATTACTTATTAAATGACTTGGGAAGACACAGAGTGGAGAGGTATCAAATTGAATAAATATTTTTAAATATTCATACATCATGACAAGCAATTTTCACTTTTCAGAGGCTCAAATAAGCAGTACAGTCCCTATGCTAATAAGAGTGTGTAACTCTTGCAACTATCCCTAATCCCTGCAACTATAGGTCCTCATCATGATCTTGCCATCTCATTCGAGAACTCTCTGATTGTCCCGTCTGTAGAGACAAGAAGTCTTGGTGTGGTTCTGAATGGCCAGTTATCATTCTCGACTCACACCGTGAGCCTAACTCGACCATGCAGATTTCTCCTGTACAACATCCGGAGGATCTGACCCTTTCTCACTCGAGAGGCCACCCAGGTGCTAGTGCAGTCTCTTGTCATCTCAAGGCTTGACTACTGCAACTTGCTCTTGGCTGGTCTTCCTATGCAGGCCATCAAGCCTCTGCAACTCATCCAGAATGACGACTCGTCTTCAATCTCCCCAAGTTCAGTCACATCACTCCACTGCTGCGCTCCCTTCACTGGCTTCCTGTAGCTGCACGCATCAGATTTAAAACCCTGATGCCTACAAAGCCAAAAATGGACCAGCCCCTCTCTACTTGATGGCAATAGTGAAATCTCGAACTGTACCACGAGCCCTTCGAGCTTCAAGCACAGCTCGACTTGACTCGCCAACCTTCAAGGCTCGCGGAAGGCAAGCATCAAGGCTGTTTTCTGTACTGGCACCCAGGTGGTGGAACGAACTCCTACTGGCTGTCCGTACAGCAGAGTCTCTCGCTGTCTTCAAACGCAGACTGAAGACACATCTGTTTATACAGAACTTAAATGAGCACTGAATTAAGTATTGATTGTAATGTATTGTACAGCACTTATGTAATGTATTGTATTGTATTGTATTATATTGTATTGCACTGATTCTAGCAGTATCTGAGCTCAGGACTGGCTTTCTCTCTAACCTATTGGTAACTAGCGAAGATACTTTCTCTGGATAGACGAAGCACTTTTCGTAAGTCGCTCTGGATAAGAGCGTCTGCTAAATGATGTAAATGTAAATGTAAGAGTATGTCACGCTTCCCACTCACAACACTGTTTCTCTCTCTCATACTGGCTCACTTGAGTCAAAGGACTCATCAGGAATCATCAAGGAGTCACCTAACAACCCTGTCATCTCTTTCAGCTAATCAGGACAGACTTCCTCGTTCAACAGTTCTAATGTGCACGTCCGCAGCCGGTTCCACCAGGTAAACATAAGTTCAATCGTAGCCACTACGTTCAAGTTTACGAGCTACTAGAATTTAACCGAATGCATCGAGTAACATAGTTTCAACGTAGCTTTAAGTTATAACGTAAAATGTACACATACCCTATAGCGGGTGTATGTTCTGCTGTAAAAATCAGTTAAAATGGCTGGTCGATTTGATCAATGGGAAAACTTGCAAGAAAACGGAATACATCTCGTTTTGCATCGGCAACCAGTTCTGCAAGATGGGTTACACCTGTTTTCATCATTCGGAGATAGAAAAGCTCACAGACCCCGGACCTTGGATTTCTGCTGTGCAACGAACCAATAAACTCACAGAAGAAGACGTGACGTAAACATAACGCAAAGCTGAAACTTCAAATAAAAAACATCGCGCTCACTTTACCTGAAAATATTAAAATACATCATTTAGAAAATAAAGAATGTTTAAATCCTTCATTGCGTCAAGCATGTAATTGGTTTCATCGTGGCTCCGAAAGTATGTTTTGCTGCCATCTCGCAGCAACGTTGCTTGCTTATGTCCAGTCTGTTTTCGCACATATGCAAACTCGGAAATCTGAAAGAAATCAGAGTAAGAGTTTACATACACTGAGAATCTGATTCTGATTATTGAGCTAAAATCCAGCTCTCTTTATTGGACTGCCTAATCGGATTTCTAGATCGAAGTGTGCTGTTTACATGACCATTTGAATAGTCAGATAACTATAGAAATGTGATTATGATGAGATTATTGAGTTCATGTAAACACACTCATTGTTTTGATCTACGATCACTTTTTGCACTACTAGTTAAGGTGTACCGTAAGTGTCTGTGGTGCAACCGAAATTCTGTGTGTCGCTAGTTAAACTGACTACTCTCAACATAAAGTATTATTATTATTATTATTATTATTATTATTATTATAGTGCAATTGAAGTTTTAGTGACAAACATCTGCCCTGTGATGGACTGGTGACCTGTCCAGGGTGTTTTCTGCCTTCCCACTCAGTGACCGCTGGGATAAGTTTCAGCACTGCCAGTGACCCAGGAGGATAAGAGGTTTAAAAAATGTGTGTGTGTGTGTGTGTGTGTGTGTGTGTGTGTGTGTGTGCGTGTGTGTGTGCTGTGTGTGTGTGTGAGGTGGAAATAATGTGGTGTCCCAAGTTACGGTATCTCTGGTGATGGCTTGGGTGGTGCTAGGTGGTTGCCATGGTATCTAATGCAATGGCTAAAATGTCGCTAGGTGGTTGCTATGGTATCCCCAGGTGGTTGCTAATGTGTTGCCTGTAGTGTACCAGTGTCATGGTGACATAAGAGGAGTAAACAAACTTGTGGCCACATGGTTCCACCCTTCAGTCCTATGGGAATGAAATCTGATGGGTTTGTTGTTGATAGTTTAAAAACTGCCGAATGAGTTGGTGCACAAAAATCCAGCAGAAAAAGAGGAAGAAGGACGAGGAGGAGAAGAATATGGATCAGATAACAATACTGATGTGAGTTACGTAGCAATGCACAATCATAAGAACTCTAAATTTTGGTATTTGGACAAAATTATCATGTGCTTCAATGTCTCATTAGGTTGAACAGGATTTTGGCCAAAATTCTGCAAAGCTTGCCCAACCTCACGCAACCACAGATCAATTGGTGCAAATCACTGCTTATCTCAGCCAATAAGAGCAGCACACCGTATGACATTTTCCTTCTCCTAGGCAGGTTTTGATACAGGCCATGTTCTGCAAGCATCACATCAGTGACAGATTCAGCTGTGCTCTTTCTGAAGGGTTGGACTGTCTGGAGAGTTTTAATCAATAACACTAACGGGGGCCTGCAGCTACAGTTTAGCAGCCGCCCTATCAGCCCTACTGCCGCCTCCCATTCAGCGGCCTCCTCCTGAGACACTCCATCACTCTGGGTGTGTGTATGTGTGTACATGCGGAGGAGAGAGAGCCTCTAATGCACCGGCAAATATCTCCACAGCAGGGGGTCCAAGCATGGTGAGAAGAAAACACATCAGAGAAAAAAAAAAAACTGAGAAGAAAAAAACACATCGCCCTCTCGGGCCGCACGCTAAACTAATCGCGACCCCAGGCCTCGTTACGCTCGTGAAGAAATATCAACATCTGCTCTCGCTACGAGCAAAGATCTTATCCTGGGGTAATTAATTCTCAAAGAAGCAGGCTTGGCGAGGTCTTTAATTTAGTAGCAAATATTCAAATTATTCATACAGGTTTGTCTTTAGGGGCCAGTTGGCACAGTGCTGGAGGCCTGAAGCTTAACAGTGTGGGGATATAAAATCTTTCTGTTAATTACTCGTTTGTGTAACAGGCACAAACTGGATGTGAGTTGTAAGCAGGATGCGAGAGGAGAGAGTTTTTAGTAGGGCTTTTCTGGGAATCAGCATCAATACAGGCAGAATGGTCAGAGAGACAAGCAGACAGGCCGATCGAAAGCAAATCCATATTTGACAAACGGGAAAAAGGAAAAATGTACAAAAAGCGGAAATACACAGAACTAGACATACAAGAGAAACAGTGGAGTAAGGTTACAGAATTGACTTTGCAACACAGAAATAGAGACTATTGCATACAACTTCACTCGGAAGTGGGAAGTTGGAGGTCAGAATTACATCAGTTTCAATTCCTACACAGCTACGAAGTGTAAAAATCTTCATTAAAGCAGGTATTCTTAGCAAGAAGCTTCCTAAAACAAAAACTGAAACTGATGAACACTTGGAAGTGGGATGTCAGAGCTTGGGATTACATCATTTTTGACCTTCAAGTGTTCAAAAACCCATAGACAAAACATGAACGCATCCACTGAAGCAAGTATTGTTAGCAATAAGCTGGCCAGCTAACATTTGTGATATGAGTGTTAACTTTAACATCTCTTAAACGAGTAAACTTTAAGGTTAGTGCTATAGGTTTAAGCAACTACTGTGTCTGTATGTTGATTGATTTTAAGCAAATGTTTTTCTAATCTCATTTTATAGATATGGTGCTTTAGTGCTGTTGGTGAGCCACGTTGATATGATGTCATATGCTGAACTTCAAGTTGAGAACACCCTCCCCACTTACTGGGAATTCCCAGTTGAAGGGGGCGTTTTCTTTGTTTTATTCTAGCCAGAAGTTGGAAATTCTGATGTACAAGCTTTGGTCGAATGCAGCATATGTATACGCAGCGGTCATTAGGCAGTTTACAAGACACAGGTGTGGGTAATAATGACCAGATCCAAGGCAGAAGAGACCAATCAGAGTGGAAGAGTTGATTCAGAGGGCCTAAAGGATGATGATTCCATTGATGCTTCTTTTTCGTAAAACCAAATTAAAGTATCAGAGTTTCAAAGTTTCTTTACAGATTGGTTTTCACTCAGCTGCAAATGTAAGGATTTGAGCAATCAGTATTTTTGAATGATTCTGGTCCTGTTGAGCTGCTTTGTGGCAATGTCTAACTGTTGATATGCAAATAAAATCAAACCAGCTAGGATGGTTACACAAAAGGACTCTCGTGTCCAAGTTATCAGATCTATTATGTCCTTTGGAAATGAATAATTTAGTTAAAAACCTAAGTGACTCTGTGCTGTCATTGACATAAACTTGTTTCATTTAACAAATTCATCTTGCATTTATATACCCTATACAGTCTCTAAATTATATGCAACTTTTCTCAACTTTTATCAACTTCAGTCCTGCACTTTTATCAGGTTCTAACAGGTTAGTAGGTTCTATGACTTGTAATATGTGACATTAGAGATGTTTTACATCAAAAATCCATGTAAACATCCATTTACACATTGAAATGTTCTGGGAGTTGTCATGGTTGTATATAAGATTGCATTTTGTTTGGTGTGATTACAAATTTATGCTGCATTTGGCTACCATTCTTGTAGAGATACCAGGTGTAGCCAGATTGTATACATCAGGGGTGCACAATTCTGGTCCTGGAGGGCTGGTGTCCAGCACAGTTTGGTGATTTATGTGCTCAATCACACCTGATTACACTCACCCATTAATTAGTAGGTTTAGTGGGTGTGTTGGCTGTGCTGGACACCAGCCCTCCAGGACCGAAGTTGTGCATCTCTGGTATCAATGGAGATAGAAATTGTGCACATCACTGATTGGTCAACAAAATCACTACAGACTTGTCAAGCATCTTGACTAGAGTCAGACAATATCCATTTCTGAAGAAGGCCATATAGTGTCACTGAAGCAGAGTTCCACTGTTATGTTACTAAATTCTACCTACAACCCCTTGTGGAGAATCTTCAGCCTGCTAAATGTGAGTGAGTGAGTTACAGTTCTGGTCCATCAGGTGCTTCACATCAAAAATGCAGAGTAAAAGTTAACTAAGAAGTTCCTCCATTACTGCTAGGACTAGCATTGCTTAAGAAACCATATGATCACCACAGACAATGCTGCCAGCAGAAAATGCACACAGATAGTTGACCAGGGCATGAATAGTTTGGGGTTTGGAGTAGTAATCATACTGTACCTCACTGTCCAGGTAGCAGGTAGCTGTTGCCTTCACTAAAGAACCTCCATTTGTAGGAGCCTGGTCCATCACAATTAGCTTAAATGTTAAACTTATAGTTAATTATCAGGCGGCAATCAACTATGTAGCACAATGGTATTCCAGGACAGGAACTAGGATAAAACATTCATTAAGCGATCAAAATGTTGAGTATTCCAAAAGCAACTTAGTACAAACCTACTAATCTATGATGACCTTCCTCTTAAGGATATAGCAATTACAGTCAATCCATGCATTCTCTGTAAATGCACTGGGTTTGAGTTTTCCCAAATGCCCTGTGGCACAAAGGCCGTTGTTAAAATGGCCGAGTGAGCATCATGGAGAACTCTCTCTCTCTCTTAAAGAATATGATGACCTCAACATTATGACTAGTGAGACTGGTGCCATGTACAGCACATTAAAACTGTTTCAGAGGAACAAAACAGATAATTCACGTCTATAGATGTGATCAGCAGGCATACGTTAATCAAAGTAATGGCCTATAAACAATCTGTCTCTGTTCAATTTTAATGCCAGTAATGTCGTTTGATGAAGTGAACAGCTATAATGTTCAAATGTTCAACTTATATCAACCTTAACAATGGAGTCATTCCAAGGATGTAGAGACGCTAACAACTTACTTCAGGTTAGCTTAGACAATTTTCTTTTAGTGGCAAGTAGAGTAGATATGACAATATGCTATTATTATGATGCATTTAGTCGAAATATGCTTTATATTTTCTGTACTTCTAGTACAATGACCAACAGCATGTATCATAAAAAAGATCAATTATAGAGAGCCTGTAACAATAACCAATGTATCGTAACTGCATAAATTGCATAGCAACAAGTAACTGATTGGATTATGACATCATCTTAATTCATTATTTTATTTGTACTAAATATTTAGTTCCTTCTTTAATAGTTTATTTTTTGCAAACATGGAATTTATAAACTTTTTTGTATGTAGTAGCACGCAGATCAATGTCTAGGCTAGCGGTCAGGATTGGGTGACACCACAGGGATTCTCAATGGTTGTATGATAAATAAACCTTAATTGTGTATTATAAAATGGATAATTCCAGTCCTAAAATCTGATTGGCTGAGCTGCGTTCGAAGCCGTTGTAAAATCCACGATATATGCACACCTAAGACCACCTCACAACAACTAAATTGTGTACTGGCACAAAAAATCTTTGTGCTGTTAATGGAATAATCCTTGTCTCTCATGCTGCTCACATGAAGTATATTGATGAAGTAAGAACCTGTTTTTTGTTTAAGCTGAGGGGCTGGCAACTTATGTTCTTAAATAGAATGAGGCTGGTCAGCTAGCTAACAGGCTAAACAACTCCATCATTAATATCACAGGCTTGAATTAAAGCACATAAGATATGGTCCTCTGTAAAAAGGCAGTATAAAAGTCTAAAAATATCACTTGAATATCTTACATGCTTCAAATGTCCATGTTTCAGTCAGAAGTTGCATCAAACCTAGACTGAATCCCAAACAGCACCATCCTCAGTAAATAGTGCGCTAGCTACGAAAGTTTAGAAATTCTAGCCTCTACAGCTAAATAGTGCATCATTTATCCAGTGTGGATGTGTCTGAGTCCCAAATGACTATTTCTTAGCTGTATTATGCTCTGTTGGGCTGCAGGATCCAGTACTTAAATTCCTAAGTAGTGCACTATGTAGGGAGCAGGGAGCCATATGAGATTCAGCCCCAGCGTGAGAAGAGGAACATCACTGGACTGCTGCTAAATAAGACTTGCAGTGGTAATTAGGTGACCAAAAAGTACTTATAAAGTGAAGGTTATTGCATTAAACAGTGCTGTGTTATCAAATGTTCATTGTTATACAACAAAAAGTTACAAAGTTCATGAAATGACCACAATATACAGCTTTGGGCGACCAAACGTCACCCCGTGACACCCCACTCTAAAGGAAATACATTTCTTGGCAGAACACTTGTTCATGTTGATTACTATTAATAATGACAATTTATTTTCTGAAAAAAAGTGTATTTTATCATATTTCATGTTTGCCTCCATTTTATAAAAGCAATAAGCTCCTTGAAGCTATGTGTTACTGTGGTTTTATCACAGGGAAGGGAGTTTTGGGCACTTCACGTCGTGCCAAAGAACAACCTTCCCATGATTGGTTATATGTATGCTGGGTATTGTAGTGAGAAAACATTGTTAAACATGAAACATGGCACAATTGTGAACTCTGAGGCTGAGGGATGCAATGCTAGGTTACAAAATACTGCAAAAAAAAGCCAAATAATGTAGTCAGTGCTAGTTTAGGCTTGAATAGCCTGTAGCCTACACAACTAGCTACTGTAGCTAGAACTTTTCCTCATCATAAATGATGCCTAAAGCTATATCAATAAAGAAGTCTAGCCACTCTACTAGCTGAGTCATTCTTAGGGTGTAGAGATGCTAACCATGTGTTTCGGTTTAGCTTAGCCACTTTTCTCATAGGGGTTAACATCAGGATTTGGAGAAGCTGAGACTCCCTAAGGATACGAAAGAATGGATCAAAAAGTTGATGTCATATGAAAGACAAAAGCCAGCGAATCTGTTCGTTCCATGGAGCCCCAATCACTCTCACTTCACTTATGAGTTCAAGGCTCCAGTGTAGAAGATATAAAGTGTGAGTGACGTACAGACAGAGGAAGAAAGAGGAATGGAGCTCATTAAAGTTGGCTTTCAGCATGTTTCTAGTCTTTCTGTCTGTTTTCCTCTCTCTCGCTCTTTCTCTCTCTCTCATGCTTCAGCATGTCCAGCTCTTTTCTCTGTTCGCTCTCAGCTCTTTAGACGGAGTGCAACTCCCTGATCATTCTCCACAGCGTTCTGCTTTCATCCACCTCTACATGCACCCCAGCATCGCAGCTGCTGTTCAATAAAGGGGCTTTATCAACACATTATTCACATTACTGAAGTCCAATTCATTTTCCTCCCAGCACAGCGGAAGAGTCGAACTCAAATTATCAATCAATACGGATCCCACTGTACACCACAAACCTTTCACTAGCGTTAATGTCAATGATGTAGAATCCACACAGGACGTCCACTCACACTGACCATAGTGTGAGTGGACGTGCTGGATAGTAATGGACTATGCATCCCTGGTGATGTACTGCACTAAAGAGTTTGGTTCCAACCTCAATCGAACAAACTTGGTGTAGCTAATCAGGACCTGTAAGAGCATCTGAATAATACAGCCATGTGTGCTGAACTCTTCTGGGAGGAGGTTCAGCAGGACCAGGGTGGGGCACCCCTGGCCTACACTGGACTACATCGTTGACCATAATGAAGTGCTTGTTATCAGAGTAATTAAATGCCGAAACACATTAGTGTCACTGTAGTTAATAATTTATAATAGTTAATGAATCATTTTAAGTAGTTTCTGAATCATTTGTAGTAGATGCTGAACTAGATTACCGACAACTTGTAGTTGTTTTAATGAGCCTAAATTATAATAGGGGAAGGTTTAAACAAACCAAGCTGCTCCACTCACACACTTACACACTGACCTCTCCACTCACACACTGACCACTCCACACTGACGTTAGCGCTCTGCCTCCTTCCTCACCTACTGATTACAGCCTGGAAAAGTCACACGTCCACTATTACAACTTCATTTACAGACTGAGGGAGAGAGAAATAAAGAGGGGGAAGGGGAAGAGTGAGATTGAAAGAAAGAAAAATGACAAATCATAGAAAGGAGGACAGAGAAGAGAGAGAGAGAATGGAGGAAGAGACAAGGAGAGAGTGAGACAGAGATAGAAAGAGAAAACAAGTAAAAGAGAGTGAGGGAGGAAAAGAAAGAAAGATACTATTCCCTCCTAATGACTCAAACATTTCACTATAAAATAAGCCATACCATTATACACACTATTTGTCTGTTCATTATTATTATTATTATTATTATTATTATTATTATTATTATTATTATTATTATTATTCCTTATCACAGTCAAATCAATAAAGCTACTTTGAATTACAGAATTGAGAGAGAGAAAGTGTAAATGTCTCGCCCCAGTACATGGATGGATGGATGGAGGGATGGATGGACGGATGGATGGATAGATAGATGTACGTGGACTGAAGTATATTTCCCAGACAAATGAGAGAGAGAGACAGGGAGAGGGAGAGAGAGAGAGAGAGAGAGAGAGAGAGAGAGAGAGAGAGGGGGAATGTCTCTCACCCCAGTGTCACTGTTCTGAACTGTCCTGGTTGTGTTGGTGTGTAATGAATGTAGTGCAGCTCTGAGTTCAGTGTCTCTCTGGTCTGCTAATCACACGTCTGCAGATAAAGGTTAATGAGGAAGGACCTGCACACACACACACACACACACACACACACACACACACACACACACACACACACACTAATTGGGATCCGTTTCCCTCTAAATTTAACAGTGTAACAGTGTAAGACAGCCACAGTGCTCTGTTACGCTGCTGTGGAGCACCTCTACATGACAAAATAAAGGAGTAAAGGTATTTGTGTTTATGTGTTGGTTTATGCTGGAAAGTTCATTATTTCTGCGTCTGTGTTTATGTTTTTCAGCAGGGTGCTATTAAAGATACAAACAAATGATCAACATAGCATTAATGATTGATACTATTTCAGTGTAATTTGGGTGTTTACAGGGTGCTGAGTGATGCCACTCATTAAAAAAAGTGAGATGTTTATGGCATGCAGTCATGAAAAAGTAGGTGAAAAAGAGATGTTGAGCAGCTTATACTTTCAAAACAGGAAAAAAAATCACATTACATTAATATGTAGAAGGTAAAGCTTAAAGTTAGCTGGTTAAGCAAGAAATCATGCTTTGTTACCCAGATGCCTGGATAGAGAAAGCTGAGATGGTTATCTGTAATTTAAACTGGTGCTTAAAAGAACCCCATTCATCAACAGACATTCATCAACATCCAATCATCAGTAATACACATAACAGCCTGTTACACACTTATGTTGCTTACACTACTTGTGGTAGTCACTGTTATCAGTAGCCACTAATTTTATGCTAATTTTATAATGTGCTCTCAGGTGCCAGAATGTAACTGCTGCACCATTTAAGGTGGAATGTGAGAATTTGAACAAGAAGCTTTGTGACTTTTTAGTGTTTGATAGTTTCTCATTGCAGATTAAATGTATCGGGAAACCAGCTGGAGAGATTATAAATGCAAATCAGCCCATTGGTCTCCAAACTATCGATGTTCATCTCAATTCTCTCTCTTTACCTTTTTATTAGCTAGTAGCTAGGTGAGCTTGTCATATGCGTTGTTATGGTGACCAGCAGTCTGCACACCAACCTTCAGGGTAAAAGCAAAAATTAGCGGTTCTACATTAACTCCAGCGTTTAAGACGCTTTATTGTTAAACTGTGTTGAACGATCAGCAGAGCTTTATTTTACTGTAAAGGAGGATTATTTCATTTTTACCTACAAATCTAATTCTGTGGAGCCACAACAGGGCAGTAAAAGAGCCACATGCGTCTCCAGAGCTGCATATTGCCAACCCCTGGCCTCTGCAGATAGGATGGGGCCTTCAAAAATATTGCTCAGGGCCCCCAGAAGGCTAAAGCTGTCCCTGCAAGGGGCCCTGAGTGCAGTAGGAAGCGATTCCTCATGGGCGTCTTCCACAAACTCCTGTTTTCTTTCAGCTGCAGGCTTTGTCTTTTTTACTCCTTTGAGTTAACTAAATCTGATGCCACACTAGAATTTTCTCCCCGCAGCTTCAAAGATTTAAAGCGTGGCTGTTGTAATGAAAATGGAATGTGTATTGATTTCTCTGCGCTCAGAGTGCTTATTTTGTGAATTATCTTGCGCTCGGACGCAGCGCGGGCTACAGCGGGTGATTTTATGCTCTGCTGACTGTTTTGTGTGCTGAAGTGTCTAAGAGCAGGTAAAGATATAAGGCATTACGGTGAGCAAAAGAGCTACAGTTTGAAATCCTGTTAAAATTTAATTTCTTTTATCCCGAGGGAGCGATCGGCGCTAATACAGCGGTGAGGAAGAGGACCCCTGGCACTGGCTGGGTGGCTCCAGTGCCTGAACAAAATGCCATCCGTATTTATGCGCAGGCCTGGGCGAGCTGACGTTCTGTTTTAATATGGGCTGTTGGGGTTTTAGTTTCTCCTTAAAGCGTGTCATCGCAATTCATTAAAACAAACCATGAAAAGTTAAGGTCTTAAATGTTCAGGATCTGCTGGTGGATGCAGACTTTCATTCCTCACTCCTTTAACTTAAACAAACTCAGTGTACATTGTTTTCTATGTATTTACTGAATAATAAGTCTGAGGATATAATGAGTCTAGGAGATTAAGGGGTTAATAGGACTGAATGTAGATTAAGTTAAATTCAGCAGAAATAATTGAATAAATGAGCACATAATCAACAGAAGACACAAAAGAAAACCATAAGACATTTAAAAAATGTCAAATAGCACAAGGGAATATGTAATAATATACCCATTACACTTCTATTACTAGGTTCTAACACAAATCCTTTATATTGGGCATCAAAAGCCATCAAATATCTTCATGGGAAACTATAATGCATTATCTTCCAAACAAAGAAGGTGTAGCTTTAATTATGTAGTATGTAATAACCTGCCTATTACATATTTATTAGATATCATGCCTTGTCAAAGATTATCCTTTTACACATAAATGTAGAGGCTTAAAATGTTATTTTCACAGGTAGAAAATTAATATAAAGAACTTAACTCTAAAGTAAATGATCTATGCCGTCTTTCAAAAAAGTCATTATGCAAATAAAACATCAAAATTTTGTTCATACAAACGTAATAACATGTCTAATACACCCCTATTCACAAACATAAAATAATGACATTGTTTGATCATACTTTCATATATAAATTGCTCACATGGATGTAATAAGCAGGGTAATAATAGTCCTATAATACCCATATTACTAAGGTGGAAATATTCTAAATGTTGTGAATTTTTGGAAAAAAAAAAATATAATTTACCATCTTCCAAACATTGAAAGAGGTTAAACTCTCTCAAATGAGTGTAATACATAACAACATCTTTGTTACACTTTTATTACTATACAAATAAAACCAACCATAAAAACAACTTTAATTCTATTCAAAATGTTTGATTATGGAATATCTTGTTTTTTGTTTTTTGTTTTTTTTTTTTAAATCACTCATATAAATATAATATGAACTGTAAAAGCACGCTATCATACCTTTACTACTAGTTCATAACACTCATTGTCAATATTGGGCTCTAAGATACACTGAAAATCAAAATGTGGTTTTATAATTCACATTTGAGTCAAATTGCTCGTATAACATGTCTATTCTACTTCTGTTGCTTGGTTATTACTTGCTTTTCCCTCCTCCAAACCTGGAATTAGTTGATTTAACCCATTTTTCATTTTACTTCCACAGGACACAGAGTGGAGGATTCAAATGAGGAATGTTGGTAAATGGCACAGTGTTCACATCCAGCAGGAGCAGGAAAATGTAAAGGATCTCAGCCATGGGTTTGATTTACTCCAGCGATTTTTACAGTAAAGTGCAGCGGCGTCCTTCATTAATCGGCCGCAGCGAGCGCTCAGATGATTGATGATGGAGCAGGAGCAGCACGGCAATGCTAGGCCGGATGAGCTGTAACCTGAGTCTGAATTAATGGACCATTTTGGGGAAGCGTCTCCTATTAAACATGCCTGCTTAGGCGAGGTGATGCATTATCTGCCCTTGCGTCCCCCTGTCTGCGACGTCTCCCGCTCACCACAGCATTGATTACTGCTTCATGTAGACGGGTAACATAGACCATGAATGAGATGGGAGGATTTACAGCCAAATACGGAGACAAGCAGGCTCACAATCTGGACGGCTCGACTCCTCTTCTTCAAATCGGTAACAGTGCTGGATGCTGGAACTGAGACTGTGTAAATATCACTGAGGTGTAAACATCAGAGAGCCTATTGGAGCTCTAAGATCAGTTTCTGAAATAATGCAGAGATACAGTTTTTCCATTATAATGCTGGTTTAAAATGCCTGCAGGGAACCTGTACAGCTGTTCTATTAACATACATTTCTATTCAGCTTTGATGTGTTACTGATTTACAGCTCACACGAACACAGAAAACTGGCACCCAAAATAAGTGGAGATGAATTAGTCATTAATGTAATGATGGGCTGATTTGTGCCTTGATTTGAAACTAACATAGCTTTACTATTATTAATTCAGTATTATATTATGCCATTAATAATATAATTTTGATAATAATAACAATAATAATAACAAGAAGAAGAAGAAGAAGAAGAATAAGAAGAAAAATAGATAGATAGATAGATAGATAGATAGATAGATAGATAGATAGATAGATAGATAGAAAGAGTTTTTAAGTTTTTTAAACGATTGTTATTATTGTGATTAGAGAGAGAGAGAATAAGACAGAAAGAGAGAGTGAGAGACAGTGAGGAGAGACAAAAAGGGTGAGAGTGAGAAAGAGTGAGGGAAACAGAGAGAAAGAAAGAAAGAAAGAAAGAAAGAAAGAAAGGAAGAAAGAGAGAGAGAGCAGAAGAGAGAAAGAGAGATAGAGAAAGAATGAGAGACAGAGAGAGTAAGATGAAAAAGAAACAGTGAGAAGAAAGAGAGACAGAAATAAAGAGAGAGGAGAGAGACTGAAAAAGCAAGAGAAGAGAAAGGAAAAGAAAGAGAAGGAGAGAGTGAGGAAAAGAAAGATAGGAAGAAAGAAAAATAGAAGAGAGAGACAGAAACAGAACGAGAGAGCAAGAGAGGGAAAGAGAGAGAAAGAGGAGAATGAGTGAAGAAGAACGAGAAAGGGAGAGACAGTGAGGGGAGAAAGAAAGAGAGGCGAGACAGAAAAAGAGAGAGAAGTGAAAAGAGAAAGAGAGGAGAAAGAGAAAAAAGAAAGAGAGAGAGCAAGAGAGGGAAAGAGAGATAGAGAGAGACAGAAGGAGTGATGGAGAATGTAAGATAGTGAGGAAAGAGAGAAAGAGGAGAGAGAGAGAGGAGAGAGACTGAAAGAGAGAGAGTGAGAGAGAGTAGAGAGAGATAGAGAGAGAGACAGTGAAAGAAAGAGAGAGAGAGAGAGAGAGAGAGATAAGTGATTGATTTTTTGTTTGTTGATCTACATTGCCGTCTACGATAATCTGGGATTTGGTGACAGCAGCGATCTGGACGTGGTCAGTGAAAAGGTTGGCCGTGGTCAGAGGAAATTTCACACTGAGTTTTGAGGAACATCTCGAATCGATTTGAGCTTCAGAGGTTCAGACCTGCAGACTGGAGACACATACAGCTGTAAAGAGGGAGGAATGAAGTTCACACTTAATCCAGAAACAACCACTCATCACTCTGTAATGACTGTAAACGGGTGAAGCCTGGACAGCCCAGCAAAGTGTCATTTACTGCCCTTTACCCACCCCTCTGCTTTTAGAGATCACTTTTATAGTGATAGAAAACATGGTACACTGTGCACTGAAAAAAAAACATACTGTACAGGTACAATTTTCATTCATCAAGGTACAAACAATGTAAATACACCCTTAATAAAACAACAGTGATTTTAAGGTCCAAGTGTGTATCTTAAGGGGAAATTACATATTTGTACCCTTTTATAACCTAATGTTTTAAAACAGAACAATAGAATCAAAAGGCTGGAGATGAGTGTGTGGAATCAGTACAGTTTACAAAAATATATATATATATATATAACTGGATTAGGGTAATATTATGATCTGTAACTACAGATACTGAAGATGTATCCTTGAGGGTACCACCCAAGTGACAAGAGGGGTAGCACACAGAAAGCTTTAATTCCACACTAACTTTCTGTGATGTAGCTTTAGAGGCATTAAACTCTTCAGACGTCTGGTTCCTATTACCACCACTGTGAACAATTCTGACTGGGTATGTTTCTCACAGTAAACCACTCTGAATGACTTTGTTTACATCCATTTCATTATGAAGAAATATTGGTGAAATTCATCTTTCAGAGCACTGTGGTACAATAAACACACCTTTCATGCTGGAATGCTAACAGAGATGTTCAGAAGGTTATTTGTTTGGGTCTCTCTGCTCACTGTGAAGTGTGTGTGTGTTTGTGTGTGTGTGTGTGTGTGTGATAGGTACGTGTGTGTGCACCAGTAGGTTGTCTCATTAGCTTCAAAACAGGAGAAGAGCAACAGGCAATGTGTTGCCAACCCCACAGAGCTGGGGTCTCTGTGGAAACCAGGGAAGGACAGACAGGTGGGCAGAACCAGAGTGATGCTGCTCAAACTGAACTGTGATACGGAACCAGTGTTCACTGCAGTCTCCCAGCGAAAGTAAACAAAAAACAATCGAGGAGCTGACTAGAATGAGCATGAGGTTTATGCATAGTACAGCATGAAACAATACACAACTGTGCCTGTGTTTGTGTTTTGTATACATTAGCTGATGGTATCAGGTGTGGGCGGTGGGAGATATGGAGCGCTGCTGGGGGGCCTCCCTTCTTCTTATAATGTGGCCACAACTTACATTCATGTAGAACCAATGAACGCATTTGAATCAAGTCAATTCAAAAGCAACATTTTTCCAGTATAAGTTGTGGCCATGTGTTACTTTTATGAAGAAAGGGTGTCACCAGCTGGGGGTTTTGTGAAGAAGTGTATAGTTTCTTGGCTCAGCAGGGCTGGATTTGAGCAACACTGATTGAACCCCACTTACTAGTGTTAGCAATCAATTAACATTGATTAGTTAGCAATCAATTAACATCCATAAGTCAAAATCAGAGTCAAAAGCAACCAAATTGCAATGAAGCCATCAAACTGCGAGAGGCATCTGTGATCCAACATCAGTACCTCACCCTGCTAAAGCTCTTGTGGCCGAATGCCATCAAATCTTAAAGCAATGTTCGAACATCTAGTGTAAAGCAGTGCCATCAAAGTAAATGGATTCTCTCAAATGATTCTGAATTGATTTACAAAATGTCTTAATCAGAATTTTTTTAATGGGCTGTTTCCTTTACTGGAAACAACTCATGCACACCAAAAGATTCTATAAAGGAGGATACTTCGGCGCAGACCACCTTAGAGGAGGGAAAAATGACAGCATGCATGTTTACGTCACACATTGGTGACAGATTTAGCATATTGCTGCCGTCAGAACCAAATGATGAAGAGACCAAAAGAAACAGGCCAAAATTACTTTGGAAAAAAAAAAATATATCCATTGACTTACATTAAAAATGAAGTATTTTTTCTTCTCCTGAAAAGATACCATTTTGAAGATACGAGGTTTTGCTCCGACAGCAACGATATATAAAGTAAAAGTTTATACGTATAAAACATAGTGAAATTATGATGAACTGACACTAAGTCAGATGATGCTAACTGGCTAACAGTATCCAATAATATTTACAGGGAATATTAATGCTATTTGAATAAGGTTTAAATATAAAGCCGCAATGTACAAATTTAAATTTAAAAAATGTGCAAAGAGTATGAAATACCATCTGAAAATTAGCGTCTTTATGGTTCACATAAGTTGTAAACTTAAGAAAATGTAATGCTTCATACTTTTCCCTAAGTATTCAAAGCTGAATTCCAGATAGACTCTGTTATAATGATGGAAAACTTAAACTATAATCCTACTTATCTCTGTTAATGTTTGTGATCAACTTTTTAATTGCATTTTTCATCATGTTTTACAACAAGAGTGGGGAGAGGTAAGGGGGAGGGGAAGGCAAGACAGTGACATACATTTTAGGAATACACAAATCAAAAATAAAGCAAAGACAATATATAAACAACTACACAACTAAACAACATCACAATTTAATTGGAAACTAAAGTTCTTGAATAGAGTCATATAAATTCTCCCAGTTTCTTATTGTTGACTGTTTTGCCTTGTTAAGCTTAGCTGTAAGATATTCCATCCGAACTATTATCTCTGTTAATGTAAAAACATATACGGCCTACATTAAAAACCACCTATGGCCTACATTATGTTCAATCATATTAAAAATCATATATTTTTTGGAATTCTGGGAACATGTTTACAGTATAAGCAACTTACACTGTATCAAACAACTTATCATATGTGTGCTGTATATTATTGTACCAATACAGTAATAAGACAGCAAAACACACAGTATTATCAGCTTGGTAAGCTAGCATGCTATTAATTAACTGTCTAACATTGTAACAGCCTGCACATATAAGCACAATCTGCACCGACATAAAATAAATCATTAGATATTCAAGTGAGTTTATGGAGTTTTGTCATATGTGTCATTATGTAATATAGAAACATTTTAAGTATCCTTTTACTTTGTATCTGATTACCACTGCTATGATAATGCTAATTTTAAACTGGCCAGAATGGGATGGGATTCAGTCTCTATGGGATTTGCAGTGTCATGTTAGTAGCAAGCTAACGGTGGTGTACATTCACTCACCATATTGAGTTAATACTGTATAGCTTAAACATGTTCTTTTGGAGCTTGTATGCATTTGACATACATTTACTTTGTATATAGCAGTTTTTGGATGAATATAATAGTAAATACTTCAACCTAAAGCCTAACTGAGTATTATTAGATGAGCCTGTTAGTCTATTAGCTTTAAAAGAATAATTTGTATTTTTGAAAAGCTGAACTGAAACAAGTGATTCTTTTGTTAGGATTTTTGACTAATTAAGGTGTACCTAAGATGCAGTTTAACTTTAATATCATAGCTTTTTCATTTTTCATTTGTGTAAACTTTACGCAGTGTTCAAAGGCCTTTAAATTTTGAACACCAGTTCTGGCGCAACTCATTGATGGCTAACAGTAGGTTTTGGTCACAGTTACTCAAATCTGGCCCTGGTCCTCAAGGACTTGTAGAGCAACAACTTTGGTGCATGGAGTAGAGCATAATGTCACAAAACATTCTCTTAAAGTTATATTTTATAGATCAAACTAGTTCATTTAATATGATTATGTATGAGTTCTCACAGCTGTTCTACTGATGGTTGTATCTGTCTACAGCTTTATTCTGTGAAACTCCCTGCCATTCTGGCTGGATGACCATCTGTCTGAACTGATTCTGATTTGTCAAACATCTGTCTGGACCAATTTTGATTGGCTAAACATCTGTCTGGGCTGTCCTAGTTTAAACAAACATTTGTCTTGTCTGTATTTGATTGGACAGCCATATGTCTGGCCTGCTTTTGATTGGACAGGCACAGCTAGGTTCTTATTGATTGGACAGACATCTGTCTATGTCCATTTGGATTGGACAGCTATGTGGCTGACCTGTTTTTGATTGGTCAGGCCTCTGTTTGGGTTCTTGTCAATTGGCCAGGCATCTGTCTGCGCCCTTTTTTGATCGATCAAACATTTCTCTGGACTGTTATAATTTATACAGACTTCTTTCTTGGCTTTTTTATTGGACATCCATGTATCTGACCTTTACTTTTCTTTTTCATTAGACAATCATCTTTCTGAACTGTATTTGATTGGACCACCATGAGGCTGACATGGCTTTTGATTGGCCAGGCATCTGTCAAGGTTCTTGTCTATTGGGCAGGCATCCATCAGGGTTATTTCTGATTGGACAGATATCTGTCTAGATTCTTTAAACATTGCACAGCCATCTGTCTGAACTGTACAGATTAGCCCAGCAATGAATGTGGCTGACTTGTTTTTGATTGGTCAGGCATCTGTCTGTACTGTACTTGATTGGACTGCCACATGCTTCACCTGCTTTTGTTTGGACAAGCATCTGTCTAGGATATCTCTGTCTGGACAGGTGACTGTCTCAGCATTTTGACTGGACAGGCTGCAGGCTTGAGCTGAGGGTGATGCAGTACAACAGAAAGAATGCTTGGCTGCAGATGTCTCTCACATTGCCGCTGTCCAGTTTCTCAACATTTCACTCAGCATTGACCACAAATCTACAAGTGACCACAAGTCTACATGACTGCCTTATTTTCTTTCTCACCCACAGACTTCTAGCTTCAGCTGTCAATGACATGATGACAAAAGATTGAAACAGTTTTAAAACAATTCTTTCGGCTGACATGCTTTTCAGGAGTGGCTGACCCCCCTGCTGATTCTCAGTGAAACCTGGTTTTCCATCATATTCATAGGAAACACACCACAATTTGTAGCACAGTGGTGTGTAGAAATTGTTTTGGGATGTAAGAAACACCAACACATCACCTGATCTGAATTGGTAATAACTGTCCACACAGAGGTCCTACAGAACCAGTCTGACCTATTGAGACAATTGACCTGTCCACAGTAATATCACAAACATGTTTGACTGCATTGTAACACTTACAAAGTGTAAACAATTGTGTTGTTTATTTTGAGTGTTATATGTATTTTTTCCCTGTGTAGATTGTGAATGTTCATCCTTTTTTGTGCATATTGTCACTGTCCAAAAAAAAAAAAAACATGTATGTCTATTTTTTTCAAGTTTTACTTTTCTACATTATTTGAACCGGGCAGCTGCTCTTTATATTATGTGAAAATTCCATGATGAATGGACCAATAGAAATGCCCCAAAATTGCTTGGAATAAAATCACTTTACATTAACTTACATTGAAAGTAAAGAACATTTTTCGGCCTCTCCTGTAAACTCACCATTTTGGAGATACTTGGTTTTCTTTGGACAGTGACAATATATTTCAGTGTCCATCTGTTGGTAAAGTCAGAGCATAGCTCAGTTCAGCCTTACAGAATTAAATTTAAAAAGCAAAAATCTCTTTCTCTGTTCCCATCTTTTTAAAGTAACCGTGTTTCTCTCAGACAAAATACTGTAGCCCCAAAATGGCACCTTATCAATATCCTTAACTTTGATGTATGTTAATGTCATCTGAAGTCATTTTAGGCCACTTTTATTGATCCATTCGGAATGAGATGTTTACACCAGGAGAGCTCAAACATTTTCCTGCACAACATGCATGTTTACAGTCGAGTATTTTATAAAATTACAGTACATTTAACAACTAAAATGCAACAAAACTACATCTTTAAAAGGGAATTTAGAATTTCTATTAGTTATAGGCCAGTGGTCACCAGCCCTGGTCCTGGAGGACTGCCTTCCTTTGGACTATAGTTTGAACCACAGCCTGCCACATCTGGTCCAGCTAATTAACTTCTTCACAAGTCCTTGATTGGCCGAATCAGATGTATTAGTATGAGTAATGCGGAGAGGGCAGCATATTAGAATACACTGTAGGAAAGTAGACCTGTAGGGTGAGGGTTGGTGACCACTGTTATAGGCAATTTACACTGTTATTTCAAAGTATTTCAAATGTTGAAGTACTGTAAAATGTAATGGTCAATGTCCATTTTTTGAAAATAAAAAAAGGTAAATGCATGTAAATAAACCATAAATATGCTGTATTTTAACACTGCAGTTGTTTTACATAAGTAGAATGTAAATAAATAAATAAATAAGAAAAAAAAAATTTAATTTTATTCCACGGATGTTTTTGCTTATTTTAATAGTTGTTACTATTATTATTATAGTAAAATACTGTAAATCATAACAACTTGTTGAACTAGTAAAACTGGTGAATTACAGTAAAAAGGGGGTATGTCTAAGAAATGCAATGAGTGTAATTTTACAGATTTTTACCATCATTGAGAAAACATACTTTTACTGTTAACAAATAGGTTTTGTCCAGCACCCCTGCTGCTGGCCTTTTTATCAATTTTTATAAAATTATGTTTGTTCTCTCATTGGATGGGGGTTGGGGTAACTTTCTGGTGGGCCAAATCAAACATCCTAATTTTTGTGCAGCCCTGGTTTCCACAAAGTAAAGGAATATTGTCATTTTCGAATGATGTAAAAACAAATGGCATGTATATATAACAACTCAGGGTGATACATTTGAATGAAAACATCCATAAATTTAAATAATCCCTGAAGATAACTGTTTAGAACTTTGCATAACTGTAATAATGTAATAACACTGTAATAATACAGTAACAATGTTAGTAGTGAGTCAGTTTGATGATGTTCTGTGAAATTGTTGGGGGGGTCAACTGGACTGAGGCTGACCTGCCACTAAACACCACCAGTAAGAGAGAAAGAGAGAGAGAGAGAGAGAGAAAGAGATAGACACTTGCCCCTGGCTGGATGCTTTATAAGGCTGTAAAAATGACAGACTCCCTGCTGGGTTCGAGCGAGAGCCAAGAGTAACACCCACAACAACACAGACAGAGAGAGACATACAGAGAGAGATTCCTCTATTCTCTCACCATTTCACTCAATGAATGTGCCATTTCTTTGTGGGCATACATTCTTTGTCTTCTCTCTCTCCCTTGCTTGCTCTCTCATCCATTTGAATAACAAATGTTCACTACTAACATTGTTACTGTATTATTACAGTGTTATTACATTTTTACAATAAGCATTACATTTATGTATTTATGTTATATAGAAAATTATAAAACAAACTGTTGTTCATTCAATGTACCACAAATTTATTTTAAATAATAACAATGCTTCCTCTAAAAATGTTAAATGTCAAACAGTAGGTTGCCAAGCAACATAATGTATTATTGCATGTGCAGCACAATGTGTTAATTAATTTTTTATATCAGTCCATGTTCATCTTTAGGCTTCACAATAGCAAGGCCTGATTCCAATGCTGAATTTTGTAATATAATTCATTTCACTTTTGAAAAGTCTTTGTTCTTATTGTAATTTTGCTAGCACCTCTATGGGAATTACTACATAATATTAGCACCAAGCTAACTGAGGTGTTCTTTTACTTCTACACACTGGATTTTTACTCGCTGCTGCCCTCTAAAGGTGTTATTAAAAAACATCTAATAAACAAACATTACTCACTGCTGCCCTCTAAAGGTGTCATTAAAAACCATCTAATAAACAAACATTACTCACTGCTGCCCTCTAAAGGTGTCATTAAAAACCATCTAATAAACAAACATTACTCACTGCTGCCCTCTAAAGGCATTATTAACAAACATGACATAAACAAACATTACTCGCTGCTGCCCTCTAAAGGTGTCATTTAAAAACATCTAATAAACAAACATTACTCACTGCTGCCCTCTAAAGGTGTCATTAACAAACATCAAATAAACAAACATTATGCAATGCTACCACTTAAAAAGCTTAGAACTGTCATTGTTTTCTTAAAACCCAAGCATTTGTCTCAAATCACTGAAAAAAATGCACCAAATTCATATCGTGTTTGCTGTGATGTGAACATGTGAAAGTTAACAACTGTGGAAAACGATTGCATTGATGAGCTCAAACACTTTTGATCAGGCAAGCACGTTCTAATTTTTGACAGAACACTTCTCTGGCTCCTGTGCTCTGCTGCTGTTGCTACTGGCCAAGGCAGAATCTTCAGTCTCTACCACTGAAAGTTATGGAACATCTGGTTTCAAGTCGTTCGTCTGCCATCAAAATGTAAATGTTGCATAACTAATGCTGGACCTTTTTTAATGACTTGCTGCATTACCCCAAATTCAACTGATCTACGCACCCATATGTGTTTATATTGAGTATTTTACAACGTGACTCAGCCAATCCCATTTTAGACCCAGAGCTACCAGCTTTATACGGGTCATTTCAATTGTGCCACATGTTCATTTAAAAAAGATTCTGCTTACTACCATGTGTTAGAGTTTATGACCTCAACAGTGCTGATTAAAACCTTCCAGAGTCAATACTGGAAAGAGAGAGAGAGAGAGAGAGAGAGAGAGGTGATAGTGCTGATATACTATTTGGCCCAGAGGTCTTGAGCAGCTGAAGGGAAGCAGTGTGTGAACAGAGCTGGTGCGCTGGTGTGTGTTTGCCGATGCGATGAGACATGATGATGAGTCACGGCTCACCTTGTCGGTGTCCATCTGTTGGTGAAGTCAGCGACTGGCTCGTTTCAGCCTGCAAATGATTTCATTTCAAAAGTCAAAAGCCTCTCCATCTCTTCCCATCTCCCTCTCTCTCTCTCTCTCTCTCTCTCTCTCTCCGTATAGAAAACATCAAGCGTAATGATGGTTTATTGGGCGCTGTCACATTCTACCACCAACATACAGTGAATAGCCAGACTGCCTTTTGGGCTTGATGCATCCAGCCTGTAGCCTTTAGTCTAGACTCTTCTCACTTTGGCTCATTAGAAACAGTGATTCTACCATAAAGGATTCCTCCTACCAGCACTAAATTCCAATTCATGATAGTTTCTTTGGTGTTACTGTATTGACTACAAGGTTGCCAAAGCAAAGTGTACCTTTTTTTGTCATAGTAGCCATAAAATGGAATTTCCACCTATTTTTGGAGGTCCCTCAGTTAAAGTATGCACTATTTTTTTTCTTCCTTGATAAGAGTGCTGGAATATATTTCGATAGACATGCGTATGATTTACAAAAACGATCGCTATATGTGAGCTACCCAGTGTTTTGTATACATTTTTTTTATATCTAGGTAGCCTTTACTTCTCATTGCTCATTAGCAGCTCACCAGAGAGTCACAACATGTCACACATGGAGAGCCAACAGTGTCCTAGTTAATCTGACAACAGAGTTAGGGAAAAATAATTTACTTGATCAAATAAATTGAAAAATACCAGTGTCGATTTCAATTCCTTTGGCAGAAAGGCCACTAGGGGGCCTGCAAAAAACAAATTAAATGGACAGTCTGGCTAAAAAAAAGTTAAGTTATTTACTCAGCAACTACAGCTGCTTTGAGGTGGGCTGTTGATAGAATTTATTTTCTATTTATCTATTTTTTGCATGAGCTGGTGATGCAAAAGGAAGCCGTACAGCTAACGTTACTCTTAAGTAGCCGATTATATTATTGCAAAGTATAACTGTAGTGACTGTCTGCAAATCATCTTTACAATGAAGTGAATGTATTACCCTAATGACAGAAATGGCTCATCAGATGAGAAGAACAACAACTAAAGGCTAAGGTTGGCAATGCAGCTGGCTATCCAGACATCTTGCTTCAGTTTGGCTTGTTTTTTTGTTTTTTTTTTTCTGGCTGAAAGGACAAAAACATGCTTCTGCTGAATAGAACTGTTGAGTTCTTTATAATTTTGTTCAAAAATCAAGTCACACAAATGCCAATTTGGCTATATTTAATGGCTAAGCTAACAGTCTGGACTGTTTGAAACTACAGGGATTCCCAATGGTTGTATTATATATTTGCATGCTGAGTATTTTAGTGAGAAAACGATCATGGACAAAAATTCGTCAAACTGATGAGGACACAATGCTGCGCTTCATAATACTGCATAACAACAAATAACATATTAAACTCTAGTTTCAGGCCAGAATGCTCCTGTTTACACTTCATAGCTGAACATAGCCAGTAATAACAGCAAAAGAGATAATAAAAAGTACTGACAATAATGTTAACAGCAACAAAAAAAGAAACTAAGAAGTTATTTAACTTCTCACACGGAAACAACCCTATACAACTCTCTTTCCTCCAGGATTGACAGAGCAACAGCAGCTTTCATACAATATTTAACACGATCCATGACCACTCAGGCTATGGCAAATCTCGTCATGTCTATCCAAGCGTCATTTAGTCTTCGTTAGCCCCCTCTTAGCCTCATTTAGCCTCATTAACCTGTCTTAATGTTCCCTTAAATAGCTTTCACTAGCCTCTCGTAGCCTTACCAAGGCTGTATTAGCCCTCCATAGCCTTTTGTAGCCTCAGCAAAGTTGTCATAGCTTTTCGTAGCTTCTACTAGCAGGACTATTTTTACCTTTCCAAGCCTCTCTATGCTTCAGCAAGGCTGTTATAGCCTTCCTTAGCTTCTCTTAGCTTCAGCAAGGCTGACGTAGTCTTCCCTAGCCTATGATAGCTTTTTGGTTAGGTTGGCTTAGCCTTGCCAAGCATTTTGTTGCCTCAGCAAGGCTGCTTTAGCCTTTTTAGCCTCCACTAGCGAGGCTGCTTTAGCTTTCCCTAGTGTCATTTAGCCTCAGCAAGGCTAATCTCTCGTAGCCTCATTATAGTTGTCTTAGCCTTTCCTTATTTCCTATAGCATCAGTAAGGCTGCTGTAGCCTCCACTAGTCTCTCACAGCCTCAGCAAGGCTGTATTAGCCTTCCCTGGCCTATTGTAGAGTCAGCAAAGTTGTCTTAGCCTTTCATAGCCTCTACAAGCAAGGCTGTTTTTGCCTTTGCAAGCCTCTCATAGTCTTAAAAAGGCTGTATTAGCCTTCCCTGTCCTGTTTAGCTTCTCTTAGCCTCAGCAGGGCTGTCTTAGTCCTCCCTAGTTTGCTGTTAACCTGGTATGGTTGCCTTAGCTTTTCCTAGCCTCTCTATGCTTCAGCAACTCGGTTTTAGCCTTCTTTAGCTTCTCTTAGCTGCAGCAAGGCTGCCTTAGTCTTTCCCAGCCTATTGTTGCCTTGGTAAGGTTGTCTTAGCCTCCCCTAGCCTCTTGTTTCGTCAGCAAGACTGCCTCAGTCTTTTATAGCCTCTACTAGCAAGGCTGCATTAGCTTCCGCTAGTGTCTTTTAGCCTCAGCAAGGCTATCTAGTCTCTTATAACCTCAGTATGGTTGTCTTAGCCTTCCCTCTTCTCTTATAGCACCAGTAAGGCTGTTATTGCCTTTGCTAGTCTCTCATAGCCTCAGCAAGGCTGTATTAGCCTTTCTTGGCCTTTCATAGCCTCAAGAAAGTTGTCTTAGCCTTTCGTAGCCTCTACTAGTAAGGCTGCTTTTGCCTTCCCAAGCCTCCCATAGTCTTGGCAAGGCTGTATTAGCCTACCTTAGCTTCTCTTAGCTTCAGCAATCTTAGCCCTATCCTGTTTAGCTTCTCTTAGCTTCAGTAAGGCTGTCCTAGTCTTCCCCAGCCTGTTGTTGCTTCAGTATGGTTGTCTTAGCCATTTTTTCTTAGCTTCAGTAAGGTTGTCTTAGCCTGTTTTAACCTTCTCTATTCTCTCACAGCCTTATCAAGGCTATCTTAGCCTTCCTTATCCTGTTGAAACTGCAGCAAGGCTGTGTTAATCTTCCCTAGCCTTTTGTAGCCTCAGCAAGGCTGTCTTACCCTTCTTTAGTCTCTTTTAGTCCTCTCTAGCATCTCTTAGCATCAAATGTGTCTTAGTCTTTTTTAGCCTTATAAGCTTTTCCTAGCCTCACTTAGCCTTATCAAGCCTCTCTTAACCTTTACTACCAAGTATTTTAGCCTCATCAAGTATGTCTGAGCCCGTCCTTGTCGGGGCAAGATCATCCATTCATCCATTCATTCACTGAAATATTCATTCATTCCTGATATTCACTATGAAAATATGTTCTAATAGAAAGTACTGAGGTGTTGATCTGCAGGAGGGATGTGACTAAACCCTTTAAATGCCAAGGAACTGCCAATAGATCCAGACTTCTATTTCTTACTCCTCTAGTGGAAGAATAACTCATGTAGTTACTGAATAATAAGTCTTATGATTCTCAGTGGTTGTCATGTAATCTTTATGGCTGATTCAAAATCGTCAATGTTCTAATTAAATTACTAAATATCTAACTAGCCTGCGAATAAACAAACTAAGAACGAGCTTTATTGGTATTTATAATATTGTTATAGTCTTTTGCCAAAAGAACCAGACTCAGAAATTGTAGATGATTCACTTTTGATTCATTTAAATTCATTCAACACATATATATCAAAACACTCCAAGTTTCATCAAGAATTCTGGAGACGAAAAAGAGACACACTGCACTCAGGTGCACTGTCCATTTCCTGAAATAGTACTGTCAGAGCACACCTTATTCCAGGCCAAGACGGCTACTGGCCCTTTCCAGTTATATCCTCTGAAAAGCTTCAGGAACAGGGAAACTTGGAAAAATGGCGCCTGCACGCCTGAGTTACACACACACACACACACACATACTCATTCAGCTCAGATTTCATAAATGTGAAGCTGTTGTGAACTGGACTGTTGAAAAGCAAAATGCCTCTCAAAGGGGATCCGAATAATCTTTCACATCAATTCACAAAGAGATTCTAGTCTTGGATAATCCAAAAGGCTCTGATAGAAACAGATAAGCCAGCATGCTGGTCTGTTTCCCTGCGTATGGACATGAGTGTGTTTCATGAATAGTATTCATGAACTATATCTCCTGTGTGACACAGGCAAACATCTATATTTATAGATTATTTTATCTGGATTTACTGTTTTTTTTTTCAAAATTGTTCATTGTCTCAGCCTGAATTAACATCTTCTACAGAAAACACACTTAAATATGATATTTTTTCTGTAAATGTTGGGCATCATTTATATGCAAATGCTGAACATAACATGTTGGGGAAAAAAAACAAAACAAACAAAAAAAAACATATCATACATAAGGTGCCATAGCATTCTCATTGTGACACTTCTCTCCAGTCCCACTGTCACCACTTCCCAGCCCCCAGACTCCATTTCCTATAACTCCCCACCTGATCACTGCAGATCTCCCTCACATGACTCTCCACCATTCAGCCTCAGCTGATTGCTGATTCACCTCACCTGTTCCTTGTTTCATGTCACTTGTTAGTTTAATATATAAGCCAGGGCTTTAGCATAGGACATTTGTGAAGTATTGCCTTTGTTTCCCGAGCATTCCTGAGCTTTCCCGTCAGTTTTTTTGCTTTTCCCTGTGTGACCATTGCCTTGTTTTTTTTTTTTGACCTGTTGTCCTTTATATTGTGTGTAGATTTCATGATGAATGGACCAAAAGAAATGACCCAAAATTACTTGGAAAAAATTCTGGTTCCATTAACTTACAGTTAAAGTTAAAGTTTTTTCCTTCTCCTGTAAAGTTATCATTTTGGAGATATGAGGTTTTGTGATTTTATGTGTGTGTGTGTGTGTGTGTGTGTGTGTGTGTGTGTGTGTGTGTATATATATATATATATATATATATATATAAACATATATACCGCAAGAGCAATACGTGCTAATACATTTCCAACACTACACTCTTCCAACATTGTACAGCCCACACACACACTCTTGGGTGGGGGGTCTTCTTCGGATGAAGAGTGGGCTTCAGTCATCTCTGTTCTCCACTGAGGAAGAGAGTTTTGCTTCAGTCTAACCAACAACAAAACAAATCACAGCTCATGTCCCTCAGGCTGGAACTCAGCCCTCTCTCTCTCTCTCTCTCTCTCTCTCTCTCTCTCTCTCTCTCTCTACCGCCTCTCTTCTTTCTATCTCTACTCCTCTCGCTCTCTCTCATTCTCTCTCTCTGTTTTCTGTAACAGATGAGGTGAGAGAGGAGATCTCAGGGTGGTGAGAGAGGGTTTTTTCAGGACTTTCATTTTGGCTGTGGCTCAGAGAGCGCGAGCCAGACGGGCAGAGAGAAATTACTGCGAAAAAAGAGCCAAAACAGAGGATCTGGCAACCACAGCAGCATTCTCTCAGCTAGAACAAAAGCAACAATAACTCAAGCACACCGATGAGAGCTAAACCAACAACAGAAATACACATGCGCATACACACACGCTCAAGTGCACATTAGATGTATGACAGAGCTATACAACACACACACACACACACACACACACACACACACACACACACACACACACACACACACACACATAAACACAGAGAGCTAAGCCAATGATCACACAATCACACAATGCATGACAACAAACAAAACAGTCCAAATAAAACCCACCACAATAAACAGGGTCAGCTTTTCCGGACACACGGATTAACCCCAGCATCGGGCTAAATTACACTGTCAAAGAGGATTCTGGGAATGAAAACTAAAATGAGCCTTAATGTCAGCATGAAAAGCAATGGGTTTTAACCCAAAACTAAGCTTAAATTGATAGTTTGGCAAAAACCTAATTTGTACAGTTTCTCTAAATGTGTCCAATCAGCCAGAACATGTTTGATGGCTGAAATGTACTTGTTTGGTTTTGCACTGGAGCTACGAGGCTAATGTAGCCAACAAGTAGTGGAAGCTCAGACCCCTTCATTTAGCACTGTGCAAACTGTATATCTAAATCATCACCACATAGTGCCATTACCCCTCAGGGGTCTACGAATGTGCCAGTGCATCAAATTAGATGCTTCTCTGTGTTTGTATCAATATCTGTGTTTGTATCAATATCTTTATCAATATCTTTGTGATAACATGGAACAGAAAAATGATTCAAACAGCTCCTGAATCTGTAAAGTTTGAGCTTTTAATTCAACCTTAGGGGGAGATTGTATGTGAGTCACATATGGAGTTATGAGCCAATGAAGACAAGCTGAGATACAAGCCGTCTGCCTCTCACTGTGTGTAACTGGTGGATTTGTGTGTCCATCTTTAGTTTGCATGAAGTTGACCAATGGACACTCAGGAAATCACTAAGGCCTGACCCATCACCCGGGAAAACACTTCATTTTTGTTCAGTCGCCTCAGACGCAGACGTGAAGTGGTGTGTAAAAAAGTTTACAGCCACTGAAGTTTTCTCTCTCTGTCTCTCTCTCTCTCTGTTCTCTTTCTGTTTTCTCTTCCTCTGTCTATCTCTTTGTTTTCTCTCTCTGTTTTCTCTTCCTCTCCTGCGCTCGTTCTCTCTCTGTCTCTCTCTGCTTTCTCTTCCTCTGTTTCTCTTTCTCTGTTTTCTCTTCCTCTGTTTTCTCTTCCTCTCCTGCGCTCTTTCTCTCTCTGTCTCTCTTTCTGTTTTCTCTTCCTCTGTCTCTCTCTCGTGCTCTTTCTCTGTTTTCTCTTCCTCTTTGTATCTCAGTCTTTCTCTCTCTCTGTTTTCTCTTCCTCTTTCTCTCTCTCTGTTTTCTCTTCCTCTGTCTCTCTCACTCTGTTTTCCTCTCTTGTGCTCTTTCTCTCTGTTTTCTCTTCCTCTGTCTCTCTCTCTCGTGCTTTTTCTCTGTTTTCTCTTCCTCTTTCTCTCTCTGTTTTCTCTTCCTCTGTCTCTCTCTGTCTTTCTCTCTCTCTGTTTTCTCTCTTGTGCTCTTTCTCTCTGTTCTCTCTCTGTTTTATCTTCCTCTCTCACGCTCATTCTCTCTCTGTCTCTCTCTGCTTTCTCTTTCTCTGTCTCTCTGTTTTCTCTCTCTGTCTCTCTTTCTCTGTTTTCTCTTCCTCTGTCTCTCTCTGTTTTCTCTTCCTCTGTCTCCCTCTCGTGCTCTTTCTCTCTCTGTCTCTCTCGCTGTTTTCTCTCTGTTCTCTCTCTCTCTGTTTTCTCTTCCTCTGTCTCCCTCTCGTGCTCTTTCTCTCTCTGTCTCTCTCGCTGTTTTCTCTCTGTTCTCTCTCTTTCTGTTTTCTCTTCCTCTCTCTCTCTCTGTCTCTCTGTTTTCTCTCTCTGTCTCTCTGTCAGCAGTGTTAGTGATCAAACAGGTGTGGTGTGAATAAGCACTTGTTAAATTTGGATCCGCTGCCATGTGATGGAGGGGTGAGGATGTTTTACACGGCACCTAATCAGCTGCTATCACTGCACTCGTCTGGGAGAAGAGAGGAAGGAGAGAGAGAGAGAGAGAGAGAGAGAGAGAGAGAGAGAGAGGGAAGACTATCTCTCTTTATCGCTCTGTATTGACTGAGATGTCCTCCCTTTAATTTGGCTGTTTAGGCCTCAGTTGGCTCGTTTCAGTGACTCTGTCCAATTAAAGATAATGGAGTGTGGGTCTCTCACAGGCTTTAGATAGAGCGCTTACAGAGAACTGAGAGCAAGAACAAGACAGGTAAACACTCCTCACCTCTAAACCTGCTCCAGCTGATGACTATTGACCGCTGTCAAAAACACAGCAGACAACTCAGATGCAAAAACAACTGACCTGGCCTTGACCATCTAACAGCCCTGTGGAAACAGCACGAGGCCTTGCACGCTCAGAAAGAACTGAACCTTTTAGGGTACAAAAGCTGTCACAGTGGTGGTCCCATCAGGGTGTGTGTTCAGTAAAGTCAGTTATGGAACAGAATTCTACCAAATTCCTTTGCAGTTAACTTTTTAAGTTGTATTGACTCTGTAAGAGGAACAGCAGGACCTTAAGAACCATGTTGTACTTTTGAGATTACATTTGTACTATTTGTGACTTGGGGGACAAACAGGATTTTTAGTTATTATTTTCTGAAATACATTGTTTTTAAGGCAAGATGATGTCATAAAACATTATATTTGTAAAGAGTGAGGCACAGAATGCAGAAAATAAAATTTTAAAGAAAGCAAGGAAGGAAGGAAGGAAGGAAATAAGAGAAAGAGGCCAGGTAAAAGTAAAGACAGAAGAAAAAGGAGGAAATGACAGAAGAAAAAGTAAGTAAGAAAGAAGGAAAGAAAGAAAGAAAGAAAGAAAGAGAAGAAGGAAGGAAATAAGAAACAAAGACCAAGGGCAAAGTAAAGACAGACTGAAGAAAGAGGGGGAAGACAGAAGAAAAAGAAAGAAAGAAAGAAAGAAAGAAAGAAAGAAAAAAAAGAAAGAAAGAGAGAAAGAAAGAAAGAAATAAGAAAGAAAGAAAGAAAGAAAGGTATAAATAAAATGAAATAAGTAAAAGAATAGAGAAAAAGAAAGTCAAGAAGAAAGAAAGAAAGAAAGAAAGAAAGAAAGAAAGAAAGAAAGAAAGGTATAAATAAAATGAAATAAATAAAAGAATGGAGAAAAAGAAAGAAAGTCAAGAAGAAAAAAGGAAATAAGAAAAGAGACCAAGGGAAAAGTAAAGACAGAAGGAAAGAGAGAAGAAAAAGAAGGAAAGAAAGAAAGAAAGAAAGAGGAAGGAAGGAAGGAAGGAAGGAAGGAAGGAAGGAAGGAAAATAAGAAAAGAGACCAAGGAAATAATGAAATATGGAAATGAATATAGAAATAATGAAGTGGGGGAAAAAGCATAAGAAAAAGAAAGAAAGAAAGAAAGAAAGAAAGAAAGAAAGAAAGAAAGAAAAATGATGTAGTTGGAATTCAAACTTCAAAGGCTAACACTGCAGGTCTGTTAGATCAGCTAACAGGTGCCCACGCTGACTAGCATCACACTGAGTGATGCTTTTCCCTGCTTCTCTGGGTGAGTTAGGTGGGAGAGGGGAGGACCATCCAACTCCCCCAGAGAGAGTGAGGCCAGTTATGCTCTCTCAATGAGACAATGAGGCTTTTAGTTTATAAAAAAAGACAACTTTTTAGATTTTATAACGATGGTCTAAAATAAACAAAAAGGGTTTAGTGTGTTTAGATAACACAAACTGTCCCTCAACACAGGGAGCTACAGTCGTAAACTGTACACCACCAATGAGACGATATAAGGGAGGTGTTTCCAATAAAGTGGCCGGTGAGTATAGTACACTACTAATGTATCCATATACGAACCAATACGCACTTATTATCACTATGAATTGATGTGCGTATATCAATATAACACTAATACTATATAAATATACACTTCTGTCGTAATTTATACTGTGTAAAAGGAAAACTCTGGATGGCTTTCACTCAAGGACAAGCCTAAAATTTCAGATTTAATTGTGAAGGTACTAAAGGTGTCCTCAGTCTGCCTGAAACAGCGCACCACCCCATCTGAAAATAAAACTGGACGAGGGGAGGGGAAGATATACCGCCGCACATAAAAAACGGCAACAGCTGCAAAATGTCACTGAGCAGATCGCAAATCACACCATCTATAAGCGTCAGCCGGGTCCAGAACGCATTACCCAGCTCCACGGCGTAAACAGGGAGAGCAAGTTTACATATTTTATCAAGATCTTTCAAAGTCACTACATCCTCAGGAGGTTTTACGAAGGCAGAGTTGAGAGCGTGTTTAACTCACAGGGCTTTTTAGCACAACAGCTGCTGCACTTTCTGTCTCTCTGCCCCTCCGTCCCTTCACTACTCTACTCTTTACCTATCTCTCTCGCCCCTCGCCTCTCTCTCTCTTCATTTCTAACTTTTTCTGTAACTCCCTTTCTCTCTCTATGCATCTCCCTCTGTCTATCCCTACTTCTCTGCTTCTTTTGCTCTCTCTCTATCTTTGTCTCTCCTGTGTTCTATCTTCCTGTTCTCTCTCTTTTTCTCTCTAACTGTCCATCCCTCCTGTTCTTTCTGTCCTGTTTTAACTACCACTTTGTTGCTCAATCTCACTCTCTCTTTCTCTCTCCCTATCTCTCTAGCTCTCTCTCTCTAACACTCTCTATCTGTCTTTCTATCTGTCTATCCCTCCTGTTCTTTCTGTTCTCTCTCTCCTGTTTTAACTCTCTCTCTCTCTCTCTCTCTCTCTCTCTCTCTCTCTCGGTCTATACCTCCCATGTTCTCTCTCCCGTTTTAACTCTCTATCTATCTGTCTATCCTTCCTTTTTTCTCTCTGTCCTGCCTCTCTCCCTCTCTCTTCTCTCTCTCTCTCTCTCTAACACTCTCTATCTGTCTCTCTATCTGTCTATCCCTCCTGTTCTTTCTGTTCTCTCTCTCTCCTGTTTTAACTATCTCTCTGTCTCTCTGTCTCTCTCTCTCTCTCTCGTGTGTGTGTGTGTGTGTGTCTCTCTATCTCTTTCTCTCTCTCTCTCTCTCTCTGTCTATACCTCCCATGTTCTCTCTCCTGTTTTAACTCTCTGTCTATCCTTCCTTTTTCCTCTCTGTCCTGCCTCTCTCTCTCCCCTACCTCTCTCACCCCCCCTCTCTCTCTATCTCTCTAATCTCTCACTAAATCTGTTTTTCATTCCATCGCTCTTAACTCAAACTCCTTCTCTCTCTCTCTCTTTCCCTCTGTGACTCTCTCAAACTGTCTCTCTGTCATGCTCTGTCTCTCACTCAAACTCCATCTGTACATAACTTGCTCTTTCCCTCCCTCTCTCACTCTAACGCTCTCTCTTTCTAAGGCTCTATCATTCTATCTCTCCAACTTTCTCTGATTAAACAGACCGTGAGGTACAGTGCTATTATGAGGCAAGAAATGACAATATATACATCTAACTGACACATCCAACCACTGCTCTCTCCTTCTGGCCAAACATAATGCAAATGAGCTGAAAAGTGACCAAACAGATTGTTGATTTGTGGCACCATAACTGCTTATGTCACAACCACAGTCACCACAACGCACACAGAGCAGGAGATACATGGGTTGATCAAACGTTATTACGTTAGATTAAATAATAAAAAAGGTTAAAAACAATATTAGGCTACTTTGTGGCTCAGAACTAGCCTGTAACTCTGCATAGACTTCCTCTCTTTGAACCTCATGTGTATGTTTGAGGGTCATGCTTGCAAAGTGACCAACAGTTTTCAGCTCACTGTAATGAAAATAAAGCATTCACTTAAGCAAAGCACGGCTACTGCTTTGAAATTACGAGTGCTAGGAGGGTGAAGGCAAACTAAAGCTTCCTCCAGGTCGTGTGAAGCCACTGTATCTTTTCAAACCGCAACTAATGGAGCATCATTGGACAGTTAAACGCGCTTGGAGGAGAACACTAACTGACAGTTCTGTTACATCAGCTAACAGACACCTGCACTGGCTAGCAACACACCAAGTGATGGGGGAGACAGACCCACCCAGAGAGAGCGAGGCCAATTGTGCTCTCTTGGACTCACAGCCATGGATGGCTGTAGCCGATCTCCTGATGATAGGGCCACAGCCCCCTCTGCACCCCCGCTTTCAGTGTTCCTGCACGCTCCTGTTCTTTCTCTCTCCCTCTCTCCCTCTCTCTCTAGTTTCTCTTTCTCACAATCTAACTCTCTCTCTGTAAATCACTTCGTCTTTTTTCTCTAACTCCGTCTCTCTCACTCTCTCCACCCTGTGTAGTTCACTTGTTACATCGCGTGTGCTGTTCAGTAACATCTCTTATGATGGATTCAATCAAGCGTGAGAGATCATCCTGGGATTTTCCTGGCCGACCTGTTCCTCTATCCTGATTGGTCCATGCTATCCATCTCCCATTGGGCCCAGGCCCTGTCAGAACCAATCGTGTACCAGAGCTGAGAGGCCTTGTCCAGAGGGATGACCTCAACATGTTCCAGACTTGTACCTATCCTCATATGCTCCCTGCAGCCATAACACGCAAGTGAGGATCAGCTCAAATGGGGACGCTCTCCTTCTCCAGAGCAGCTGGGTGGTTCTGGATCAAAGCGTGCCCTGTTCTGCTCCAAAAAGAGACAATACGAAGAGCAGAAACTCTTGAGCTCCTTTAAAGTTTCCAATCTTTTCAGGTTAGATCAGACAGGGCCATAACAATGTTGTGTTCATTCCACACTCTGAGACATCTTACTAAACTCATCAGCTAATTACCAAACCCTCGTGAGTTGAGACAGGTGTTTTACAGCGCTGAGAATGAGGAACTATGCTGGAGTTTCACACTCTGGGGGTTAAATAAGGCCTATTTTAGCTCCAAGTCCAACTCGGAGAAGATAGAAACATCTGTAGTCTCAAATAGGTCCTTTTAGGTCAGAAAGTTCTATTTCAGAGTCATAGTTTGGATGTATTCTTTGTTGCGATGTTACTTGAATATCCTTTACATTTTTAAATGGCTATTTTATAACCTCTCCAGATCCTCTAGAAATAAACGGACCATTTTTACAGGGCTTTATAGATGATAGATGGCAATATCCTTTGTTCTGATTCTTCAGCCGCTAATTAAAACTTTTGGAAGGCTGTGATGACCCATTTGCTTCCCGACAGCCATGAACAGCACAATGTTTCATTACTTTCCCCACATTTTCCACTCTGCTACACACTGTCTGCAGGAACAGCACTCCACATCACAGCCATTAGAATGGGTGGGGCTAAACTGACGTATGCTGAATGGTCAGTGATATGTAAAAGTGTCCATGTTTGTGATATCACAACCCTGATAAACTCAGAATGGGCTGTCCTCTCAGCTTAGATGAATGCAGTGTGTGCTCTACAGTGGGCTATTGATCCAGCTAGCCAGTGTGAGGAGAGGCAGATAAAGGTAAAGAGGGAAATCTGAGCAAACACTAAAAGCCAATCAGTTAGCACTCCCAGACTATGACCTGCCTGAAGAAAACAAACAGAGGCTAATGCTAGAAAGGCTAAATCTGGCACTCTAGAGGATCAGTCCAATATCAGCCCTGACGCGAAGATGAAGGCATAAACACTAAGCCAGAAAACCTGAGAATGTCAAATGTATAGTGACCTGAGTCTCCACTGACCACTGCGAAAAATCTGCACTGCCCTTATATAGAAAAGATGTATAAGAATTCTTACTCATTATTCATTCTTAGTGATTATTACGCAGCACCAGCTACACATCATCTGCTGAAAGAAGAATCAGGCTACATGGTTTCTGGGGATTTTTTTTTTATTAGTCTTTTTTAATTAAAACATCTTAATAATGTGGTGAGACTTCATGACATTCAATTCTTGTATTCATGAAGCGTTTTAAACTATAAACAAGCCAACTGTGGTTACAGCCATGTTTGTTTGCACTGCCATAAACCACTACATTCTGGATACGGTGATGAAATGTTATGCTATGATTATGTGGTGAGATTTTTAAGTTACCACATATTAATAATATCTACTGAGGCAGCATTTACTCACACTGCAAGACTAAACTTTGGTTGGCCATTCTAGTGGCTGTTAACAACTACTGGATAATACAGACTTAAAAAGATGGTTCTTTAAGGGTTCTCTAGTAAAAGCATTGGATCTATTCAGAACCATGAGTTCTATTTAGAACCATTTCATTCTTAAATTGTTGTCTGCATGGTGAAATAGTTCTTCAGATTGATGGAAAGTGTGTTGTATATGGTTCAATGTAGAACCTTTTTGAAAATGATTCTATACAGCACCAAATTGGGGTCTTCTACTTTTCTGACATCAAGCTTGTAACAATAGCAGAACCCTTTTTGTTGCTACATATAGACCCATATACAGCACATTCTCCATCAATCTGCAGAACCATTTCACCATGCAAAGGAACCATTGAAGTATGAAATGGTTCTATATAGAACTTATGGTACCATTCTCTTTACTAAAGAACCTTTAAAGAACCATCTTTTTCAAGAATCTAGCTTTGTGTAAAGCCTGATGATGTAGGGCAACCAAAAATTGATACTTTATTTATCAAAGTTATACTTCTCATAGAGCGAAAACTAAAAATGTACCATGTTCGAACCCCATTTTCAAAAATTACATAATGTAGCATAAAGAAAATGGGCTTAAAGAAAAAGTGTGGAGCGAGTATCCTTGGGAGGTTGTGAATTCGGTTCTGGGCGAAGCCTTGCCCTCTCTGGGTAGGTAGAATGTGTGACGCTAGCCAAAGTGGGAGTCACGTAATAGAATTGGCGGTTAGCGCTCTCCTGCAAATGCATTGAGCTGTCCAGTAAATTTGCTTGAGCGGCAGTTTGAAAATATGTCTCGGTGGAAGCACATGCTAGCCTTTACTCTCCCACCATGGTAGCACTGTGTAAAATAGGGAGAACTACAGTGGGATCCTAATGACGAGTTATGAAAAGTAAAATATTGAAGATTCCGCATTATTCAATGTTAAGCAAATTTGTGAAACTGACCATGTTATGGCCACACAAAATTAATTTAGAACAGCATGCAAAACAGAAGCATTTTCACTAGTGGTCTCAGACGTTTGGACCCCATTGTAATAGGAGATAAGAACTGGAAAAGAAAACAGAAAATGTCAGTTTGCCTTGATTTCCATGTAGTTACTGAATGAAACTCCTGGGATGTAATAAGTCTGGGATCATAACACTGAAAATCTGTGCACTCAGGTACATGAACATGGGGTTAAAGTGTATTTTCAGCATCTCCTCTGGCTGCTGAAGCTCTGACAGCTCAGAAAAGTGCTTTTCCAGAGCATTCGGAGACGCTTGTGTAAAAATAAAAGTCACCATTGATCAAATTCGGCTAGACAGGTCTGTGGCAGACGCCCAGTACAACAAGCGAAGCTGCTGTGGGCGACAGGCCCTACACATACACATTCACAAAACACACGCACGGTCAGTGGTCAGTCATGTACTAAAGCACACCCACATATGGTCACATGCAAAGGTTTGGGTGCCCCTGGTCAATTGATGTTTTGTTGATTTTGAAGTGAAAAAAGTCTCTACAGAGAACACAGTTCAGCATATTTTAATGCACCGTTGACCCCTTAATCGGCCAGGGCTTGCTGAGGGTCCCAAAGTTTTATTACACACTCCTTTTACTTGAGAATAGCTTGACTAGCTTGCATTGAAGTCTCTGTAATTACTGTCTAATAAAGCTTAGTATGTAAAAAGCCTGTGATTTTAAGCGGTTAATGTTTATTTGATGAATTTAACAAACTGGGGGGAGAAAATCAAATGTGAAAAAGTTATGCCATCTTTTTATATTTTATGGTTTATTTATTTATTTATTTTTTTAAATATATTAACCCCTTAAAATCCCAGGCTTATTACATACTAAGTCTTATTATTCAGTAACTACAAGGATTTCAATGCAAACTAGCTGAGCTATTCTTGGGTTATAGAAGTGTGTAATAAAACTTTGGGCCCATAAGCAAATTTAAAGAGTTAAATTCATAAAATAAATGGAAATTGTCCAATAAGAATTACTATAGAAAATACACATATTTGAATGCATTCTCTGTGCAAGACTTATTTTCACTTATAAATTCCTAATATATTGATTACTTTGACCCAGGGTACCCAAATTTTTGCAAACAACTGTTTATACAGTATCACTAGCTAATCAGTCATGTACTAATGGACACACACACACACACACACACACACACACACACACACACACCCCTTGTTTTGCCTCTCCATCACTGTAATGACTTGTGTATTGAATGCAGCCTCCTGCTCAATCTAGCGTTAGCGCTGGGAGCTAGCCCTAATTTACACAAAACAATTAGCACCAATTAATCATGTGCTCTATAGAGGCGGTGACGGCCAGCATGCAATATTTATAAGAACATCAGGAGCCATTGGGTTGTGGAGTGAAGTGGAGCTAACTGAGCATGAAGGCTCCAGTAAAAGAGAGAATGCAACAAAGAAGCTCACGCAAACTGATGTGTTTCTGAATCGGCTCTCGCCGCTCAGCTCCATCATGTTCTTAAAGCTCTCCTGAGACAATGTTAGGCCGCTGATATCTATCTTTGGAAATCTAATCAAAAGCACGGCGTTCCATGTGAGAGCTCATTTTCCACAGATGTGTTATTTGCCCGGTTTCAGTCTTATCGCTATGGTAACATTAATCATTGCTGCCAAATGGTGACGTCCGCGTTAGCTTAACGCAGGAGCTTCACTTGAAATGAAGATCAATATGAGGTGTGTGTGTGTGTGTGTTTCTATAGCACTGAACAAATGTTAGAGAGAACACTTCTTTTATTTAATTTCCGACTGGCCATTAAGTAAATGTTTCATTTGAAGGGGTTTCTGGGGAGATAAGATATGAGATATGCTTGCATAAGAAATGGCAAAATGAAAAGAATGAAAAACAAACCGGAGTTCTAATAATGATTGGAAGATTTAGAGAAAATGAGACTCCTAACAACCACCTGGAAGACCTGGTAGACACCAAAACTGTCCCCATCAGATAAACAGCACTTAAAGCTTTCATCTCTGAGAGAGAGGAGAAAATCAAGCTGCTTCAGATCTGAAAACATCCACAGGTGTTTCTGTCCATCCTTCCACTGTGAGAAGATGACTCAGCGCTGTGGGTCTGAAAGGATGTGCAGCTGTCAAGAAGAACCTCACTGAGAAAAGGAGACGGACACATCAAACAAAGAAGCTGAACAACGGACTGACCACCCCAGAGTCCAGACCTCAACATCACTGAATGTGTTTGAGATCACTTGGCAACTTCTAAGACTGAACTTTTTTAAGCACTAAAATTTAAGTTTGTCCTGTTTGGTATGGTTGTTTATCCTCACGCTGTCCAGTCAACAGTAATTGGAGGGTGAAACCGAGTCGAGTCAGTCAACATGTAACTCAAGTCCAAGTAGTGCTAAAGTGTTACAATGAATTTCCTCCCTGCTGTAGATCTAACCTCTGACCTCAAGTGGCTCCTTTAAAACTTTCGAACAAATAAAATTTGATTTTCTACTTCTCTCCCTCTCTCTCTCTCTCTCTCTCTCTCTCTCCTCTCTTTCTCTCTCTCTCTCCCTCTCTCTCTCTTTCTCTCTCTCCCTCTCTTTTTCTCTCTCTCTTTCTTTCTCTCTCTCTCTCTCCATATATGTATATCTATCTATCTATCTATCTATCTATCTATCTATCTATCTATCTATCTATCTATCTATCCTGTTTTAATCTTGCTAAAATCCCTCTCTCTCCATCACTTTGTCTCTGTGAGAAGAGAAGAGAAGAAACAAGAAGAGAGAAAGAGAAAGTGAGAAAAAGGAAAAGGGTGGGAATTACAGAGGGATTATAATAGATTATAGAGGGATTATAGCAGTAGTATAACAAGATAGCTAGATACATAGTTAGATAGAGAGCAAGAGTGAGACAGAGAGAGAGAGAGAGAGAGAGAGAGAGAGAGAGAGAGGGAAATAGAGTGAGGTAAACAAAATTAAATAGTGAGAAGGAGAACATGAGAAGAGGAGAGAAAAAAAGACAAGAAAATAGAAAGAAAAAGAGAGAAAATTTGATCTGAGAAAGAGAGAGTGTAAGAAATGGAGAGAAAAAGAGAGTGAGAAAAAGAGAAAGAGAGAGTATAACAATATTATAGATAGATAGAAAAGGAGTAAGACAAGGAGAGGAAAAGAAAGAGTGAGGAAAAACAAACAGAAAGAGATAATGAGATGGAGGAGCATGAGAAGGAGAGAGAAAGAGGAGAGAGAAAGCGAGAAAAAGAGAAAAATGAAAGAGAATTTCAGACTGAGAGAGAGAGAGAGGAGAGAGAGAGAGGAGAGAGAGAGAAAGAAAGAGTGTTGAGTCATTAAGGGTGAGTCCGAGTCAAGTTGTGAGTCAGTCAACATGTAACTCGAGTGCAAGTAGTGCCGAAGTGTTTCAATGAATTTCCTCCCTGCTGTAGATCTAACCGCTCCGGCCTGGTCAGAACATAAACAGAGAGAAATAAACTGACCTCAAGTGGCTCCTTTAAAACTCTCGAACAAATCAAACCTAGTTTTCCGCTTCATTTTACAGCAGCTCCACAATTCAGTAAATAAGGCCTCGTGTTCTACAGCAGGTGCCTCAACAAAGCACAGAGGTCTCTCTCACGGTCTCTGTCAGGACACACACACACACACACACACACACACACACACACACACACACACACACACACACACACACACACACACATCCCTGTCCTCTCTTTTCAGCAGTAATTGCTCCTGCATTCAAAACAAATTTCTTCCATTTGAAATCCCATTTTGCTCAGGTTAGTTACTCATCGGTTTGTTTCTGGATATTTTTGTCTCTCTCTCTCCTTCATAACCCTCCACCTCTTTTCTCCTCCCTTCTGTTTAATCCCCCTCTTTCTCACATGCACGCTCTCTTACGCATGCGCTCGCTCACTCTCAATGAAATACAGTGGATGTACAATGTCTTCTCCTTTGGCACAAGCCGTGGGAGATTTACAGGAGCTCCATTAGCAGGAGTGCTTCTGCTCTTCATCACTGGTCCTCACAGCCACTGACTCATCTCACTCAGTCCACATACACTGGGCATCTGAGAAAAAGCCTTTTATCGGGTCAGGAAACATTAGTTACTAACCAACATGCTACGTTAACTTTACAGAAAACCAAAAATGTTGTTCTGTGTTCCCATTCATTTATAAAGCGGATAGTTCCGGTCCTAAAACCTGATTGGCTGAGCCACTTTCAAAGCTGTTATACGATATACGCACACCTATGACCAGATCACGAAAATTTACTGTGCTGTTAATGGAATAATCATTGACTCTCATACCGCTCACATGGACCACAGAGTACACTGATGAAGTCAGAACCTGTTTTGGTTTAAACTGAAGGGCTGGCAACTTATGTTCTTAACTAGAGCTAGGCAAGTCAGCTAGCTAACAGGCTACAAGATAGCTAACAGCCTAAACACCTCCATCTTTAATATCACAGGCTTGGATTAATGTAGTTACGGTATAAGTGACTGAAAAACGGCAATATAAAAGTCTAAAGAATGAATGATTTTACACGCTTTAAATGTTCGTGTTTCAGTCAGAAGTCATGTCAAATCCAGGCTGAATCCCAAATGGCTCTGTATTCCCTAGTGTGCTAGCTATGGAGGTTTAGACATTCTAGCCCCTACAGCCAAATAGTGCATCATTTATCCAGTGTGGATGTGTCTGAGTCCCAAATGACTATTTCTTAGCTGTATTATGCTCTGTTGAGGTGCAGAATCCAGTACTTAAATTCCTACGTAGTGCACTATGTAGGGAGCAGGGAGCCATTTGAGATCCAGCCCCAGCATAAGAAGAGGGGATTGGTGCTAAATAAGACTCTTGGTGGTACTTTGGTGACCAAAAAGTACTTATAAAGTAAGTCTTTGCATTAAACAGTGCTGTGTTATCATATGTTTATTATTATATGACAAAAAGTTAAAATTTTCATGAAATGACTGCAGCCATGGGCGACCAAATGTTTTTCTCCTCGTTCAGCAGTCCATGCAACAACACCATGCACTAAAGCAACTACATTTCTTGGCAGAATACTTGTTTATGTCGATCATTATTAATAATAACTTATTATTTTCTGAAAAATTGTGTATTTTATCATAGTTTATGGTGGCTGCTGTTTTATAAAAGCAGTAAGCCAATTTGAGGCCATGCATTACAGTGATTTTATTGTGCCTAAGAACAACCTTCCTTGTGATACCATCACTGTAACGAACAGCCTCTCATGGCTCATTTCTTTATTACATTTATTGTTATGTAGCATTTTACTGTCAAAATCCAAAACACACTTACTGCTGAGATAAATAGTTATCATTAGTCTTATTAGTATTATTCGAAAATAGTATACACTTTGAGGCAAAAAAATTGGCCAAGCCCAAAATGGCAAAACATTATGTATGTAGTGGTCTTTGCAACAAATTCATAAACAAATAAAAAGTTATATAATATGGACAGTTTTTCCCTTTAATTTTGGTATCAGCCCAGAATACATCACTGATCTGTTTAAAGAATATAAACCGAGTTGGTCTCAATACTGGAGCGGCATTTAGCTGCATACAACTGGAACAAACCACCCGAAGATCTTAGATGTGCCATTATTGTCCATTCTCAAGGCATTGCAAGTTCACATTTTACAGCAGAAACGCTTAAACATCAGCGCTGTTCTTGAGCAGAACCCAATAAATCGGTTCAATGAATCAACGCGTAGTATTCGAGTCAGGTGATGCAACACTGCCGCAAACTGTTTTAGGCAGAATCTCAAACAGCTCTCTTCTCTCCACAAAGTGCAGCACGTAGGTCTTAAAATAACGGCTTAACACAGCACAGTGTGTCTAACAAAGAACCACTTTGGATTCAGCCATGTGTGCACAATTCATACTGGACATAAAACACAATATTTGGGTGTAAAAGCTAGAATTTCGTAATACACATAGTACACTATATAGGGAGCCATGAGCCATTCAAGATTCAGCCTTAAGATTTTCAGAGGCCTGATCTTACAGGTTAATATTGCCCATTAATGAGCTGTTTTTGTTGCAGTTTTCAGCACTTCACCTGTTTTTTATGTTAAAGAATGTTAAATATTGCACATAAAAGACATTTGTATCCATTAAATGGCTCTGTTTAACTCTGAAACATCAAATGACTGTTGGAGTTATCTGCTTTTGCCAAAAAAACTAAATTTGAATGAGTGCAATAAAGTTTACTTAATCAAAACAACTCAACAGCAGTTTGATTGATATTACCTGGATACCTGGAATGCAGGTTTATATATATATATATATATATATATATATATATATATAGTCCTAAGGAAAAGTTTGGGGGCACCCCTAATCATGTGACATGGTTTTATTCCAAGTAATGTAAAAACATGATGAAACAACTTAAAGTGGACAGTTTCCTTTCTTGTTCTAGTCACTTGTTGGTCTCTCTAAAGCTCTGACATTCAGTCACACAAGTCACAAAGTAATGAATGCTAAAAAAAGTGCAGGTCTCCCTCACCAAGACAGACTCACTCTGTCTGTCTGACAGCATTGTGCTCTCTCTCTCTCTCTCTCTCTCTCTGTCTCCATTTTCACTAGTTACAGGGAGATTTGTAAGGGAGAACAAAAGGAGATGTAGGTAAGAAATGAGAGAGATAGAGAGAGAGAGAGAGAGAGAGAGAGAGAGAGAGAGAGAGAGAGAGAGAGAGAGAGAGATGGGGGGTGTTGTATGTCTAGCCTCAGGGTTTGAACTCCAGGCCAGTGATCTGACAAACCATACACTTTGATTCTTCATGTAATCTCTCTCTCTCTCTCTCTCTCTCTCTCTCTCCCTCTCTCTCTCTCTCTCTCACACACACACACACACACACACACATCTCCTGTTCATATCTGTCTCTTTCTCTTCTATTCCTTCTCTCTCTCTCTCTTTCTCTCACTCTCCCTCTCTCCCTCTCTCTCTCTCTCTCTCTCTCTCTCTCTCTGCCTGTCATGCTCCAGGACCAAACATCTCTCCTGTCAGCTCCTCTCATTACCCACAATCCTCCAGCTCTCAGCCTTGACAGCTCCACAACCGGCCCACGGAGTGAGAACAAGGGGGAGAGCGGGCGAGAGAGAGAGAAAGACAGAAAGAGAGTAACAGTGTACAAAACCCACAACCCTGCTCATCATTCTCCCACAATGAGTTATTTATCCCTCCATCCTCCACTGAACTGCACTCTCTCCTAACTTCACCCCTCCACAATGAGAGAGAGAGAGAGAGAGAGAGAGAGAGAAAGAGAGAAGCAGAAAAACAGAGAGGGAAAGAGAACGAGTAAGAGAGACAGGAAGAAAGCAAGAAAAGATATAAAAAGAGAGCTGGTGAGAGGGAGAAAGTGTGAAAAATAAGAAGAAAGAAAGAGTGACAGACAGGGAAAGAGAAAGGGGAGAGAAAGAGAGGAAGAGAAAGCAATATGAACGAAGGAAGAGAGAGAGATACTGAAGGAGAATAGAGAGTGTGTGTGAGAGAGAGAGAAATAACGATATCCATTTTATGATAATTACGAAATTACGATAACCATTCTATTGTCTCAGTGTAATGTCGTTTCAGTGTATTATGGTCCTTTTCATCATAACAAGCATAAAAAAATCGCTAATAGTATGCCGATGTCTGGGTAGCTAGCTAGCTAAATTTCCCATTCCACCTTAAATGATGCAGCAGGTACATTCTGGTTTTGGTCATTTAAGGTGGAACGGAAAAATTTGAACAATAAGCTGATTTTAGCTTCATATCACTGCCCCCTCTTTGAAAGGATATGATGCCCTAAATGTAACTAAAGCCCAGCAGTGAGGAGCTGAACTTTACCCTCCTCTGCTGTCACTGCAGACCAGCAGGGTCGCCTACAGAGCAGCGCTAGTAGCCTGATAATGAAGTAATGCTTTTCTTTATTTGAGGGTCCCATTTCGTAGGGAAGATTTCAACCACTACACCTTGTAAGTCAGTTCCAATGTGCAAGGCGATGCTCGAAAACAAGGGGTAGGGGTAAAAATGAGAAATGGGATTGGGCCAAAGAAAGCTGTGCAGCAGTAACCAATGCTAAAGGTCAGGCAAAAGATATTTATGTAACATGTGTTTGATTGCTTAGTGGTGTGGGATCTAAAGTGATGTTACTTTGTAAACCACACACAGATTTCCACACATTACGACCCCTGCTGAGGTAATTAATCATCAGTTTGTGGTTGCAGCTTAATGAGAATTTGTGTGAAATGCGCTGCTGGTCTACAAGCTCATGTGCAGCTTCAGAAAAACTGTACCACCACATAAACTGGAGTTTCTGGAGTTTATTCCCTTCCTTTTCACACTGCAGAGAATCACCTCTCACTAATGGACAGTAATGTGTTTATTATCATAGGAAAAAAAAATATCTGCAGGAATTTAATGTGTTAATGTGTTAAGCTCCTGGTGATTCACCTGCAGTTTTATTGCAGTTCTAATCAGATCCACCTAACTGTGCATTAACTGATGAGCTAGTCTCTAACTGTACACTAGAAAGACAGAGCTACAAGGCCAGGGTTTCTAATAAAGTGGCCAATGAGTAGGACCTGTTTCAAAGTTTTCAATTTTGATACCAATATTGATACCTTGACAAAAAAACATTAATGGGCTATTACATGCTGGTGCTTAAGATCCATGATACTTTGTGTCCTTGTTTTTATACCTTCTTATAAAGCACAAAAGGAAACACTGGGTGTGGCTTAAGTAGGTGTGGGGTGCAGAGAGTCAGTGTTGATATGAATAACATCCATGCAGGATTCAATCGGTACCATTAAAGTATTGAATTTTGATACTATATTATTACAGTCAATGGGCTGAATAGGCTACTTGGCTAAAATATCCACTAGTGGGCTTCTGTGGACAAGTTGACGACACTATCTAAGATATCAATGCAATACAGCAGGAGAAAAAAAAACAGTCGCAATCAGGCAGGAAGAGAGTCCAGAAAGCAGCTTATCACTGTTGTCAGATCAAAACCTCGTATCCCCAAGATAGTAACTTTACAGGAGAAAGGAAAAACAAACTTTACTTTTAATGTAAGTCAATGGAAAAAGACATTTTCCCATGCCACTTTGGGACGTTTCTTTTGGTCCGTTCATCATGAAATTTACACACAATGTAACGGACAACAGGCACTTGCAAATTATGCCAAAAACTGGCAAAGGAGATAGCCCAAATGTATCATTTTCGAGAAGCAACTACTTTAACAGAAAGGGGCTGTTTGACTGATATGCAAAATACCACAAACTGCAACATAAACAAACTTGCACAAGAGAATATTTTCTTTACTTGCAACTAAGTTAAGTCCTCTTAAAGACCTTGAATAACTTTTAGAAAGAAAATTAATTGTTTCTTTTCTAGCATTTAGCTTAACAATTATGTTTCCCATTGCTCAGAAGAGTGGACAGATGGATCAGATGATGCATGTACCTCAGTGGGCAGAGCGCCTGAGTCTGAGACTATATATATTACAGGAGTACAGGAGAAGGACAAAGCATTGCTAAGTTATAATAGATGTTAATGTAACAAGATTTTTTCCCAAGTAATTTGTTGGTTCATTCATTCATTGACCCATTCTTTGGTCCATTGAAGCAATGGAATGGGTACTGCACATTATGCTAAAATGACAAAAATGGAGATACAAGGATTTTGCATGATAACAACGATATGCTACAGTCTAATTCCAGGCAACAAGCAAATGCCTGCTTCTATTTATATTCTTCTAGAAGTTCAACAGACTAATAGAAATGCTCAAAAATGCTCAAAAAATCTTGTTACATTAACTTACATTGAAAACTGCAAGCATGTTTTTCTCCTATAAAGTCACATTTTTGAAGATACAAAGTTTTATTCCACAAGAGACAATGTAGAAGTCCTTTTGTCAACGTAGGCGTTTCCAATAAAGTGGCCAGTGAGACTTCTGATGCCATTTTTCCCTTAAATGTCAGAAAAAAAAAGTTTTATCAGTGTTAACAACAAGCTACAGTACATGCTATACTCATTTTACAGTAGACACTAGCTGTGGTCAGTATATGTGTAGGAGATCCTGATGAGAGCTCAGTGTTGGAGGTGATCCTGTGCAGTGTGTATCTGATGCTTTAGGGAAACGTGTCTCCTCATGCATGTTTTAAAACTTGCGTCGCTGTGATTTAGGCCACGCAGCTTCCGAACCACCGCAGCTCCCCAAGAGCCGAGTGTGAGAGCTACACACACAGCGTCACAGGAAAGACTCCTACAGCGCCAGCTTTGAATAAGTAAAGCGCTTGACCTCGTTTAGGGGCAGGGTTGCACACACACAAGCATACATATTGTCACAGTCATGAGAAATCTTTCATTTCATCATTTTTTCATCATTCATTTTGTGTTTTTCTGTTCTTTTTCCTGTAGAGCAGTTTGTCAGTGTCGTAACAAAATAAAAGCCCTTGTATCTCTGAACATGAGATGGAGAAATGCCCTTTGATGTAAGTTCAGAACATTTCCATTGGTTCATTCATAATGAAATGTCCACATATGGAAATAATACATATAATTAATAAAAAATAATTATAGAATTCCAATAGAATTATAGAATTCCAAGATTTTAAATTGACAGCAATGATTTTCTTTTTTTTTTAATTGACATTAACTGGTGCAAACATGTTTTCTTCTCCAGTAAAGTCCCGTAAATGTCTCCTATTACTATTGATTACTACATAATCAATTAATAATCAAATAATTAATATCAATCAATGTGTTGATTGAAAGAAATGCTATTATTAGTGATATTTTATTTTTTAAATGGTAAAATACAAGCATTATATTTACCACTTGCACAAAAATATCTAACCTATCTTTACAATCATTTTTATTAAAAAGAACAGGACTTTTATTAAGGGTATATCAACAGAGCTTCCATATTAAAAAACATCATTTTAATAATCTAATGACATGATGATGCAAAGATAAACTAGAAGTGGAACGTTTATGAACAAACTGTAAGTTGGCTTGACCAAGTCGTTGCTATGTTATCCCAGGTGGTTGCTAAGTGTATGTATTTTGGTCAAATGTAACAACCAAACGCAATCAAAACACACTGCTAATCAACAAAGTCTGGATGTATTCAAAGCTAATTACTGAGGGTGGGCAATTGATTTCCCTGCCAAACTTTAAATGGGACATACTGCCCCCCACACCTGACCCCACCAGCCACCCTGAATCTACACCTATGGTGGATTGGAAATAAACAAGTGAGTTAGAGAGCGAGAGACAGAAGGAGGAGGGCTGATATATTCTCATCTTGTTAAAATGTCTTGTTGACCCATCTGCTGCGCCACATCTGCTGTGATCAGCTAGAAGCAGAAAAGTGTGTGTGTGTGTGTGTGTGTGTGTGTGTGTGTGTGTGTGTGTGTGTGAGGGGATGAGAATGTTTGTGTCTAAATTAGATTACATACAGTTTTGCTGAGTGTGTCTGTTTAAAGAGCATTGCTACAAGGCTTCCAATGACACGTGTTCGTGAACCACTTTTGCTTTTCTCAAGCCTAGCTGTATCATGTTTTTGGATCGAGTAAAAAGCAGTAGCATCAAATATACTCCGAGCTTACTTACATTTGATGCATTTCAGGTCTTTTACTTCATTCATTCCAAAAATAATACCAAAACTGACTGGAAACATAGACATCTGTGAGATGCTGCTGGTGTGGGTTCACACCGGTTTCCTCTCTTTCAATGGAAGTAGCCCAAGTATAACATGCAGATTGTGATGGTTCAACAGAATTCAGACACTCGTGGATAAAAAAGGCAAACAGGGTTTTATTACAGTTCAGCAAAGGCGTGGTCAAAAAACAAGCGTGGGTCGTAGCCAAAAAACACCAGAGAATCACCGTAGTGATCATAACACTAAGCAGCCAAAACAAAAGGGATGAGCAGATATCGTGGTCGAAGAAACAAGCCAAAATGGTCAAACACACAGGTCCAAAAACAAGCCAGCAAAGGTACAAAAGGGATAAGCAAAAGACGAGGTCAGGTAATCAAAGAAATGGTCATAACAGGCAGTAACAAACAGATCAAGAACCGCTCAGTATGTTCAGAAAGAAGCAATACCTTGCAATGACTATGACTAAAGCCCGGGCTTAAATACTAAACTGAATGAGTCATATGACAACAAACACAGGTGCAAGATATCAATATTCAGGGGATTACGAATGCGGATAGGTGCATGAGTGATTGTCCAAAGTCATGTGACCTCCCGAGGAATTGTGGGCAATGGAGTCTGAAGGAAGCTGCTCACACACGTGATCTCCCGACGCATTCTGGGAAATGCAGTCCGAATCAGCCTGAGGCGTGACACAGACTTTTATCCCATGCATTTCCCCTGCAGGTATTGGTACATTTGCTAAAGAGTATGTCAGGACAATAGGCATTTTGTTAAACACATAAAAGTAGCTATAAGTACCATGGACAATAGTCAGGGCACATTCTGTTGCATGTCAGGACAAACATGTCTGGCCATATATGCATGTCTAATAGAGACACAACCAATTAAAAGTTGAACTAAACCATGTGGTGAGTCTGATTACAAAACTAAAACTAAAACGAAATAACAAAACTAAAGAAAGAAAATAAAATGATTTCCATAAGTACCAACAGCACCCCCTTTAAAAAAGCCTGCTAAATCTGAAGGAGTGAGTCATTCATTTAGTAATATTATTTACAACCGAAACGTTTATTTTTACAGAACTTTTCATTTTTTTTAAAGTTAACAAAAAGAACACAAAGTGCCATTTTTCTACTGTTTGAGTAAAAAACAACAAAAATGAATAAAATCACAACAAACAGAAGATCAAATAAATGAATGATAGAAAACAAAAATGGAATTTGGGAAAAGATAAACAGATTTTACATGTTTATGAGAAACATTTGTTTAGATTGTGGTGGGCAGTAGACAGAAGGCCCACCACAACACTTGTTCACTGCATTTGTTAACTACTCAGAATCAAAAAATGTGTCAGTTTTTACTTGGTATCTACTAGGAGTGCAAATTCTTTTGACCAATAACTGACCATCATTACTTGATGATCTCCATCAAACTATCAAATACAAATGGATAGTTCTGGTTTTAGAAAATAATTCGCTGATCTGCAGTTTGAAAGCTATTGCAAAATACTATATATATACTATATATACTAGATATATATGCAAAATTATCATCAACTCAATTCTGTATTAATCTTTTAAGTTATTTAAAACTGTTTCTTTGCAGATTTCTGTTATGATAAAGGTAAAAAGTGGACACAGTAAATAATAAAAACAATAATAACTTGCACTTAAAAGGGTGGTCTCTGACTTTTGTACAGTACTGTAGGTTTAATATTATTTGATAGGAGTTTATTTGAATGACCTCACTTCAGTGATTCTACTTAGAGGTGAAGTGGATTCATATTAGTCTGTAATACTGTTCTTTCAATGTTAACGCATATTAAACCCTCTTTATGGTGTGTGGGAGGAACAGATGATGAGCTGAATTTATCTTCAGCACAGACAACATACATACATATATCCATGGTAACACATGCTGTACACACTTATAAGAGCTGCTGTGAACTCCTGTAGTTTCAGTTATTATGACGATTAGAAGGAACATCCATGTGAACTATGGCTCATGTTCGCAGTGCTAACCAGACACACTGCAATGCAACCTGGATCTAATCATGAATCTGAGTATGATGCTGTCTGTCTGTCTGTCTCTGGATCTAACTACATATCCTGGATCGCTCTCTGGGCCTCAATATGATGCGCTCTAGACTTCACGCTGCTATGATGCTCTCTGTAACTCACTCTGGATCTCACTATGATTCACTCTGCATCTTACTATAGATCACACTGTGATGCACTCTAGACTTCACGCTGAAGCACTCTGCATCTCAGTCTAGATCTCACTATGATGCACTCTGGATATCTATCTAGATGTCACTATGATGCCCTGTTGATCTAATCTAGATCTCACTATGATGCTGCCTGTATCTCATTTTGGATCTCACTGTGATTCACTCTAGATCTTACTCTAGATCTCATTATGACGTACTCCAGATTTTACATTGAAGCACTCTGCATCTCACTACAGATCTCACTACGATAATGTCCGTATCTCACTCTGGATCTCATATTTCACTCTGTATCTCACTCTGCATCTCATTATGATGCTCTCTGTATCTCACTCTGGATCTTACTCTAGATCTCACTATGATGTACTCCAGATTTTACATTGAAGCACTCTGCATCTCACTATAGATCTCACTATGATGCCTGTATCTCATTCTGGATCTCATATTTCACTCTGTATCTCACTCTGCATCTCATTATGATGCTCTCTGTATCTCACTCTGGATCTCACTTTGGTTCGCTCTTTATCTAAATGGGTCAAATCAAACTTTATTTTATCAGTTAGCCACATCTTCAAGTCACAAAAAGAGACACTTTTATGTGGTTTTGTTATTACATAACTGCAATGACCATTTGAACAGGACTACTATTACTGAAGGAGCTCCGTGTTCAGAATTCAATTTTAAGTCCTATTGGAGCTGGATTAGTTTTATCGGTAATTTGTGTGGGATTTGACTATTTGATCCATAAGTGAAAACGGATCAAAGAAGGTGACAAAGAATCGGCCAGTCTAATAATGCACAAATTACACTACCAGACCTCCTGTGGTAAAACTAATCCAGCTCAAATAGGGTTTATGAGTAACTCTGGATTTCACTATGATGCACTCTGGATCTCAGTCTAGATCTCACAATGATGAACTCTTGATCTCAGTCTAGATCTCACGATGATGCACTGTGGATATCAATCTAGATCTGACTATGATTCACTGTTGATCTAATTCAAGATCTCACTATGATGCACTCTGGATGTAATTTTGGATCTCACTATGATGCACTCTGGAAGTAATTTTGGATCTCGCTATGATTCACTCTGGATCTCAATCTAGATCTCACTATGATGCACTGTTGATCTAATTCAAGATCTCACTATGATGCACTCCGGATCTAATTTTGGATCTCGCTATGATGCACTCTGGATCTAATTCAGGCTGGATCTCAATCTACTGTGATGCTTTCTGGATCTCACTATAATGCAGTCTTGATCTCAGTCTAGATCTCACTATGATACACTGTTGATCTAATTCTAGATCTCACTATGATGTGCTCTGGATCTCAGTCTCGGTCTCATTATGATGCACTCTGGATCTAAAGCTAGATCTATTGTGATGCTTTCTAGATCTCACCATAATGCACTCTTGATCTCAGTCTAGATCTCATTATGATACACTGTTGATCCAATTCTTGATCTCACTATGATGAACTCTGGATCTCAGTCTCGGTCTCATTATGATGCACTCTGGATCTAAAGCTAGATCTACTGTGATGCTTTCTAGATCTCACTGTAATGCACTCCGGATCTCAGTCTAGATCTCACTATGATACACTGTTGATGTAATCCTAGATCTCACTATGATGTGCTCTGGATCTAATTTTAGATCTCACTATGATGAACCCTGGATTTTAGTCTGGATTTTAGATCTCACTTTTGTGCACTCTGGATCTCACTATGATACCATCTGGATCCTAGCCTAGATCTCATTGTGATGCTCTCTGGATCTCGCTATGATGCAGTCTGGATTTCAGTCCAGATCCCATCATGCTGTGGTCCAGCTGATGTCAGCAGAACAGTGGCACTCTCAAGAGCCTCCTGACTGGTGCCCAAAACCAGTGAGTCAGACCAGAATGAGTCTAAATGATACAGACAGAGACATCAGCCCAGCATAAAGAGCCGACAATGCCTAGTGAGCAAAGCTTCTGGACTGTGTCTTCTGCTCTCTCAGCTCTTTCTCACACCTGTGCAAGCCACACTCACTTGCTCAGTAGGGGCATAGTAATGAGGGAAATGCACATCGAGACCACCGTCAGGTGTCTGGAGGGTGTGTGTGTGTGTGAGTATGTGATACTGACTGTGATTGTGACAGTGAATCCTTGGGGAAGTGTTGTTAGACATTCTGTGTGTGTGCGAGTGTATGTGTGTGTGTGTGTGTGTGTGTGCGTATATGTGTGAGTGTGTGTGTGTATGGATGTATGTGTGTATATCAGGTGTAAAATGAGACTCATTAAGGCTGTACTAGTACCAGGCTCAGCAGAAACTTCTAGAAGTGAAGCAGTTTCACAGCAAGGGGCCAGCTTTGTCGTGACTGTGAGGACAGACAGAGGAGTCTCAGTGGATTCCTGTCTTTCAGTGTCTGGTTTAATACAAGCGAGATCCCTAATCAGCAGTGGAGTAATGCAGGAGAGAGAGAGAGAGAGAGAGAGAGAGAGAGAGAGAGAGAGAGAGAGAGAGAGAAAGGGGAGAGCAAGAGAGTGAGTGGAGAGGGGAGTAAAAGAAAGAAAGAGAGAAGGAGGAAGAGAGAGAGAGACTTTGACTTTTAACCCCCTTTTATTGAAGCATTATTAATTAAAAGATTTGACATCCTATAGCAAAGAGCTAATAGTTATATTAATAATAATGAGGATCCCCAAAGAAAAATCCCCCATTCACAAAGATTCACCAAAGAAATGATATCACACCCAGTTCACTGACAGATACAATACTTTCACCAGCACACCACTTTTTCTCATTATCGTTATGAGGGCTTTGGTAAAAGACAAATTCAGCTCTAATGCGCGATTCCACTAGAGCTCGGAACAGTTTCAAAACCTCCTGCCCTTCAGACATCAACCTGAAGGACTTCCACACTGATAACTTTGCTTGTCCCACTAAAAAATTAGCCAAGGTACATTTAGAACGCTGAGCTTTAGAGTATTTACAGCCAAAAATAAACAGAGTCCGGGTGAACAGAAACCCCAGCCCTCTGAGCGCCCTGTCCAGGAGCTCGAACAGAGGAACCAGCCCTCTGAGCGCCCTGTCCAGGAGCTCGAACAGAGGAACCAGCCCTCTGAGCGCCCTGTCCAGGAGCTCGAACAGAGGAACCAGCCCTCTGAGCGCCCTGTCCAGGTGCTCGAACAGAGGAACCAGTCTTTGACAGTTGAGAGAGAGTGAGAGAGAGAGAGAGAGAGAGAGAGAGAGAGAGAGAGAGAGAAAGAAAGAAAGAGGGAGGGAAACATAAAGAAAGTAAAAAGTGAGAGAGAGAGAAAGAGAGAGAGAGAGAGACAGACAGACAGACAGAGAAGGGGAGAGAGTGAGTAGAGAAGGGAGTAAAAGAGAAAGAAAGAGAGAGAAAGAGGAACAGAGAGAGGAGAAAGGAGTGAAAGAGAGAGAGTGAGTAGAGAAGGGAGTATAAGAGAAAGAAGGAGAGAGAGAGAGATATGAAGAGAAACAAAACACCTGTCAGTCTGTGACAGAACTGGCTACTCCCACACACACACCCACACACCCACACCCACACACCCACACACACACACACACACACACACACACAGACACACACACACACACACACATAGTTTTGTCTCTGCCAAGTGGAGGCGAGTCGTGATGCTTAAAGAAGCTGTTTTGGAAAGATCTAATCAATTTGGATAATTACCCCTCAGCCCAATTTCCTCATAATGAAGGTCTGTGTCTGGACCAGGACACGCACACAGCTGGGGGTCTCTGATAGGGACACCACTGATTTTCTTTTCAATCACATACAGACACTAGCCTTGGTACAGCGCTGAATGACTGGCACAATGCAATATTATAATATTTTCCAAATATATCATCAGCCCTACTTTGGGAGCACCAGGGCTCATACGCTGATCCTAACAATGGTACTGATACATTTAAAGGTCTGACGATAAAAGTCTGCTGGTGCACTGAGAAGGGAAATATTTGGGATTTCTGCAGTGAAAATGGCAAAAAATCTGACTTCAGTAAAAAATACATTTTAACTTTTTTGCATTAGTCTAAACTAAGACACTAAGAAGGTTAAATGATTAAAATACTCTGATATTAGGCTGTGTTTCCTGGAAAATGTCTGTGTGTCAGATACCACCCTTTATTTATTTAAATTTCAGAAAACAGCCGTTTAGTAAAAGTTATGAATTTTTCATGAGATAATCCAGAGATTATATATAAAATAATCCACTTGTATAAAGAAGAAACAAGACAAAGGGAGTGTGAAGTGGAATTTAAAAATAAAGCTATTAAAAGACATAAATAAAATGGGTCTTCTAACAACAAAATGTGATAGACCACCCAAGCGGTCCCCATTAGATAATTTGCATTAAAAGCTTTCATGTTTTAGAGAGAGGAGAAAATCAAGCTGCTTCAGATCTGCAAAGAAAGACACATCAAACAGAGAAGCTGCTGGTGTTCTCAAAACAATGGACTGATCACCCCAGAGTCCAGACCCCGACATCACAGAATGTATTTGGAATTACTAGGAGGTGTGGAAACCTGCGGATTTCTTGGATCATTGGAAAACAAACATTAATGCAGTGAAAAGTAACAAAAAATTTCTCATTTTGATATAGTAGTTGATATGAGTCAGTAGGTAGAACACAGATTTGGTTCCAGATGTCAGCCATTGCATACTGTTGCTCAAATTCACCACCAGCATGGCAGATTTAATGTAGTGAAGAGTTGATGAGCTTAGCATGAGGTACTGGATGATACTATAAATAATAGTGGACTTCCTCAGAGGTTTGGAAATGGTTAAATGAAGATAAGGACATACATAAAAACCAATACTTCAAATGTTTTATTCTTATAGCAGTGTTTTTTGGGCATCTGGGCATTTATTTGTTAAAAAATGGTTGCACACCGGTTACTATGGTATCCCAGGTGGTTGCTAAGGTCTTACTAAGTGGTAGCTATGTGTTCTTGAAAATGAATGGAAGTCTAAGTGAGAAACGAGGGATGAAAAAATGACACATAGAGGAGTGCGGGTCAGTATGGCTGTGGATTAGAGCTTGAGGACCTGCCCTGAATGAGGACACGCAGTATGGTGGCCGTCAGGCAATGAATGAGTAGAGTTTGAGTGGTGTCTAAGATGAATGGGAGTCTATGGGAGAAACAAGGAGTGGAAAATAACGACAAAGAGATGAGTGTTGTCCAGAACAACATTGAATTCATGCTTGGGGGCCTGCCCTGAGTGTATGTGAAGTGGTGTATTTCGGTCAATCAGAAGTACAGCAGATGGTCATGCAATTTTTTACCCCATTCATTCCTATAGGGAAAAAATCCACAAAATTCCATTGCTTCACTAAATTATTGCATGCATATTGATTATAAAGGTGTATATAAGCACACATCACACAATTAGACTGGACAATCTGGAGTTGGAACGGCGTTGATATCTCGAAAACTGCGGGACGAGTTATGCAGCAAAAATCCAGCAGAAAAATAAGAATAAAAAAAGAAGAATATTATAAATCAGATAACAATAAATATAGTATAGTACGCCATAATAAATAAACAAATTGCGGCTGTTGTGTGTATCACATCAAACATTTCAAGGAAGTTGTGAGTTACCATCCAACACCTAGTTTTTCTAATCAGTCCTTCATTACATCAGGTGTGCAGAAACTTGTAAAATTAATGTCAATGTAATTACTATGTAACTAACTACCTAACAAAGCAATTACACTTAAATAGTACAAATGTCCGTAATAACTTCAGACCTCTAAGGGTTAAAGAAAACACAGGTATTAATAATGTTCATGTAAGGGTTAATTCTCTAAAGGAAACGTCAGGTAGTATCGATACTTCAGTATTGATCCGCCCATCCCCGGTCTTTCCCTCGCTTGCTCTATACTGCACATGAATGAAGATCAGAGAGCTTTTCCCTGAATGCCTGGAGGCCTCACTCACATCACACACTCTGCCCAGGGAGACGGAATCGAAGGAATGGTGCTGTGTTTGGGAAAATGGAGAAAAAGTGCAGGTGAGCGAGTAAGATTTGGCAATACAAATGTACCACTATTTGTGATACCAATAAACAGAGTTAAATTGAATTTTAAATTGAATTGAATTGAATTGAACTGAATGAATTGAGAGAGAGAGAGAGAGAGAGAGAGAGAGAGAGAGGATGGAATCAGATGTGACAGAAATGTACCATAGCAGCCAGAGGCAGAGCAAGCACACACACACACACACACACACACACACACATGAATGGCCGGAGGCAGAGTGTGTAGCAGCTGGAGGCATAAAACAGCCCTGTATAAAATACCATTAGTGCAGATTCCATTAAACTCAAAGGGGACCACCATATGCTCAAACACACAGTTATACACAATCTAACACACACAAACACACACACACACACACACACACACACACACACACACACACAGATCTAAAAAAAAATCCCTTTGTTCACACATTCCATTTTGTTTCTGGTTTTCTCTTATTGAATTATTTTACTAGTTTGTATTGTAAAAACTACAATAACACAAACAATCAAAATATGTCATTCTGCATATTTGGGCGTATGCAAACGTTTGAACACCCCAGTCAAATTACATGTTTTGTTTATTGTCTAGGAGTTAGTCCTCTACAGGGAACCAACTTAAACTTAAATTTCTCCAAAGTTTTCTTATTTACTGACTTTAACAGGAAAAAAACTAAAACATAAAACATAAAATGTGCCATGACTTTTGCACAGGCCACACTTTTCCACAATATGTTTAATTCAGGAAAAAAAAAAAAAGTCATTTATTTACTGTACAATTTACTCACTTGCATTTAGGCACCTCCAGAAAGGGTGCTATTAGCGCTGAAGTAGTTAATGTGTGTCATTGAAAGAGAGGAAACTGGCATGAACTGAAAAACACTTTCAGTCAGTTTTGCTTTCATTTTAGAAGTGAATGGATTAAAAGAAACCTGAAACGCACTCCGTCAGTACACAAGCACATATATGTATATTTGTGCTGTTGACATTGTAATAATATGTATGTTTACTTGACAATAAATGAAAAATGATACTTCAGTGAGGCTTAAAGCTGCAGTCACACCAGACTCTTACTGTGCTTCTTTGCTGAGCAGAAATGAGGGGAGCATGGTTGGTCCTGATGCAGTGAGCTCTTGGAGGGGACGTATAGTTTGGTGAAAAGCTGATGTTAGCTTTTTAACTGTTTTCAACTGTTGCAACTGTGAGCGACAAGTGACTTATGTTTATTGAGAAAAATAAAAAAGAGAGAAAGAGAAAGAAGGGAATAGGAAAAGGAGAAAAGAGAGAAAGAGCAAAAGTGAAAAGACAGATAGAAAGACAGAAAAAGAGAGAAAGAATAAGGGAATAGGAAAGAGAGGGAGAGAGAGACAGAGAGAGAGAGAGAGAGAGAGAGAGAGAGAGAGAGAGAGAGAGAGAGAAGGAGAGAAAAAAGAAAGGGAGAAAGAAAGAAAGAAAGAAAGAAAGAAAGAAAGAAAGAAAGAAAGAAAGAAAGAAAATGGATTAGGAAAGAGAAATAACAGGAAGAGAGAAGTAAAGGGATAAGAAAAAGAGAACACAAAAAAGAGAGGAAGTAAGAGAAAGAGAGAGAAGGAGAGATAAGTAAAGGGATAGGAAAAAAGAGAAATAGAGAAGGTGAGAAGTGAGAGCAAGAGAGAAAGAGAGAGAGAGAAAGACTAAGGATAAAGAGATAAAGGAAAGGGAAAAAGAAATAGATAGGGAAAGGGGGAAGAAGTGAGTGAGTAGAGGAAGAAAGAAGAGAGTGAAGGAAAGAGGAAAAAGTATATAGAAAAGAAAGAGAAAAAGAGAAAGGTATAGGAAAGAGAGTGAAGAGAGTGTGAAAGAAATAAGGGGAGAGGAAAAAAGAAAGAGAGAAAGTGAGAGAGGGGAAAAGAAAAGAGACAGAGAAAATGAGGAGAGAGGGAGGGAGAGAGAGAGAGAGAGAGAGAGAGAGAGAGAGAGAGAGAGAAAGAGAGAGAGGGATAATAAATAAGGATAAAGAGATAAAGGAAAGGCAAAAATAAATAGATAGGGAAAAGAAAGAAAGAAAGAAAGAAAGAAAGAAAGAAAGAAAGAAAGAAAGCAAGAAAGAAAGAAAAAGAAGGGAACAGAAAGGAGAGAAAAGAGAGAGGGAGGGCAACAAAGAAGAGAAAATAAGGGAAAAGAGGAAGAAGTGAGAGAGTAGAGAAAAAAAGAAGAGAGTGAAGGAAAGAGAAAAAAATAAAGGAATAAGAAAGAGAAATAAAGCGAGAGAAGGGTATGGAAAAGAGAGTAAAGAGAGAGGGAGAGAGAAATAAGGGGAGAGGAAAATGAGAAAAGAGAGAGAGAGAGAGAGAGAGAGAGAGAGAGAGAGAGAGAGAGAGAGAGAGAGAGTCTCACTGTGGTCAGACTAAGAGCCTAAAGGCAGGTGACACATGGCAGAGCTTCAGACTGAAGCAGCTGAAAGGTATATCACTTCAGCTTCCTCTGTATGCACAACACAGAGAGCCCGAAACACACAGACAGCTGCAGTTTTGAGTTTTTTTGTTGAAATGATTTTGGTTTATGCCCAACAGCAAAATTGTATGATGAGACGAAATGCCGCAGAACTTGTTCTGATTGGTCTAAAGTGAAAAAATAAATTAAAAATGTAATGCTTATTAGACTTCGGATAAACATCTAACAGTGTCCATTTAAATTTCTGATTGCATAACATGACATTACCATGAAATGGACACATCATGGCTGATGTCCTATGATGGCATGAGTTGTCCTGACAGATCATGTGACAGTCATTTGACTGTTACCATTACATGTCGTGACAGAGGTCATAATGTTTGATGTCATGACGGCTGACTACTTAGCAAAAAGTGACATAAGCTGTCAACACAAAATATTATGATCCATTATGACAATTACTGGTAATGGTAACATTATTATATTACTGAAAATCTTTCATGGCAACTCATCATAGCATATGACATCTGCTATTACAGGATTATGGCATGTGTATGTCAGTTTTATGTAGCAGAGCCCTAGTAAAATGTTGCCTGTTTTACATTAAGTGACAAAATTGACTTTGCAGCCACATGGTTTGGTCAATTTATGAAATTTGTTCACTTTTGTTCATAAAGACCAATGTGGTTTGAAAAGACATGGGACTTTCTAGGCTTTTGACTAGTTCTGACACAAAACAGATGTCAAACGGGGTGACGCTCGCTGCGTACATGGCTTATTTTCATAAAAATGTCAACCAGCATTCTTGAGTTTGTATCATGACAACACAACATGTGTGCATTTTCCTGCCCATAGGGATCTACCCTAACAGCGCTGCCCCTCAAAGCTATGCATTTCATGGAGTGGCTGCTCCAGCTGCACAGGTGAAGGGAAGTAGGCCAGTCTCAGTCAGATGGATGAAGTATAAGAATCAGATCATACTGTTTTTATCAACCTTGTGGTCGAACACAGAAATTGTTTTGCATTTCATAAATTTTTTCAAAGAGAAATATCAGATATTCATCAAGTATACAAAAGCCCCTGTTTACACTTGCCATTAAAATGTATCTGGATGTTGTCTGTAAGTCGAAGACCTCTAGAGGGCCTGCAGAAAGACATCAAGCCCAATTGGGTTACGCAGCTAATCAACAATCTTAAGTACAAGAGCAAGTTCACCCATTACACAAATGGGTGTTCTTTTATTGGTCAGAAATGTGGCTGAAATACAAGCACCGTCACATACTGGCCTCTTTTAAATTTTCACTAGCATATTACAGTATAAAATTGACATCTATAACATATTTTCTTGATGTTGTATGGTCTATCTTAGTTGTTTCAGCAGCATCGAGCGGTGGTTCTCCCTTGCTGCCTGTCCAATAAATACACAAAGTTTTTCAAGTCTTCTTTGTTGCTGATGCCACACTGATGTCAGAAGTGGGATAGCACCCCCAGTAGACTGGAATAGTGCTTCCCTAAATTCAAGGTAAATGGCGGAGAAGACCAATGTCAGCCAAGGACTATGAAAAACGAAGCAGCATGGTGAACGGGCAGCAAAGATGATGGAGGAAGCATTGCGGTGAGGCTCTCCAATGGAGCTTGGTTAGAGAACGGCAACCGGTGAGGACCTGCCAGCAGAGCAGGTGGCCTGGTGGCATTTACCATGCAGCACTGTGGCACCTGGAGGTAAAGGACATGACCCCAAGAGAGGACTATATGTGTGTTTACCGGCACAGTGGACAGACCTTTGGGGGGTGGGTGCAGGGGGGTTCACCAGGTTGCCAGGATGGCTCTCCTTGAAGAGGGGGCTATTTACCATCCCACTACTGGCTTGCATTTACGTGGGCAGAGATATATGGCTAAAAGTCAGTACCTGACCTCATTAATGCTCTTCCAGCTGAATGCAATCATATCCTCACAGTAATGTTCCAACATTGTGCAAACCCTTCCCAGAAGAGTAGGTAGCTGTTACTGCAGCAAAGGAGGACAGACCCCCTATTTTGCATGACATGTTGGATATGCAGGTGTCTGCAGTCTCCTGGTGTTGTCTTTTCTCAGTGTCGGCATTGAAAGTTTCCACAAAAAAGAATGAAAAGAGCAAAGCCAAGGGTAAAAACTTCTCTTTCTCTGGCTCAGTAGTTCTGGGACAGAAAGAGAGATTTCTGGGACAGCGCATTTAACTGCAGGCCATATAATACAAAAATCAGTTAAAGACCCAAGACCTCCTCCACTGCAGGGGGCAACCCTAGCCACTCTGCCTGAATTGAGTGCTCTTCTCCTGGGGAAGACCTCGCGGTGTCCCCCCCCTCTGCAGACTGGATCCTTTGGCTCTGTTCAGCTCTATCCCACACACTCGAGTCTTTGATGTGCCTAAATAGGGGTGCGCTGTCTGTCTCTGTGATGTGTGACGTGTGTGTGTGGTACTTTGTTCTGTGATCGTCGAGTGCATTTTCTTCTCCAGCTGGGCCTTGTTTTCAGCACTGTTATTTAGAGTGCCTCTAAACACACTGCACACCATCTGTTACCACACACATACACACACAATGAGCTAACAATATACTGTGTCATCAGATTCTTTAAGGGCATAATGACCTATAAACGCAAGCTACTTACTCACTGTAGAGACTGTTAATTCTGGCTTCATCAGAAACAGGGCTTACTGCTTCAGAACACACATTGACATTGACTTAGGATCACAATTCTCTCTCTCAATCACACATATTTACATCATAATGACATGAAAAAAAAACTGATCCAGAATCAGATCTCTAATCAGGTCTCATGAACTGATAAATGACATTTAATAGCACTCATGGGCCACTTTATTAGAAACATTTACCTTATACTTCCACTGACTGACCGCTTTATTGGAAACACCTGTCATATACTTTCACTGACTGGCCACTTTATTGGAAACCTCTACCGTGTACTTCTATTCACTGGCCATTTTATTGAAAATACCTACCTTATACTTCCACTCATCGGGCATGTTATTGGGAATGCCTACCTCGTACTTCCACTCACTTGCCCTTTCATTGGAAACACCTACATTATACTTCCACTGACTGACCGCTTTACTGGAAACACCTATCATATACTTTCACTGACTGGCCACTTTGTTGGAAACACCTATCTTATACTTTTTAACTGACTGGCCACTTTATTGGAAACACCTATCATATAGTTCCACTCTCTGGCCACTTTATTGGAAATACCTTTCATATACTTCCAGTAACTTGCCACTTTATTGGAAACATCTATGTTATATTTCCATTAACTGGGCACATCATCGGAAAACACTTATCATATACTTCCACTCACTGGTCACTTTATTGGAAATGCCTACCTTGTACTTCCACTGACTGACTGCTTTACTGGAAACACCTATCATATACTTTCACTGGCTGGCCACTTTATTGGAAACACCTATCTTATACTTTCCCTGACTGGCCTCTTCATTGGAAACACCTACATTATACTTCCACTGACTGACCACTTTACTGGAAACACCTATCATATACTTTCACTGGCTGGCCACTTTATTGGAAACACCTATCTTATACTTTCCCTGACTGGCCTCTTCATTGGAAACACCTACATTATACTTCCACTGACTGACTGCTTTACTGGAAACACCTATCATATACTTCCACTGACTGACCGCTTTATTGGAAACATCTACCTTATATTTCCAGTAACTGAGCACATCATCAGAAATCACATCATATACTTCCACTCACTGGTCACTTTATTGGAAATGCCTACCTTGTACTTCCACTCACTGGCCTCTCCATTGGAAACAGCTACATTATACTTCACTTACTGGCCACTTTATTAGAACCATTTGCTCACTGGTTTGCTTTCGTAGAAGCACTTACATTATACCTACGCTCACTGGTTACTTTATTAGAAACACCTACCTTATACTGCCACTCACTGGCCACTTTATTAGAAACACTTACCTTTTTACTTGTACTTGCTGGCCACTTTATTAGAAACATTAGACACACCTACCTTATACTGCCACTCACTGGCCACTTTATTAGAAGCACTTACTTTTTACTTCCACTCGCTGGCCTCTTTACCAGAAACATTAGGAGCACCTACCTTATATTTCCACTCACTGGCCACTTTATTGGAACCATTTACTTTATATCTCCACTTATTGGTTGCTTTATTAGATACACTTACCTTATACATCCACTCACTAGCCACATTATGCACTCCACCTACCTTATCCAGGTCCACTACATAAATGTTCAATCCAGCCACCAGTAGTCTTGAAAAATCTGTCCACCACCTTCTAGTCCAATTATCACTGGTCAGTTTCACTGCTAGGATGAGAATGGTCCATCACTCAAAAATATCCAGCTAAGAGTGGCTCTGTGGTCAGAAACTGACCACTGATGAACAGCTAGAGAATGGCTAAAACAAACTGCAAATGGAATACATTCTCTGCAACTGCACTTCAGCAAGTTAGAGATACAGGTTGACTTGGTAAGTCACAATTTTCAGAAGATATGTCATTATTTTGACCTAAGACATAGTTTGAACCAGAATCAGAGAAAATAAAAGCTTTTTTCCTGTTATATAAGTGGATTTGGCCACTCCCACCAGCACTGTGTCAGTAGACTGTCGGTAATTAGCGCCTCTCTTAGGAAATCTGCCCATTAGTGTAAGTCCTGTCCGGAGGTTTCAATATTTCTTCTGCTTTTTATCATGTCTGACAAACTATTCTCTCAGTTCAGTCATCTCAGTATCACCTTTTTTTCCTCTTCTTTGTTGTTTTATCCCGCAGAAACAAGCTCACACACTTGGTTCCGATCAGTATAAATCTTCATGACCAAAGTGTTCCACAGAAACTCATTATTTTTTTTATAAGTATTAACAAAACCCACTCACTATAGGTTCACAACACAGTAAACAGAGTGACAGCCAGGAGCCAAACATAAAACGAGGCTGTGGCTCGCACATATAAAACGATCCAGTGTGACAATATGAATAAAACATTTGCATTCGCTGTTTACCTCCAAGATATCTGACTCTTACTATGTGTCAGAACAATCCCCGCATTCAAGGGGGATGACAGCATGCAAGCCAGATCATTATCTAGGCGCAAGCCGCAGAAACAGAGTAATAATGATGAATCTAACTTTAGAGAAACAAAGTATAAATGATCCTGTCAGTCCTCACCCTCTCCAGTCTGCTCTAGCAGACAGGACCATTAACTTAATCTAGCATTTATCACAGCCGATACTAAACACAGTGGACGTCAGGAAAACAGCGCTCTCTCATAAGTGTCAGCAGTTAAGAGAAGTGGGAACCCTTTACTGTAGGGCAGTGTTCATAAGGCTACATTATACCTGACATAGACCTACATAAAACATGTACAAACACTAATTCCAACCGGCATCATTTGCCATAAAACGCTGCATTTGCCAACTTCAATGTCAAGGCACCCTTATTATTGGCACCCTTCCAAAACCATATATAATCATCAATCATATATAATAAACAATCATATATAATAAACAATACACATAATTGTTTGAATGTTCCTCACAAATGTTTGAAGAAAATGCTTATGATGTATCTAATAGAAATCATTCCTACTACAGCTTTGTTTCATTTTAAGACTTGTGTATTCTTTCAAAAAACTTATGGGGCAAAATTACTGGTACCCCCCAAAAGAAAAATTTAAATAAAACCAAAGAAATTTGTATCTTTGAGGAAAAATAAGTAAATGAATAAATAAAATAAAACTTTTGTTCCTAACTAACTTAGTCAGGAAACTTGAAAGGAAAGAAAAGAAAAGAAAAGAAAAGAAAAGAAAAGAAAAGAAAAGAAAAGAAAAGTTGTGGGCTGGAGGTTAGGGAACCAGTGACTGGAAGGTTGTCAGTTCGAACCCTTGAGCTGAAAGTACGTGACTGAAGTGCCCTTGAGTGTGCAGGTGCCCCAGGTGCCATTGTTAGGGCTGCCCACCATTCCAAGCAAGTGTGCGCACTGCTCCCTAGTGTGTGTGCATTCACTAGTGTGTGTGTGTTTGTGTTTCACTGCATGGATGGGTTAAAATGCAGAGGTGAAATTCTCCCTGTTGTGGGACTAATAAGGGTAACTTAGCTAGTCTCCAGGAAACTTCACTGGTGTCTATGGCTTATGACCATTTCTCTGGGGTATATATTTGAGGTTACACACATGTAAAATCTCTCAGTCATCCATCAACATGAGTAAAACCAAAAAGCTATCAACTCAAATGACAAATAATATTGTGAACGTGCACAGATCAGAAAATGATTATAACAAGAAATAGCAGTCAGTTGAAATTACCTGTAAGCACAATCACGGGGATAATAATTAGTTTAAAAAGTTTGTAACAGTTGAAAATTTGCCAGGAAGAAGACAAAAGAGCATCATTGTACAGAGGGGAGGATGGTACGAGAGGCTAAAAAAGACCCCAAAGAACACAGTTTCAGAACAGCACAGTTTAGCTGAATCTTGGGGTTTTCCCTTTACATTATGTCCAAAGTGGTGGATCATTAATACTTTGGGACTGTTTTGCTGCTAGTGGTCCTCAGGGCTTTTGTGAAAATCAATGGTATGATGAATTCTGCTAAATTCCGGTAGATTTTAGCCCAGAATCTGTCTGCCAAAACTTGGTTGTAGGTGGACCTTTTGGCACGATAATGATCCCAAACACACTTTAAAATCTACACAGAAGTGGTTGCGGGGATGCAAAAGTAAAGTTTGCAATGGCTCCCCTGGTCTCCAGATTTGAATCCAATTAAAAAGCCAATAATATCAAGGAATTGGACACATTCTCCATGGAGGAGTGTTTCAAGATCCCTCAACAAATGTTCTCCAACTTTGCTAAGAATTACAGAAAGTGGCTCAGTGCTGTTATTCTGGCCAGGATAGGCTTCACAAACTATCACATGTACGGGTGCCTTAAGCCAAGTTTTTTCAGCTTCAGGAATGAAATAAAAGCAGCACCACCCTCCAGATGATCAGGATAGCGTACTTTAGGAATGATATATTACTAAAACATTAGTAAAACTTTTCCACTATTTCTTAGCCTAATAATGTAGGTTCGTTTTGAGAAGTTCTGTCCAAAGAAGGAACGTTTAGAGACAACTCTGATTTGCCGAGAGACATGTCAGTCATAATTTTGCAAGAGGTCAATTCCCATCTCAGTGAATCCTTACTATTTACAGTACAAAATTAAAACTGGCCGTCCAAAAAAACAAGTGTACAATGAGAAAAGGAGTAAAGTGACCATGCGCCTTTATAACATCCTTAAGGTGTTTACTTACATAAAGCTGAATGCCCAGTGGGGTCTTCAACCTTCAAACACACACACACTCACACACATACACACACATACACACACACACACACAGAAACAACCTGATCCTCCACTTTCAATTGCTAATGATCCCAATGTCAGTGATATCCTTGCTGCATTTCATGCGCCGCGTGCTAAGTAGCTAAAGCGATCGATACATCCGTGGCCTGCGTTTCTTCTTGTCTCCAAAATAAAGCTTGTAACATTAAGAAAGCAGCAGACAGCACTCGAAAAGTCTTATCTGCTAGTGTAGCATGCCAGTGCATGGCTATATTTACCTCCGAAATCTCCAAACTACAATACTGATCAATTTCGGCCTGCTCTTTCACCAGCTCGGCAGAGTGCAGGATTGATTGAAGTGTACTCTAATGCCAGAAAGAGGCAGCCTCAAATTACAGGGCAGGAAATAAAGAGAGAGACAGAAGTTCGCTTTCCTCTAAACGCTAATTCCAATGCTAGCTCAGTTGGGTAGTACTTGTACCAGCCCTGAGATTTCTGGAGCATTCCACAATGAAACCTTTCAGGCTATAAACTGCAAAGTGCCAACCAACACAGCTTGTGGAGGAAAAGTAGCTTTTATGGCTGAAAACCTGTCCTTTAGGGGTTTCAGATGTACACTGCTGGAATCATTATCACTTACAACACTTACAATACTAAAGTGGATGGATGAAAAGGTCAGAGAAAAGTGTCATGCCATTTCACCGCTGTCTGGGTCAGCGTCAGGTTTATGTGGGGCTAACTGAGAGAGGATGGATCCTCAATCAGTGTTTCGACAGGACAACTCATTTGAGATGTGACTTCTAACAACTATGCTAGACCTGGTACACCACTGAAACTGCCCCCATCAGATAAACAGCACTTAAAGCTTTCATCTTTGAGAGAGAGGAGAAAATCAAGCTGCTTCAGATCTGAAAACATCCACAGGTGTTTCTGTCCATCCTTCCACTGTGAGAAGACGACTCAGCGCTGTGGGTCTGAAAGGATGTGTAGCTGTTCAGGAAGCCACACTGAGAAAAGGAGACGGACACATCAAACAAAGAAGCTGAAGAATGGACTGACCACCCCATAGTCCAGATCTCAACATCACTGAATGTGTTTGGGACAAATTGGATTGCGAGAAACAGAAAATGCCACCAACTTCCCAGAGTGAAACTTTGGAGGTGTGGAAAAATATTCCTGTAGATTTTTTAAAAAAAACTGAAAGCAAGACATACTGAATACACTACAGGTCAAAAGTTTGGGATCACTTGTCATATAAGTTATTTATTTATTTATTTATTTATTTTTCAATTAGTTAAACAGTGCAGACTGAAATTAGAAGGCATTTCAAGATATTTTAATCAATATGTCAAGTCATCATTCTGGACACATCTAACATTTTTCATTTTTTACAGCTACCTACTATTTATCTATTATTTCCTTTAATGTATTTAACACTCTACCCTTGAAATAAATTTATATTAATTTTCTTTCATTTTGATCTTTTTATCGTTGTTTTTATTTTATTTTAATTCTCTATAAAAACACCTAGAACTACTCTGTGTATAAAGCAGTGCTATATAAATCACCTTGCCTTGCCCTGCCTTTCCTATCTAGAAGCCTATAAGGATGTAGAGTACAAGCATCTTAATAAGATTATTTTATATATGTACCTGCAGCAATTTCGATTATATTTCATTAAGAACAATGCATACAAACTTTTGAACTGTAGTTTACATGCATTTGTGAGATCTTGCTGGTGTGGGTCCATGTTTGGTTCCAGTTTTCTCCCTTTCAACGATGCACACAAAGGCCACTTGAATACTGATCGCACTCCTAGTGGAGAATCTTTAGACTGATAAATGTGATTACAAGTGAGGTCAATCAGGTTCTTCACATATTGAAAAAATAATAATAATAAAAATTAAAAATTAAAAACATTTACACTGTAGTATACTGATGACACAAAGCCCCTAAAGGGATGTGGTGATTTTTGTTTTTTTAGGCAAAAATCTGCTGTGCACTAGATACTATTAGATGTGCACCAGATATTTTCAGGTGCAAACTAGATAGTATGTGGTGAGCACTAAATTCAATCAGGTGTGCAACAGATGCCATGTGGTGGTCACCCAGTACTAGGTGAGTCCCCCTGAGGGGCTCCATACAATGAAGATAGTGGATGATAACTGATCAACAGATGTACTGCACCTCTCTCTCTCTCTCTCTCTCTCTCTCTCTCTCTCTCTCTCGCTATCTGACTTTACCTATAGAGCACTGTGACATTGTAGCGAGGTGTGTGTATGTATGCCTGGGTGTGAGCTTCAAACAAACAGTTTCAAAAACCTTTAAACTCTTTGAGAGACACTCAATAAAGAGCTGCCAGTTTTAAAAACCTTTCAAAAAGCTCCAAAGTTTAAAGTTTTAGAGGCAGTTAAGCCGGTGAACTTCAGGCTAACCCTAGCTGGCTGACCGCCGAAGCAGCAGAGAAGCCCCCCAGCACGCCTGACCGCACGACACACTCAATAAAAACTCACCTACTCAAACAAACACTTTCATCCCTCCATCCCTCCTTACGGCCATCACTCCATCACACCATCACTCCACCAGTCCGTCTCTTCATCACTGCAACGCTGCATCCATATTCAGGTCCTGAAGAGGGTCTTGCTCCAAGGTGCCACCATAAGATAAATCAATTTCTTTCTTTCTTTCTTTCTTTCTTTCTTTCTTTCTTTCTTTCTTTCTTTCTTTCTCTCTCTCTCTCTCTCTCTCTCTCTCTCACCCTTTTCACTCACGCTCTGACTCTCTCTCACTCATTCTTTCTCACACACTCTCTAACTCACTCCATGTTCCTTCTCTCTTTATCTTTTTCTCACTCTCTCTTTCTCTTAGTCATTTTATATCTCTCCTTGTCTCACACTCTTTCTCTCTCTCTTGTTCCTTCTCTCATGCTCTCTCATTCCTTGATTCTCTCCCTCTTTCTCTTACTCACTTCCTGTACCGATGTCCTCTTGCACTCTCTCTCACTCATTCTTTCTCTTACACTCTCTTTATCCCTTGTCCCATCTCTCTCTCTATTTCTCTTTCTTTCTTTCATTTGTTCTTTGTCTCTCTCGTTTTGGTCTCTCACTCGTTCCTTCTCACACAGTCTCTCTCTGCAACTTGTTCCATCTCTCCTGTCTCTCTTTTTGTCTCACTCTTAATCTTTTTATCATTTCTCTATCTGTTCTATCCCTCTCAGTCTTTCCCTCTCTCCACCTTTCTTTTTCTCTTTCTCTCTCCCAACTCGCTTTCTCCCTCTCACCCTTTCCCTCAGTCTCTCTCCCCCTCTCTTTCTCTCTCTCCATCTATATAGCTCTTTTTGTCTCTTTCTCCCTCTCATCCTTTCCCTTTGTCTTTTTTCTTTTTCTTCTCCCCTACCTTTGTCTCACTCCCCCTCTCTCTCTCCTCCCTCTCTTACCTCTTTCTCCTTTCTCAATTCGATTCAATTTGATTTAATTCAATTAAATTCAATTCAATTAAATTCAATTCAAAGTAGTTTTATTGGCATTACTGTATTTAGCACAGCGTTGCCAAAGCATACAAACTTCTCAACATACTTTATGGAATTAATAGCAATTCTACAATTAATGATGGTAATAATTACAATAATCATAGTAACAAAAATGGTAAAAAGCAAATAAGTAAATAAATAAAATAAAACAATATGTATTAAATAATAACAATAATAATAAAAGACAATACATTTATCTTTTTTTGTTTTTCCAGTGAGAGGTTTGGTAGCGGGTCAGTGGGGTCAGGGTGTGGAGCACGTTACTGTCCCTCAGGCAGTGACATGTTGCCACATATTTCGCTGGGAGAGATGCTGTGTGTGATTCACCAAGAAACACTGGTCATTTCTCAGAACAATCCAAGATTTGGAAGAACATTTTATAATTTCATAGTGAATTTTTCTCAAGTTAATTTGAATTTTTCGCAGTGAAGGAGGAAGCAAAGCTCCATCTCGACCTCACCGCTCTCTCAGTGACCACTTAGTCTTCTCCTTTTGGGCAGCCAGGATTTTTTTTTTTTATATCTGCCCATTTCTATGGCCAGACTGTGGTCACTGAGTCTGTACTTGGTCAGGATACTCTCCGTTTAGGGCTGATAGCTCTGTACTTTAGCCTGAGTTTTGGTTTCACTGCCCCAGTGTTCCAGTTGTTTTTACTCTATTTGATAATTTGGTTTACTCTAATTGGACTTTGGTCAGCAGTGCTGGACTGAGGCTTTTGTGTGTTAGGGGTCAGTGGGTTAGTTAGTCTCAAGACCAGCTGACAGATGAGACTGGGTTTTAAAGTAGAGCTCTTGGGTTTTAAGAGCTTTATAGTGCAGTGAATTTGAATCTCTCTCTCTCTCTCTCTCTCTCTCTCTCTCTCTCTCTCTCTCTCTCTCTCTCTCTCTCTCTCTCTCTCTCTCCAACCCTCTCAACCCTCTCTCTCATTTCACAAGTGTTCAAATAAACACAGTGAAGCCTCTGACTGACACATACACACCTACACACACAGCCTGTGAACACCCACCTCACACCCCCCACACGCTGGGCAGAAGCGTAATACATGCATTGCTAATGTATGGATGCGGAGTGTGTTAAGAGAGAGATAACACACAGAATCTCACACCTGAGTCCAGCTGCGTCTAAGCGGACCCCCGGCGCTGGTGCAGATTCACCTCATGCATTTTCAGCAGCTACTGATAATGTTTATCCCACCGTCACACGTTCAAACATGCAGCATCCAGAGCCGTGACTCACTACTCAATGTTCTTGTGTGAATGTAAGTAATCTAGCTCCAGTCAGTGCAGTTAACAGAGATGACAGGATGAGTGCCCCCTGTTGACCGACACTTCTCCGAGCTAGCAACCTGAATTTTCCTGTCTACTTGGGTATCCTCCCCCAATCTGCCAGCATAGAACTATAGGGAATGTTGTAGATGACTAAATTCTGCAGATGGCACAATATCCCTTTTTCCTTTCTGATACTGATACTGAAACCTTGAAAATTAGCCGACATCAGTCTAATTTTCTTTTGCTACAAAGCTTCAAAATTTACTTTTCATTAAATCACTTCACTGAAGATGAGCATCTAAAGGTAGTTCAACATGCTGAAACTACTCAATCAGTTCTTTTCAAGAATCATACAGTGTGTGTTAGTTTTTCAGGACAGATTTGTTACAGGATGGAATCACATTCACTCTTTTTCTCTGTAATACCCAAACCTGAATTTTCTGATGATACCAGCTCGATACCGATAACCATCAACAGTGATATGCAATCTGTACTAAATTTTAATCCGATACAGCCACAGGATTGGCTTGTGATATTGTGTGCAATATACTATTGCGCCCTCTAGTGAATGCTGCTTGACAATATTATCATAAGAACAAAGCTATCTTCTCTGTATGGTATTTTTTTTTTGCTGTATGTTCAATAAATAATGTGTTTACATCCCATAAATCACTTCTTGTTAAAATAATAAAACATCTAAAGTGTGATCATGTGAAGTCCACTGTTGCTATAGTGAGACTTGACATTTGGTGAGGGAAGCCATTCTGCACATGGAAGACTGCAGCACGGATTTATCAGTTCAAAAAACATGACAGTGGATCGGCAACATATCAGGGCTGATTGAGAACATGGATTAACTTTACTAAGAAAACTCACTAAAAGAAAACAGTAGGCAAGACAAATGTAATTACTGTTGTGCATCCTAAAGCCACAAACAGCCTGTTTTCGCATGTTTAAATTGTCTTAATTAACCCCTTAAGTGGACATGGTTCATTTTCGAACTGGCCCCAAGTTTTATTACACGCTTCTATAACCTAAGAATAGCTCAACCAGTTTGCATTGAAGTCCCTGTAGCCACTGAATAATAAGTCTTATTATGTATTAAGCCTTGGATTTTAAGGGTTGAATTGACAATTGCTATGGATGGAAACTATTAGTGATTGACAATACTATCATCAATCATTTCAAGCCTACCAAAGGACTACACAATATCTCATTTATTAGTTCAACCATGATATGCGACTGATTAATAATTCAACTTATCTGATTATGAAGTTCGATCAAAGTGTCTTTAAAGGCACATTTACATGCAAAAAATCAAGGAAATGTCCCTAGACCCCAGAGGGTTAAAGGAAAGAGCACTGTAGTGGGAGCACTGCAACTACAAATGGTTTACAAGGTCAAGTAAGAGGGCCGAAAATTTTGCTTTGGGCCACAAGGAGGTCAGAAGGTTCAACAGGATTTCTCCATTTTTTAACAGGCTGATGAATAATGAGAAAAACTTAATATTAAAAGAAAACATACTTTTGTTATTGCCAGTAATGACTGTGACTCAAGGCTTTAAGGAACGACTGTAAGGAAGAAATTACAGTTGGGGGCCACAAAAACATTAACACACAATTCCATGATAAGAGACCCCTGCAAGACGTCATTGCAAATTATAACTGAATTATAAGCACAGTGATGTAAATGTGGGGCTATAAGGCTCAGGCCTAACTGCTCACAGGTCTCGTGAAGGTCAAATTAAATTAAAGAGGAGAAAAATGAAGTCTGATTCCAGCTGATCGATTGCCAAGTCATGGCAAATATCAGCCATGGTGTAATGAATACTGCATTGACACTGGTTGGTTCACATTTGCAGCAGGGGGAATTCTGGGAAAAGATGGTATATTGATATTGCAGTAAATCGAGTTTTTTTTGTTAAAATAAATGCCAGAGCACCAATGCGGGACAGCACGCGGCGAGAGATTTATCAAACCCTTCCACATGCTTACCAGGCTTCCTGTGGATGATTTATTGTATGGCATTGTCATTAGGGTCAATGGCTGAAATTAATTTGGCCACGGTTATGAGTGTGTGCAACATGTCATACGGTAGTGGAGTAATAAGGAGCTCATGGCTTCAGAGAGGAGCTCTAAGTGTTGAACAAAAGAAGAGAAGAAGAGAGATCTCCTCAAGTAAAGCATCTAAAGAGGGGTGTGCCAAAGTTTTGGCACCCCAATGACATTTTTGATGTTCTAAGTGACAATAAATCAACACATCCTCACATTAAACCCACTTCTGAACAGTTTAATGTACAATTAAATGTACAAATGTACAATTTTATTTGCTGTGTTAACACATTGGAAAATAAAACATAAAATTTGGACAATACAACACAATAGCACATTTTTTATTTTGTGTTTTATTCTTCTTCAGTATGTTAAATTCTGTAAAATTTGCAGAAAACTGTCAAATCTTTACAGGGGTGTGTTAACTTATTTTCACTTAGTGAACATGCAATGTGACCGGATCTGTCAGTCTACATAATGCTTACATTACTGTATAAAAGTTTGAACCACTTTTTAAATGAACAACTGCTGCTGTTTTATTCAATAAAAACCTACAGTGTGGGTTAAAATATTGTAAACTAGACACTAGAAGTTGTTTCAGTGTTTTGGGGGAACATTAAAAAGTCACAATTTGATCACCACCTTACAAATACAGAACATTCTGAATGCTTATTTTATCATAACTTCATGCTGGACATTATTACATCATTTTTTGTCATAATTTCATCCCAGATTTAACTTTATTAGAACATCATTATGGATATTAATCCTATTAAAACATCATTCTAGATATTAATTTCATTTCACGGAAACACTGTTCGGGATATGACGTTTATTGTGACTTCGTTCTGCGTGTTAATTTTCTCATAATTTTATTTTTAACATTATTATAGGGCATAAGAAGTGTAAGAAGGGCCTGGGTTCGATTCCCCGGCCGGGGAACAAGGTCCTCTCTGTGTGGATTTTGCATGATCTGTGTGGGTTTCCTCCCACAGTCAAAAGACATGCAGTCGCCAATTGGAGATGCTAAATTGCCCCTAGGGGTGTGTCTGTGTGCTTCTGCCTCGTGATGGACTGGTGATCTGTCCAGCTTGTTTCCTGCCTTCCGTCCAATGAGCACTGGGATAGGCTCCAGCATCCCCTGCGACCCTGGCGGATATGTGTCTTAGATGATGACGAATGAATGAATGAATACAACTTCATTCTGGATATAAATGTTATTATAATTTCCTTAATTTTATTGTTACTTCAGTATGAATATTAATTTTAGCATTGTTTCATTGTTGATATGAATATGATGACATGCCTATCTATCTACCTATCTATCTATCTATATATCTATCTATCTATCTATCTATCTACCTATCTATTTTGGGGGTAAGACAAGGATAACAGCAGCAGGAAAACCTCCCTCAGTTGCTGTGTGGGGAAAAACAACTTTAAGAGGAGCCAAAACTCCAAAGGGGAACCCCCCGTCCTCCAGGCAATGCTGGTTAATAAAGTTACAGCTGGAGCAGGATTAAAAACAGACACACTCAGATACTACATGATTTGTTTAATCTTTTTTCCATCCCTCCTCAGCGCATCTGAGCTTTTGGCAGCGTGAACTTTGAAGCTGGAGGCGTATGTCATTAGCTAGCCTTACTGCTCAATAAGCAATTTCCTGCTTCAAGGCAAAAGCCACCATAATGAGGACTTAGGCACCACCCTCATTACTCGCTGTTTGTATCTCCCATTGCCCTTATTACCTCACTGAGCGTGCTGTCCAGGCAGAGTTATCAGTGGACCACTGAGTGAAAGGATTAGACTGAAGATGACTCTTCAGAAACATCTACGCAAGTTGAAAGCTTTCAGCCCCCGGGCCCTTTATCACTCGCCCGTGTCATCAGAAAACAAGATAAAAGAGAAAGGATCTGTGTGCGTGCAGTGAGAGGGAGTCTGTGCACCTGTGTGTGTGTGTGTGTGTGTGTGTGTGTGTTTTCATGTGCTTTCATACATTTTCAAGACAGAAATGTAATTTCTTTTTGGTCACTGAAGTTAAGGTTAGAGTCATATATATATATATCGGCCATTATGATCACCTCCTTGTTTCTACACTCATTGTCCATTTTACCAGCTCCACTTACTATATAGGTGCACTTTGTAGTTCTACAGTTACAGACTGTAGTCCATCTGTTTCTCTGCATACTTTGTTAGCCCCCTCTTACCCTGTTCTTCAGTGGTCAGGACCCCCATGGACCCTCACAGAGCAGGTACTATTCGGGAGGTGGATCATTCTCAGCACTGCAGTAACACTGATGTGGTGGTGATGTGTTAGTGTGTGTTGCGCTGGTACGAGTGGATCAGACACAGCAGTTATGCACATATATAGTAATATCACAGGCTTGAATTAAAGTACTTACGGCATGATTAACTGTAAACAGCAGTATAACAGTATAAATAGTGTGTTAACTATAAAAGTATTGAAATTCCAGCCTCTACAGCCAAACAGTGTATAATTTATCAAGTATGGATGTGTCTGAATCTCAAATGACTATTTCTTAGCCATACTGTGCTCTGTTGGGCTGCAGCATCCAGTGTTTAAATTACGTATGTAGTGCACTATGTAGGGAGCAGGGAGCCATTTGAGATTCAGCCCCAGCGTGAGAAAAGGGGTGCGGTGGTAATTTGGTGACCAAAAAGTACTTACGAAGCGAAAGGTTTTGCATTAAACAGTTCTGTGTGATCATATGTTCATTATTATATGAAAAAACGTTTAAAAATTAACTTGAGGATATACGTTACCATGCTTATTATATATGCTTATTATATATTAATCTTAAATATATATACAGTCATGCCTCCCCCTCTCTGGGGAATCTCTGCTTCCTTCACACTACTCACATCTGCATCTGACTCTGGACTCATTAAGACTGCTACTTATATTCTTTGTTTCCACAGTGTGTTTGCGAAGTCTGTGTGTTTTTAACCTGAGTTCTGAGCCAGTTTATAGTGTTTGGTTTTTCCTGCTTTTATCTCCTGCTACTATATATTACATATGACTGTGCATGTAATGTCCTGTATGTATTTTAATAATATTATATTTTATGTATAATACATATGAAATACACATAACATTATTAATAATATATGTATTTTAAAATATAAAAGTGTCATTGCGGCACCAAAACAAGTGGAGAGAAAGCAAATGTAGATAACATATTGCTGAAACCTCGTATCTCCAAGAAGGTAACTTTACCCGAGAAGGAAAAAAAAAAAAACATACTTTACTTTTAATGTAAGTCAATGGAACCAGACTTTTTTCCAAGTCATTTTGGACCATTTGTTTTGGTCCATTCATCATAAAATGTACACACAATTACAGGGTAACAGGCATTTTCAAATTATGTCAAAAACTGAAAAATGACAAAATGGAGATACAAGGTTTTCTTCTGACAGCAGCGATATGTAAAATGATAAGTATGCAGAGTAAAACATGTACAGTAACTGACTGTGCAAATATGAATAGTGAATTAAATAATGGCATGCGAGAGAGATAGAGAGAGAGAGAGAGAGATGTGGATGGATGTTTAGTGACAGCATGAACAGAGTGGACTTTTATTCATGCTGATGTCACTCTTCATAAACTCCACTGTAAAAATGACTGACCTGCCAGACGCACTTACAGATCAAGGCAGTGACCTTGTTTGCTTAACGGGAGTCACGGTGCTAGTGCACACACACACACACACACACACACACACACACACACACACACACACACTCTCATTGTATTACTCTATCTTGCTCTTTGCATGTCTTCCTCTCTCTCTCTCTCTCTCTCTCTCTCTCTCTCTCTCTCTCTCTCTCTCGCTCACTCAGACACACTTGGCTCTGTGTAATGAGTGAATATTCTTATTGTTTTATGTAAATGCCTGGGATGACGCACCAGACGGTGTGAGGTGGTCTGCAGCAGGTGGTCTCCAGGGGGTGATCGACATTTCAGCTAACACACTCCTCCGCAGCAGGGACTGAGTGTATGTGTGTGTGTGTGTGTGTGTGTGTGTGTGTGTGTGGAGGAATGCATCAGAATTTGGTAAGAGCGCTATAATCGCAATGACACAGTGTGTGCTTTTCAATGCATGTAAGGATTTATTGCTCATACATTTGAATATGGAATGAGCCATCCATCAAATATGCTCTACAAAATGAAGGCGGTCCAGACAAGCATCAGCCTTTTATGTCCATCATATTCCATGTATTACTGTGAAAAATTCAGACACCACTTTTCAATTTTTTTTTTTTATTTCCACCCAAAACAGCCATTTAGTAGAAGCAGAAAACATGTATTTAACAGAAATGTATGCAGAAGCCTCAACAACTAAATATATGTGAGATATAATATGAAATATCAAATATTTCAGTGTTTAGTAGATCTACTCTTTACCTTTATGAAAGCTTCCATTCTTTTCAAGTGACGACCAATCGCATTTCTTATTGTTACCCCTATATATTTTGCTCATTCACGTAAGAGTAGGGTGTCCCGATTTTTGTTGAGATGGAGGAAAAGGGAGAAGTGTTAGGGCTATATGGCCCACCAAATGGAGGTTTTCAGAGGCTCACTCCAAACAGAGTGTTATGAGGAAAAAAGAATAACTGGCAAGACGGCTGCACAAGCGACCAAAGTAACCCACAAATGTGAGTATTTTTCTCCATTAACAATTATGATAACCATCGTATTGTCTTAGTTTAATGTCGTTTCAATGTATTACGGTCCCTTTCATCATAACAAGCACAAAAAGTTCTGACGCTTGAGGCGCTAGAATGCAACTGCTGCTCCATTTAAGGTGGAATGGGAAAATTTGAACAAGAAGCTGGTGAATATCTGACCAGCTTCATATCACTGAAGAATTAAGGGTGGGTGATAATAAATAATTATCACATCCCCCCTCTTTGAAGGCATATGCTGCCCTAAATGTATCTAAGGCCAAGCAGTGAGGTTGCTGAACTTTACCCTCCTCTACCAATCACTGTAGACTTTCACCGTCACCTACAGAGCAGCACTAGTAGCTGTTAATGAAGTAATGTTCTGTTTTTATTAGAGATTTCAACCACCATCCCTTGTAACTCAGTTCCAAGGGGCAATGTGGCACTCGAAAACAAGGGTTATGGGTAAAAATGAGAAATGGGATTGGGCCTTAATGGGTGTTTTGACTGAAAATTGAATAAATGAAGGTGGTCTTTTACATAGTCAATCATATGTGCCCACAGTATGGTCAACCATTGCTGCTTTTTTTCCTGACTCACCAGCATTGCAACACAATCAGACAAAAACATGACAATAATATAACTGTTCATTTCCACAAAATAAGTGTTTTCAAACAGTGACGTCTAAAATCATATACAAAATCTCCCTACAAACACAAAGGTGGTATGGATTGGAAGTATAGAAAGAAAGTTGGCATTTTGTCAGAACTTCTCCACATATTTCTATGAGCTGTGAGTCAGAATAATCCGCATAAAACTACAACACGAACAGTGGTCACTGATTTCTGAGAGTCAATGAGTCTTGGCGTGGGATTCGCTTTTCATTGTGATTCTGATGATCCTGTGATTCTGTTCACTTGAACAGTTTGAAACTTGTTGTCCACTTTAGATGATTTGTAGATACTTAACCCTTTTGTTGCCATATGAAGGCTAAAGCAGAAAGCTAATAGCAGGTCTTACAGTGATCTGGCTGTGTGTTTGTGCTATAGTTCTGGGTTGTGGGATGTTAGAGCTGGTTTCTCTCACTCTGGCTAGTGATGGCAGGTTTCTCTAAGTGATCTGATGTGCGAATCATGTCGCTACCTTTAACCCTTTGTTTATAATATGAAGGCTAAAAGCAGAGATAACAGTAGCGAGTGGGTTTTGGGTCATTTTGGAGCTGGATTTCTGGCTGATGGATGGTTATAGGTGGATGAAATCACTGTGGATTGTGAGGGCAGAGTCTGATGAGTGGTCGGATGTGTGTGTATCATGTCGCTGGTTTAACCTTTTGTTGGAATATGAAGGCCAAAAAAGAGAGCAATAATATCAAATCAAAAAACATACCAAATTACTCACTGATGACATCATAGCTCAATGATGTCATGCTAGCTAGTTTGTGCCGGGTCTGCAGTATGTCCTGATATATATATTAAACTTTTCTCAAGTTATGAAGGATCTAAGGGTTAATTAACTTTAAAGTTACATTCAACTAAATATCGACTAAATTGACCATAATTTCCTTTAACTCTAAACCTGGCTCTTATTTTAACCGTAACCGTAACCAAAACCCAAAACCTAAACCCAAACTTCACCCTGGTCCAAGCCCTAACCCTGGTCCAAATCCTAACCCCAACCCCACCACTGTTTAGAATCGAGTTTCAACAGATTTATGAACAATTTGAACATCTGTAGATGATCTATAGGGAACTATCCAAATAAAGTGAGACCCTTTTATGTGTTTGTTGGTAAAAATGACTGCAAACCGAGGCTGCACTGTGCAGATCTTAGAATCTGCACTTTCGACAGAATTCCACTTGTTTGAATGAGCTACAGGGCAGAAATGACTGATATCAAATTACACCATGTGTTTGTTATTTCTGCTGATAACTGATGACTTCTAATGACTCATTTCTTTCTTGCTTTCTGTAACTAAGCAACAAAAGCAGGAACTAAAATATGGCAGTGCTGCTGGTCAGCGAAGATTGATGACATCCAGAGGAGGAGGGGGGGTGAGGTCAGATACTCGAAACACCTGCTTGTGGCATTATTGATCTGTGATATGAATAAATCATGCAGCCCTCTCTGATATTCCTACCTTGTATTTTAGTCCTAAGCTTCTTACCGCTCAGCGAAGCCACTGGCGGTGAACGCAGGATGCATTCCTTTCCAGCTGGAGATAAGCTGGTTTCATATTTACGCTCTTAGCTCTGCTGTAACGCAGCTCTTGCGAGCTCAAAGTCTCAGCTACCATCTGTAAGAGGCCAGGTTTTATTTGTTCTAATCGTTGTTTGCCGTAATGGGGAGGTTGGCGAGGATCGTAGATGGAATCATTGTGTATTTCCGCTTTCATGAAGGTTTTCATTATCAAAGCCATCTGAGACATTAAGATTGATTTACTAGGGCACTGATTTATTTGTTTTCATTCTGGTGGCTGGAACACAGTACACTTTAGAAGGTTCTTCCCACTCACACTGTTCTAGAATGCTCCTCCCTACTCATGCCATTGTAGAACGTTTTCCCCATTCACACTGTTCTAGAATATTCTATCCCATTAACGCAGTTCTTGGATGTTTTCCCATATTCACATTGTTCTAGAATGCTACTCCCTATTGATACCATTGTAGAATGTTTTCCCCATTCGCACTGTTCTAGAATATTCTCTCATTAACACAGTTCTTGAATGTTCTCCCATATTCACATTGTTCTAGAATGCTCCTCCCTACTCATCCCATTGTAGAACGTTTTCCCCATTCACACTGTTCTAGAATTCTATCCCATTAACGCGTTCTTGGAGTTTTCCCATATTCACATTGTTCTAGAATGCTCCTCCTTACTCATACCATTGTAGAATGTTTTCCCCATTCACACTGTTCTAGAATCTTCTCTCATATTTACACAGTTCTTGAACGCTCTTCCATATTCACATTGTTCTAGAATGTTTCTCCCTATTCATACCATCATAAAAGGTTCTTCCCATTCTCACGGTTCTAGAATCTTCTATCCTATTTACACAGTTCTAGGATGTTCTCTCATATTCACACTGTTTCAGCATGCTCTCTACTATTCACACCATTGCAAAAAGTTCTCCCCATCCACAAAGTTCTCCCTAATTTTCAATGTTCTTGTATGTTCTCTCCTATTCACAGTGTTTTAGAGTAGTGTGCACTATCGACACTGTTCTAGAATGTTCTACCCCATTCACACTGTTTTATCTATCTCATTTATACAGTTCTCGAATGTTCTACCATATTCACACTGTTCTAGAATGTCAAATATTCTCCCTGTTCACACGGGATTAGAATGTTCTCCCTCCATTCACACCATGCCTATTCTGTGATGTTCTCTCCATCCGTTTTTGAATATTCTATCACTTTTACACAGTTCTAGAATTTTCTCCCTATTCACACTGGTCTAGAATGTTCTCTACTATTCACAGCATTGTAGAATGTTCTCCACATCCACATGGTTTTAGAAAGTTCTCTCTCAGTCACACTTTTCTAGAATGTTCTTCTCCATTCAAACTGTTCTAGAATGTTCTCCCTAATTTTCATTGTTCTAGTAAGTTCTCTCCTATTCATACTGTTCTAGAATGTTTCACCCATTCCCAACTTTGTAGAATGGTCACTCCTCCATTCCCACTATGACTCCTCTATGATGTTCTACCCATTCACACCATTCTAGAATATTACTATTTACACAGTTCTTGAATGCTTTTACATATTCACAATGTTCTAGAATGTTGTTTACTATACACACCATTGCAGAATGTTCTCTCCCATGAACGTTCTCCCCCATTTAAACCATTCTAGAATGTTCTCCCTCATTCTCTTTGTTCTGGTATTTTCTCCCCTATTCACACTATTCTAGAATGGTCTGCACTATTGGCACAGTTCTAGAATGTTCTCCCACATTCACACTCTTCTAGACTGTTTTCCCCCATTCCCACTTTTGTAGAATGTTCTTCCTTCTATTCACACTATGACTGCTCTATGATGTTCTCCCCACTCACACTGGTCAAAAATGTTCTTCCCTATTTAAACTGTTCTAGGATGGTCTCCCATCTTCACATTGTTCTAAAATGGTCTCTTCCATTCCGTTTAACAGCTCATTTGACTTAGTCTTTCACTAGTAAACAAAAAGCATGTCACTCCAGTTCTATATATCAATCCAGCTCCATTCAAAGCCATCTCGATCCATTTAGTTACCAGCAGTGGTTTTGTTGATATCAGCTGATTTCATCAATCAGCCAATATATCGGTCAGGCTCTAAATATGACTGATTTGACCAAAATTACATGATCCCCACACAAAGAACAGGTAAAGAAAAGCACATTATGGAACCTTCCATCCAAGCAGTATGACTATTACACAAAGGGATTGATGTAGTCCTGTGCATAGTGACTGTTAAGTGATTTAACACAGTAATACTCCCCAGTAATGGTAAAAACACTTCAGTGTAAAAAGTACTTGTGCATTTATTGATTTATTTCATGCACACGGCAGCATGACATTCATAGAGACCATAGTATAGTATTCCCACATATAAACACAATTGAACATTTTAGGTAATGTGATATTCAGCATTAACACCACACTTACTGTCCCTAACATATATGAGCTGCTGTTGAGCTGCACTAGTTGAACATGCTTGATGCGGAAGGCAGATATTATACCTAAAATAGTCCACCTATAGAAGAAATCATAAGACTACAGCTAAGTTATTTTCCACACGTCTATGTTAATATAAGGACGTTGTTACTGGCACAGGCCAGGCTTGACCGGCTGAATCAGGGTGTTAAAACTGCTATATGGATCTTCATTTAGAAACCTCGACTGCAAAACAGGCCTCCAGGAATACAGAGAAAGGACACAAACACTTAGAGGAAAGACAGTGTAGAACACAATGTCAGAAGAAGCAAAGGGACCATGTAACAGCAATATGTCTACGTGTGAACTGACAAGAGGGTATGAAACAGATCTATAAAACACATTTAAAAAGAGTGAGATGGAGTGTGGCCTATAGACGATAGTGAGGTCAACAAAGACAAACATCTACAAGCAATAAGCAGCGCTGAAATGCCAGAGCAAAGGCCGGCTTTTCTCTCCAGCATCTGCTGCGGGTACTGTAGAGGCTGAGGGAGCCTCATTAAGGAGAAGGTTAAAGCGAGGCTTCCTCTGACAGATTACACTGTTACTGAACAAATCATACCTAACTAGCAGTGTCTCAGCGGGTGGGCTTGTTCCACTCTCACACTGTCACACTCTTCTCTCTCTCTCTCTCTCTCTCTCTCTAAAGCAATGTAGCAGCTGTACCATCTCCCTCCAGTCTTGTCCATAGACAAATGGTGAGATTTGATTTATGATAGGGGGCTATACACACCATAAAGCAACACTGGGCAGTTATTTTGCTTTGAAATGCTAACCTAAGGTATCCATATGGGGGTCCACATATGGGGGTTACATATCAGTAACTAACCTATCAGCTTCATAGTAATTAGCAGAAAAAAAATAGTAGTTACTCTTGTGATTAAGAACTAAATCATAAGCCTAAATGTCAAGGGGTTAATTGGTTATCCTTGTTCATCTTGGCTATGGAATATAAACATAATAAATCTATATTTTAATAAATCTGGCTCTTCATTGAAGATGCTTGGGAAATCATGCGTTCCTGAAATAATCTGAGGGAAACATTACTCACTTAAGTAATCCCAATAAACAGTGTAGATTATCAAACTTCAACAATCAAAGACGCGTAGATGGTTATCTCAACTGTAAGCCCACTTCTAACACCAGTGGTTCAACCAAGAAAGGAGGGGGTCTTGGAAATTCAGGACCACCTGAAGCCTTGCGTCCATTTACATTGCGAGTGATAAAGGCTTGCAGAGCTGTGAAAAGACAACAGGCATGGAAGAACATCACAAAAGAATCCCAAAGAGGCAATTCCATAGCTCCAGTTTAAGGCATCAGTATCAAAAACTAAAAGAAATGAAATGCATTCTTTAGCCACGTTTACATGCATCTGTTAATAATCTGAATAATAGTTCAAGCAGAACAGAATACGTCCATGTAAACACCTCAGTCAGAATAGACTAGTCTGATTGAGGCTATTCGGAATACAATTTCTATCCGACTGAACGAGGTGGGTTATCCTGTAAATAATCCATTAAATAGAAGAATAATATCCATGTTAACGCCTGAATCTGATTACATTCCCAATCTGAAAGTTTAAGTCCGTTCTGATCATGTGCGTCACGTCATAGTGAGAGTTTATACCTTTTAACATGGCAGAGCAGAAACTGGTCTGCAGAGGAGACGAAGTTTATGCTCTGATCTTTAAAAGACGGCGGTGGGACGGACGACCAGCTTATGTGTCTCAGAACACGACGTCTTCCTCTCGGCCTTCTTTAATAAGGACACGTGAAGGACGTTTTCCTGAGTCTGACATCACTTTAAAGTAATTAAAACCCAAGCACTGCTCACTGCTGCTCGTCTCACTCTGACTGGACTCATGTGATGCTCGTTGTCATGGTAACGTCTACACTAAGTGGTACTCTATGCATCTGTATAATTTTGGATCTGATTACTTGTAGTGAGCATGTAAATGAAGATTTTCATCAGATTGTCGAGTAGAGTGAGAATAAACACCTCAGTCTTAATCTATAATCAGAATGCCTTCAATCGGACTGGCAAAAATTCTTGCATGTAAACACAGCTAACGAGACACCGTGTGAGTTTTATGAAAGTTTTCAAAGACTTTATTTGAGGCTGCGAGCGAAAAACTATTTAATACTTTTGCGTTATAATTATACATCCAGGCTAAGAAGTTCTAGTTAAATTAAATTAGAATAATGTGGTCAAATATGTAATGGATAATAAGAGTGGGTCATGTTAAAAATCCTCAACTTAAACATCAACAAACAAAACAGGCAAAGTTATATATGGTAATTAATAAAAAAGTCTACATTGTGTAAGTAGTTTCTTTGTAACATTCTTTTTTTTCATTCTTATGAATTGTATAATTTCATTTGTATCACTCCTTCGTTACAGCCTCAAGTTAGACACAGTGAGGAAGGCAGAATTGGAGTCGAATTTTAAAAACAGCACTTATATCGGATCGGTACTCAGTATCGGCCGATACGCAGAGTTAACGTATCGGAATCGGTATCGGAAGCAAAAAACTGTCGTATGTGCATTTTTAACCAGAACATAAACTAGAGTGCTTTGTTGATGTGCCGACCGCTATTTTTTTTTTCAAATTATCACTTTGTAAAGAGTTTCCAGAGGCAATGTTAGCTAGCTAGCAATAGCGCACATGCTAGCTTTGTCTAATTTCTGTCCCCCAGCCAAAGTTAAGTTATGCCCTTGAAGATGAGTAAGCTCAGTGAATGGAGTGATGTGGAGGTCTCCTCCAGCCCCTAATCTTTCCTCCTTTGAGTCCAAAAGCGAGGAAGAGAGTGTCACGTTAATCAGCCACGCTAATTAAAACACAGTGGGATTCTTTCTCTCCCCACTTCCTTCTCGGTGTCGATCTCTCATATTCTGTCACATCAGACCTCTCACTCTCTTTCTCTCTGTTATACACCACCTCTCTTTCTCTCTCTCCGGTGTGTGATGAATCTGTGGGAAGCACCCAGTCGTGAGTGGCTCTAATTTAGAGTCGACCGATACGTCTTATCAGCAGGGTCCCTTCCTCTCTCCTTCCCTCATCCCTCCATCCCTCTCCTCTCCTTCTCCTGCAGGTGCAAATGAACATGAACCTGACAAAGACCTCTGACGGGATTCTGAATGAGGCCTCTCATTGACTCACAGTCGCTCGATAATGAAATCAACCATTGACTCCAGTATAAGTGTGTGTGTGTGTGTGTGTGTGTGTGTGTGTATACGCCATGCCCAGTGCAGGCTGTTGTAAAAGAATTATGGGATGTTATCAGAGTCTCATTTTAATCCACCGCAGCGCAGGGGGAAGCGTATGTGTGTGCGTCTAAGTGTGTGTTTAATGCTGTCCTCCTCTGCCTCTCAGCTCCTACTTAATTCAATAGAGGGCCAATTATTGACTGTACCGCCACTTTGAAATCCTTTTCAATTTATTTAAACTGTAAGTGTCTGCCGGTCGAGACCCCTGGCCTAATTTGCAGACTAACGCTTCATATATTACTCCACTTAAAGCCAAGATCAAGATCACTCCATCGGATCACACTTACAGTCTTGTAATAGCAAATGGGCTTTATTTATTTGCTGTATGCTCAAAGGACAGGAAGAAACACAAGGTAATGTATCTGTACCAAAGCGCATCATCTCAGCAGTGGCGGACCATGACTACTAGAGCTAGGCTTTCAGTTTGATGTCAAAACTTGGTCAAAGGCATGGAAAAATACCTCTATAATAATGCTATTTTTTGCTAACAGTCCTATGGGAAATTAAAACACAAATACTTAAAGCTTATAAAAGACATTTCAATGTTTTTTTTTAATTTTTTAATTTATTTTTTTTTTTATAACATACATTAACATCTATTTTACTGTGTAGCAGGTTTTCAGTGATTGCTTCAGTAAATAGGCCCAGCATGGAGCTGCTGCTGCTATTTTGCATTTCTAGAAACTAACTGAAACTGGGTTAAACTACTTCTTAAAGGTTAAAGTACTTCTCAAGTGATGTGTCCAGGACTTCTAGAAGTCCTAGATTAACGTTTTTTTTATTGGTTCCATTGGAAATCAGAACACAAAAAGTTCATTAAACTTTCAATTTCTAATTATTCATTCATTCAAAGCTGCTTATCCTTCTGGGTCACTGGATTCTGTCCCAGCTGACACTGGGCAGAAGACAGGAAACACCCTGGACAGGTCACTAGTCCATTGCAGGGCAGGCACACACATAGGGGCAATTTAATATCACCAATTCGCCTAACTGCATGTCTTTCACTGCGGGAGGAAATCCCATGGGGAGTACATGCAAACTCCACACAAACCCAGCCCCTTCTTGCTGTGAGGCCACTGTGCCACCATGCTGCCCTAATTCCTAGCCATGTTATTGGTTAATCTGTCCACATTCTGTCCAGCTCCTGAAGTCCTAACCAATGGGAAAGCTCACTTGATTGTATCCAGAGGGGAAAAAAAAAACCTGAACGGACAATTTTTTTGTTACCAATCAAAATGTAAGAAAAAAGAAAGAGTAGTACTATAATTCTCTCAGAGTTTAAATGCAGTATGCATTATGATTATATTAAATAAAATGATTTAACTAAAAATTACTGACATGATGGCCTTGAAGTCAAGAGTTTCCCTATACAGTCCACAGTGTGACACACTATGCATATACTAAAGGTAAAGTGCTTTAACTGTAGCACTTGAAATGAACTGGCAGTCTTACCTATTTTAACTTAATTTAATTGGTTTTATGATCTCGAGTCTATATCTGTGGTTTTATTATCTGTGACAATTGATCACAATTATTTGAGCTGATAGCAATTTTTTTTCCATAAATGTTAGCTTTTTCAGATGTTTCCATCACAACAAACAATGTTTACTCGTAAATAAAATAATACACTTCTTAAAGTAGACTTTCATGCTCAAACTACTGAAACACTCCACTACCCCACATGAACAACTACACAGCTAGCAACACATACTGTGTGAGTGCTGTTTCAGGCTAATTATTTACAGGTCAGTTACTGATATTGGGACAATATTTTCTTCTGATATCAGCCAGATATCGAGACCTGGCGTCTCTTAACCAATAGTGGGCCTGAGATTTTATTAAACACTTCCATAACCTAAGAATAGCTCAACCAAGTAAGAGCAGTTACTGAATAATAAGCCTTAGTAAGTAATAAGACTTGAATTTTAAAGGGTATTTGGGTTGGAGCTACTAAGCATTGACAAGCAAAAAAGCTCAACAATTTGACTACTTTAGGCTTAATCATATACAGTTAACTAAAAATGACAAAATGTCAAATACATTCACTTATTTAGCTAAAATATCATAATCATGACAGGCCTAATCAGGACTTCTCCAAATCTCGTTATCATTATTATTATTATTATTATTATTATTATTATTATTATCATCTACTACCTTTATATTTAGAAGGTTTCCCCTAAAACTGAATGAACCTGTCTGCACTCTAAAATTGACTGGAGGCCTTTGTTGGAGGTCACTTTCACACCAAGCAACAATGACGCACTCCTGAATAATACTGATAAATAGAGTACCAAACAACAGCAATGCACACTGACAAAAGCTTCGGTAAGTTTTCGCAAAGATTTGCTTTCTCAGAGCTGCCCCTGTTCCCAGGGCTAGTGTTATTTATCCTGAGTAAAGTTCCTCCACACTCGAGCAGTGACCGATGTTACTGTGAGGTGTTCCATCCTCTCCTCCTACACTGCTGTTTGTTCTACACAGGCTCTCTATGTGATGGCTGTCCGTGAAACTAATCAGGCTCCTTTGGAACACAGCCCGATGTCCCAGCAGGCTGGCCCACTGCACACACAACACCCCCCGCCCCCCAATTACAATCCAATCATTCCGGCCTACCAAGTGCACACCAGAGGGAAAGCTCCTGAAAGGAAGTAAGCACTGGGAACAAGGTGTATTTACTGGTTTGTATATACTTACTAGTTCTAGCATTTCTACAAATAGTTGACAACATTGACAGGAAATGAGCGAGATCAGATGAATAGAGGCAGATGTGGTCAACTTGTTTCAGGACAGTATTTCCAAATCCCAGTCCCAGAGCACCACTGCCCTGCATTGCTTTAGCACACACTCAATTCAGGGCTTGACAATTACGCTGCATTTTCATTTTTTGTTTCCCTTCCCGTTCATTTTTCTATGGAGACAGGTGGCAGACCTGTGCAGAGAATTGCGAGAGCAGCTGTGGAGGAAAGCAGATATTAAGGCCAAGAATAAATTCAGAATTTCTTTATGCAAGCAAGAAGGAGCTTTCACCAGCAACCAGGCAGATGTGCTGAAATGTGGCACAGTAAGGGCCTAGTTACGTGCCATGGCCATGAGGGGTGGGAAGCACAGGCATCTCACGATACAATATTATCACGATACATTGCCCATGATACTGTGACTCTGTGATACTCGATATATTGCATGACAATCCTTTACGATACATCACAATATTTCTGTAACTGGAGAAAATAAAATACTCATGGATTGGCAAATAGCAGGAATTATGAATTTATTAGTGTCAGTTTGACAGAATTTGACAACCAATATGAAACAATGTACAACAAAGCGCACAGCTTAGCTTCATGTGTCTTTAACACACATACACTGACTGCGTACACTGTATGGGCGAAAGTGCAAATAAACCCAGTGACAGACTTAGTAATACTGGTAGCCCCTCAGAGACGTAAAGTATTTTAGTTTTGCTTTAAAAACTGTATTAATTGTAGGTTGACGAGTTCTGGCAACATTAGCTATTTTCTCAATGACCAGATCAGGATTACTCTTTGTCTTGTCATGAAGTAGTGAATCTGGTAAGTGGAGGGGGAGCATTTACAGTGCATGCATATTTCAATAAATAAACTGATATTTGGCACCAGTGCAAAAGAAAGCAATACGATATATCGCTGTATTGATATTTTATTCCACCCCTAATGCCCATAGTCAAGCAACACACTGGAATCAGTATATAAAGATCAAATAAAATTAACCAACAAGTACTTAACTAGCAGTAAAGTTAGTTAACATTAGCCTACTTAGCTAAAGCTAGACAGCTATTTAATAGCATACTAACTTACTTAGCATGTCCTGTACCCCTATAAAATAATGCAAAGGGTATTTACCCTAGGCACTTGAATGTAGAAACTTGCACTTTGTAAGTACCTGACAACCACTGCTACAATAATGCTAATTTCAGCTAGCTATGGGTTTTGCAGTTTATTGTTAGCACCAAGCTAAATCTGGTGTACATTCACTTTCTCACATTCAGTTTCATATTATATAGCTCTAGTTTATACATTGGAGCTTGTATGATATGCATTTAACATATTTTACTTTGTATGCTGTAGTTTTTCAGTCAATTTATTAGTAAATACTTAAACATGAAGCCTAACTGGGAGCACTGTTAGAGGACCCTGCTAGCCTGTTAGCTTTTCACAAACTGAAATGAAACAACTGATTCTTTTGTTGGCATAAAACATATTCAATATACCTGCAGTATTAAAAGGGCTGGTTTTACTCTTCCATTTCTTAATATGTGTAAGCAATTATATAATATTCAGAAAAAAAGGATTTTTGTTTACGATATATACATTATACTGCTGTAATAGTAGTCTATAGTTTTGTACTGCAATTACAGATACAGTACAAAACATCATTACAGTACAAGTGTTGTAAATATTAATCAGAGTAACTACCTGGCAACTCTGCTGCTAAGTTACTGTACATTTGTTACAGTGTGTATTTTAGAAACATCCCCAGAGCAGCCAACAGTTGGCAAGGGAAGCCACTGACTTCGCTCTAATAAAAATGCAGTGTTACTGAGTTGAATCATTGGCAAGAAAAGCCAAATTCTGCAGAGCAGGAGGAGCAAGTAGGAAACACTGTTTCTAGGTTTGAATAATAAGCTGTGATACACCCTCCCTGTGGCCATCGCAGTGCTGCAGAACACGGAGGCGGCTTTCAGGGTGGGAATGGACATTACCAGCAATGACACGAAGCACACATCCCTCCTTAACAAAGACAGAGTTGGAAAAGCCACTGACACAAATGTAATGAGAGCGGCCCGGGACAATGAGGGCCAACTCGTCCCGTGGGGGGACCTGGGTAAACAAGCCTCACCACACATCCGCAACGGATTACTGAGATTACAGCGCTCGTATTTTGGTCTCTGTACCATAGAGAAAGACAGATCAAGAGAGAGAGAGAGAGAGAGTGAGAGAGGGAGAAAGAGAGAGAGCGCGAGTCTATCCCCGGAAAGAATGTGTTCCAGAAAGCGCAACAAAAGCAATGCGTCTCAATTCAGCTCCTGTGCTGACACACCACACTCAGTTAGCCTTTTTTCAGATTGTAGCTTACATGTGCCGCACTTGCCCCAGGACAAAAACATCAGGACATAGCTTTTGAGTCGCTGCATCATGGGAAAAGCCAAAACCATGTGAACGAGTGTGCAGCGGAGCACGCACCGTCTAATGCTAGCTGTTCACTTTCACCTCCAGTATCAAAGACTAACCGCTGTTAAAACTCGGCCCCAACTTTTACAGCAGCTGCTGACAGCTGTGTTCCATTTTCTAGGCTTTGTAGAGAATTTGTAGCTTTTTGCACTGGCAGTCTCTGGAGCTCTCTCTCTCTCCATGTCACTGCGCTTTCACCCCGGCGAACTCAACGCAACACCGCCTCACTTTCGGGCCGTTTTCCCATGACAGCCACACACTGGTGCACTCAGGCTCTGGGAAGAGCTCCACAAGAAAACGGAACACTTTGCTTTTTTCACAGAATTAGTCTTCAATTCAACAGATGCTTCAGCTTTTCCATGTTAACAGCAAGCTTTCTTGCAGGAATGGTTCCAAAAATAATCCCATTTACACATTTACGCTTTACCACAAATGCAACAAATCAGCCAAGATATGCTTGGTGTCGAGACACAGGCTGCTACTACTGTTTTTTAGCTATGCCTACTTCTGTCAATTGTCATACAGTGCCAGAAACCAATCTATTACAGATTACTTAACAACTCAACACAGTTTGAGGCAAATGTGTGAAGATACAGTTTATGTGATACAAACAGGTGTACCCAAGCTTCTGTTACTTGTTGGCTCGTCGCTCCAGTGCAAAACCGAAGAAATCAACTTTAGACACCAAACATGACTTGGCTACGTTAAAGGTAAATTGGAGTACATGTGCAAATTTGATTTTCTGTGGAACGATTCCTTGGCAGCACTAAGAACCACAAATATTTTTCAATCAGTAACGTAATGCTCAGCATATGGAACGTGATCATCAAGTGCAGTCTTGCTAAAGCAGGCTTGGACCAGCGACAAGGAGAGTAAACCAGAGGACTTACTTTGAGTATTCTTCATTGTCTCGGTCACATCTGGCATCCTTATGCTTCTCCCAGTCCTTGCCGTGCTTGCAGGTTGTCAACAAAATCATATCTTCCCCATTATGTATATGATACAAAGCGTTCCTGGTTTCAGAGCCGATCCCTGTGAGGTACCTCTTCCCTTTGAACACCAGCAGGTATTTCCGTGCAGGTGGGATATTGTTGGATGCCAAGTGACCCTTCTCTCCACCTTTCTGGGGGTGGTCTTTAGAAAATAGGGGGATAGATACATCAAAACGTGGCCTGAAGTTTCCCACCTCCACACTGGCCTTGGCCAGCATGGCCTGGCCCACATCAAAGCCTAAATCCTCAGTATAATCGGGCCAAGTTCCAGAGTACAAGTTGAAGATCAGGTGGTTCCTGCCCTCGTTCCACAATGGAAGGCTCTGGATTCTGGCACGGACATCCTGAGCATACTGAGTGGATAGCTGGTCCCTGTCCAAGGTGTCCACGCCCAGCACGAAAAGGCACGCCTCATCAGGATCCCGGGTGTAGAAGCGGGACTCTTCGATTGCAGCCAGAACCTTCCGGTAGCTTTCGGAGATGACCTCGCCTTTCTGTGGCGGGTACATGTAGACCCGAAAGGCCCTCTGGCAGCGGCTGAAGTCGAAGCACGTCTCCATGCGGCAGCGGCGGCTCTTGTAGATGTTCTTGCGAGTTTCGCGGCGTTCGCGTGGTGATGCGTGCTGGTGCAAGACAAGGGGGCTGTCCTCCTCCTGCTCTGCCCCATCCAGGTATGGCCGCAAGGGAGGCTCCACCCACTCGGGCTGGAGCTGGGAGGGCCTGTAGAAGCGCTCTGGGTGGCTCCGGGTCTGGAGCTCGGCAACCTGCAGGGTCCACAGGTAGGCCAGCAGCAGGACGCAGGCCCCCGCAGACACCAGCAGGTAGCGCTTCTTGGCCTGCATGGGGGCTGGCAGGAGCAGCGCTGGGGCAGGAAGAAGCTGGGCAGGGGCGGAGCTCAACCCGCAACACGGTGCCTCATAGCAGCGCTATAGCATACTGTCGGAAAATAGGACACTGCGAGTAGAGGTATAGACGCACACACAGGCATATGCACACACACGCACCAAACTCATATGCATGCACACCAATATAAAGATACACACAAATATACACAGTTTAGCTTAGAACAAAAGAAAGTTGGTTAACTGCAAAATTATTAGTCTTCAAATTCATTTGCATTGATTAAACTGTGTTCAAGAGAAATGAAATTTATGAGTCTCTTCAAAAATGTAAAGAAATCAGTTTTTATGGGAAATAAAAAAAGCCTAATAAATAACTTAACAAACAAATAGTGTATATAATAAGCTTATAAAGATACATTCATCTACATTTTGTAGCTGAGACATCATGCATGCTTTGTCACTGATATCATTACAAGGAGATGAAAAGTGCACACATATAGGCTAAAGCAGTGGTTCCTCGCTCTGGTACTGGTGTTCCCCTGTATATTTTGGTGTTTTTCCTGCTCTAACACACTTGGTTCTTGTCATCTAATTAACGACCAGGTTTAATGGATGTGCTAGAGAAGGGCAATCCGCAAACTATGGTCCCCCATGACCAAAGAGGGGCTCCCTTGGCTCAAGCACTGGTTCTTATAGTCCTGCTCGTGGAGTACCACCTGCGGTGCGCTTTTTCCTGCTCTACCACAGCTGATTTAACTCATCACCACATTTCCAAGGCATCCACAAGGTTAAAATCAGGTGTATTAGAGCAGAGGGACAACTAAAGGAAGGGTATATCAGTTAGAGAGGCAAGCGTTGCCCAGACTTTACTGTTGGTGACATCAGGCTGAAGTTATCTAGCTTTACTGAGAAATCCTGCTTTGTCAAATACTTTCCAAGGACGTACTTGACTAAGCAGGACTTGGTTAGCCAGACAAGTTTGTCTGCAAGCCAAGGCAGCCCAATAGGAGGAGATAAGGATTTACCTTTTAGACAGTTCTAACTTTTGGGCTTTAGTTATCCCGCAGCTTTGAGACAGAAGATCTATCAACACTGGCATAACACACGCACTCCATTGAAACAGCTTATAAGGTATAGTTACCTGCAGGGGGCGTCTATGCGTGCACGGGCAACTTCAGCCTTCAGTGAACTTCAGCGCTGATCATGCACGCATGCATTTTCTCCGAGAAGCAAAGTTTGTCAGTCCAGAAAAAAAAGACCCAGATTTGTTCAAAAGCAGAGCTCCTCGTGACCTGGACGTCCACGTGGTCCTTATTAGGTTGTAAAAGAATCCACAGTGAGCTCCATCACTCCATCACTCCACTCCTGCTTCACCTCCCAGAGAGTCTGTATGGCTTTTATAACCCCTTTACTGAATGTTGGGTCAGTAAGTCCTGCACAGTCCAGCTTCAGCGTCTCTGACTAACGGGCTCGTTTGCATCAGCCCGCATACGAGTCTTGGACGCTTAATGCACCGAATCCGGGACTCCTGGAAACCACCACAAGTTAGAACAGTCTCACGTGGAGAAAGCGCGAGCTGGCCGGTGCCTCCTGCACCGTGACTGACCGAAGCTCGCAGACGGTCGTCCGCGCGACATCTCCACTCCTTTGCACGCCACGGGGGCAAAAAAAAGTTTAAGAGAAGAATCCGGTGCTCCCAGCGCGAGAGCCACGCAGGGAAACTTCGTTCCCGGTGCTCCTCCTCTTCATCATCATCATCATCATCATCATCATCTTAATGATCATCATGATCTGTGATCTTCATCTTCATTTATCCTCCTCATCTTCTCCCTCCTTCCGGACACCCGTGAGTCCACTCGCCGCCTCGTATCAACATCATCTGTGCGGTCATCTCCGTTCAAACCGTTTATTTGTTTGTTTGTTTATTTATTTATTTATTTATTTTTTACTACTTAACAAGTCAACAGTGCTGGCACGTGCACATTTTTTCTTTTACTTTTCATATTTTATCCACCTCCTCTCTACGATCTGATATCCATCCAGCAAGTGCTGACCATTTAAAAAATGATGACGTAAACTCATTCCCCACGTCGCGAGCCAAGCCAGCGAGAGCTTCCCCTTCTCCGTTTGGCTCCTCATCCAGCTGCAGGTGTGGATGGAGCCCGAATCCGTTCACTCTCACTCACTCCGCGCGCACAGCTCCAGCGGCGCGCTCCGCCCCCCTCCCTCCCTCTGCGCGCTCTGATTGGCGGAGAGAGCGCCCACGAGCGAGGGAAACGCAGGACCGTCATCCCGAGGATGGGATGAAGGCGGAGGGAAGGAAAAGCATGGTGCAGCAGCGTTGTTTGCTTTTTTTTAAATCTACCCGTTTTCAAGCAAGCCCCGCCCCTCCTGCGCTTCGATTGGCTAGTAGTTCATACTCACGAGCGCTCCCGCTGTTCTACACCTTAACAAAAAGATGATTCTTTAAGGGATTCTTTTGTAAAGACATTGATTCTGCATAGAACCATGGAGACTGGAACCATTTTCATGCTTAGATGGGTCATGCATCGTGAAAGGGTTCTTCAGATTGATGGAGAATTTGTTGTAGATGGTTCTATATAGCAACAAAAAGGGTTCTTCTATTGTTGCAAGCTTGATAACATAACAATAGAACCATTTATGGTGCTAATGTCAAAAAGAATCCATATAGAATCATACGCAACACATTTTCCATCAATCCGAAGAACCATTTCACTATGCAAAGAACCACCAGCATGAAATGGTTCTACATAGAACCCATGGTTCTAATAGAACCACTCATTACTAAAGCACTCTTGAAGAACCATCGTTTTAAGTGTACTGAAAATGGTTCTTTGACTAATAATGATAGTAGTGCAATATAAACCCATTTTTAAATGGTTCTTTAAAGAACCACACACAATTGATTTTCCATCATCAAGAAGAACCATTTGACTATGCAAAGAACTCACATGGTTCTTCAAGTGTTCATGGTTCTATACAGAACCATTTTCTTTACTAAAAAACCTTGAAGAACCAGTTTTATATTGTAGAATGTGAAAGCTCTGCTTTCCTGGCATGGTTCTAGAGTGCCAAGATATATATAGAATATATAGAACCTCAATTATGTCCCCGCCCCGTGCTATGACTGGCTAGCTTTGAGCGCTCCTCATTCCAGAACACGCCTTCCTATATTATGACGGGCTCACAAGCAATCCAGCATTGAGCGTATATATACAGAAAATTGTTCTATGTAGAACCATGAACACTCAAAGAACCCTTTGTTAAATGGTTCTTTGCATCTTGAAAGTGCTTTTTAGGCTGATGGAGAACCTGTTGTATATGGTCCTTTTTGAAAATGGTTCTATATAGCACCAAAAGGGATTCTTCTATTGTTACGATGTCAAGCTTATAACATAGAAGAACCCTTTTTGGTACTATATAGAACCCTTTTCAAAACGTTCTATATAGAACCATCCAAAGCACATTCTCCATTAATCTGAGGAACCCTTTCATGATGCAAAGACCCCTTTAATCATGCAAAGGGCTTTTTGAGTGTTCAATCTACATAGAACCATTTTCTTTACTAAAGAACTCTATGTAACACACTTCTTTAGGAAGTATGTGGAAGAAACAAAGAAGATGCATATCGAAATATTCTTATTTTGAAAAGTATGGCAAAACTTAAACACATTTCATACATATGGATATGAATATAATCTTATACACAAGTTTGGACAACCAAGAATCTTATATTATATAACATGATACTAGTATATATGAGTAATATATCATTCATGTAGGAATAATGTTTTTTCGCTGAGCACTTTAAAAGGAACACCTCTTTGTATTTACACACCATGTCCACTCTGCTAGACACATCCACCTTGTTGGTCCACCTTGTAGATGTAAAGTCAGAGAGAGTAGCTCATCGGTTGCTGCACAGTTTGTGTTGGTCATCCTCTAGTCCTTCGTCAGTGCTCACAGGACACTGTTCGCTAGATATTTTTGGTTGGTGGACTATTCTCAGTCCAGCAGTGACACTGAGGTGTTTAAAAGCTCCAGCAGCACTGCTGTGTCTGATCCACTCAGACCAGCACAACACACACTAACACACCACCATCACGTCAGTGTTACTGCCGTGCTGAGAATGATCCACCACCCAAATAATACCTGCTCTGTGAGGGTCCATGGGGGTCCTGACCACTGAAGAAGGGGTGAACACAGTACGCAGAGAAACAGATGGACTACAGTCTGTAATTGTAGAACCACAAAGTGCTCCTATTTGGTAAGTGGAGCTGATAAAATAGACAATGAGTGTATAAAAAAGGAAGTGTTCCTAATAAAGTGCTCAGTGAGTGTATGTGTCCCATATTTGAAAATGGCCCATATGTCCATGAGTGACAAATATATGTTGTATATATGGGAAATCCATATACGCTAATACGTCATAGATTTGAAATCCATATGTTGCCATATATCAGATTTCTATATGGGTTCCCAGAAGCCCCGCCTCTACAACCGGCTACTTATAATGTGTTCTAGAACAGTGGATTGCTTGTGAGTGTAAACTACTAGCCAATCTCAGCATAGAAGGACGGGGCTTGTGGGTAAATGGATGGAGAAAAAAAATAACCTCCTGCACAGAATTAAAAGTTTTAAGGCACTGACCAAAATATATTAATGAAGTTTTTTCCATAAAAGCCCCAGGAACTGGGAATTGGTTTGTATTAGGAAGGCCTCTTTGTTTCTTCCTTCCTTCCTTCCTTCCTTCCTTTCTTTCTTTCTTTCTTAAGCCAAGAAAACTAATTACACTGAAATCTCACAGCTTGTTATTCATGCCTGTATAGTTCTCTTCATAACTCTCCTCATTAATGTGTGCATTTCCAAACTTGACATGCACTTAATTGCAAAATGACCCAGAGACAAAAGCCAGACTGTTCTTGTGCTGTTGTTTTGTCTGGTTTCATCACTGTTGCCTTATTAGAATGAGTTGTTGCTTATAAGCAACATATTTTCAACCTGGTCTTAGTTCATGACCACAACCATCACTTCATCTGCATTCAGTGACAGATTTAAGAGTGTTTTTCCCACTGAAGAACTATCTAGGATTGTTATTTACACAGTGTCTCCTTCTAAAGATTCAGATGCGTCTCTCGAGAACATCTGAGTTCGCTAACAGTCTCAGGATCAGGGGTGGAATGTAAGATTACGCCACTTGCAGTGGTGATCCGGGAGCAAATGATGCCATCTAGAGGTGCAGTGGGTAATGGAGAGAGAGTTGAGAAAAATCTTCTGGCTGCCTGTTAAATGGAGCATCACATTTTCATCTCCTCCCTTACTTAGGAAACATGCATGAAGCAGGTAAGCATCACCAGAACTGTCTGCTTTTGTAGCGGTCATGTGGAACGAAATTTTTCATAATTTTGCAGTCGTGAGCTTCACAGGTGTGTCTTCAGGCTATGGAGTGAGTCATGGAATAGTGATCTCCAGAGAAATGGAGGATTACTCTACTTTCTTAAAACTAAATGTGCTAAAGAGGTCTTTGGAGCAGTGCTAGTGAACGTGAGTGCCCAAACGTTTTGCCTTGGGGACCGAAGTGCAATGTTTGTAGAAGGTCAAGAGCCAAAAAGATACAGTCAGCGACTCATTAGCTTTGCATTTTCAACCATTGTCAGTATATAAATTCTTCACACCAGTGGTACAACCTCCTTGTGTCCATGTGCCACCGCTTGTTACCCTCTACAGTATTATCTTGTAATTAATAGCAATGTGTTTTATTACACCTGTGCTGTCAAAGGTCATTTCATTTAATGAAATTACAATTAGAAAGCGTAGAGAAATACTTAGACAGTAGAAATAATAAGCTAAAGCATAAGAGGTTGTACAAAAATTCATGTTGGCGGAATAGGCGGGGGGGGGTAGGTTTTGTGGTGGGTCATATCAGTGTCCCACTTTGGTGAAGAACCCCCAAATTGTAGTTTGCTTTTTTTTTTCTCTTTTTCAAAACATTTATTTTGAGATGTTTTGAAAAGTTCTTTAGGGAACCCAAAAAGATCCAAAGAACCCTTTTTGGTAGCTTTGTTTTAAAGAGACTGAATGCGGTGACTTTTCTTATCATAGTTTCATCAGATGTTTTGGTGCCATTATCTACCATTTCAGGCCTACTGAGAAAACTACTTTAACCTGTTAACCATTTGCCTAAAATGGCAAACCCAAAGTAAAAGGGCGCTGTTCTCACATTCTTTGGGCTACAGTCATGATCTTGGTCTCATTTGGAAGGTAACACTCTCAAGATTTGTCCTAATCATCAGTGTAACTGTATTTATTACTGACACATAGTAACAGAGGCTAGAATGGAGGAGTTCATTTCCGTCTGATTCATAGATCTCTAAACTGATCTCGGACTCTTACCGTGCTATCAAGACCAAGTTTTGGATTATGATGTCTCTATAGACAGAGACAACGCTTTGAAGTTAAGGACCCACAGAATTGCTATACTGCTATACTGAGGTTCTGTGCAGGTACATTTTTCATTCATCAAGTTTCAACCAATATAAATGTTCTCTCAAAGATTTTCAAAAGTTTTAAGGTCCAATTGTGAAGTTTTTCCAGGTGAAAAGTTCGTATTTGTACCTTTTCATAACCGAATGTTTTAAAACAACAGTAAAATAAAAGCCTGGAGACGAGACAGGGTGTGTGGAGTCAGTACAACTTAGAAAAAGTGATTTCAATGGATTATTGTACAATTATGTTCCCTGACTAAAGGTACTGAGATGTACCCTTAAGGGGACCACCCTGATGACAAGAGGGGGACTGCCCCAGTGACAGTTTAGTACCTTTTTTTCTGAGAGTGCAGTGTGTGCTCATTGTGCTTAAGTTGCAAATGAGACGATCGTTACTGCTGTGAATAACAGGTCATAAAATGGTTAACAGGACCTGAATTCTGAGATTTCAAACTTTCTAATGGTATATTGCATCACTGTAATGTTGGAGGATTTGATGCATAAAAATGATGTATAAAAATTGGGAGTGAATGCTTCAATGGAAATGTGGCAGTATTGGAGTGTTCTAGAAGAGGTGAAGTATTTTATATGCTATATACACACAGTCTGGTCATAAAAGACAAATATAAGTCAACCACCGCAAAGATATGAGTAGAAAGCTTACAGTGGGAGTTTGCATGTGCATGTGCTAGAAATGGTGACTTGAGTCATCAACTCATGACTCGACTCGGGCTCACCTTCACTGACTCATAAAATTCCAGCATTAGAAAAAAGCAATCTAGAGAAAATGTTACACGAAGTCTCAAGATTGGCCTCAATAGCACCAGTTTAGTGGTCTCGGTCTTGTCTTGGTCTTGAGGTAAAGAGAACATCCACAGAATAACATCGTTCTGTGATTCTGTCATGGAGAGGATGAAGCGCTAGTTGCGGTAAATGCAGTGTTGAAAGGAAAGGCAAAAACAATTGGGTAGCATGTAGTTTGGACAACAAGTATGTTAGCTAGCATAATAACGGAAGTTGTCAGCTAATCTAGCTGAAGTTTTGAGACATTGCAGATCACATTCCTTCAAAAATTACTAAAGCTTCAGCTGCATCAGCTATTAGATCGCTATCATACCTGCTATACAGACCTCAGACTAACCAACCATTTCAAGTTGTTTTACCTCTTTCCTTGAAAGCACTGTATTTACTATAAGTACCACTTCACTTCTGTCCTTCAGACTGAAGGTCTTTATATAATGGAAGGCTTGTTATTTGAAGTCATGTTGAACCTAATACCAAGACTAAACTGAAATTCGCTACTAAAGTTTCCTGTCTCGACTTAAGCCCTCTCCCAATTCTTGGGTCCTCTTTGAAGTCAACACTTTCATGACATTGTCGATGCGGGCATGAGCATTCAAGGCAAGACTTGACAGCATACTTGGGACACACTTTGCATCCTGTCCCTGTAACTGTTTATGTCATTGCTGCTGTTTTGCTACCATGCTAGGTTTCAATCAGATGAGAGAAGAACATCACTAGGAAATATAGAAATGACCGGTTGCCAGAGATGTCCTGTTCCTTTATGAAGTATTTATATTTCGTATGGTTGATAAAATGTATATGGTGCTCACATTTAAGTAACATTAAAAAGTTAGCATTAAAATGTGATCTTTTCTGTTCCTGTAATGCCGGCATGATAATATGAGTTGCTTGAATGTCATCTCAATGCAATGTCGATCATATAAGCCTTCACAGGCTTTCCATTATCATAAACTGTCATAAGGCCAATTTAGCAAAGCCTTATATATGCCTGGCTTATATACATTAAAATCACTACAGCACGTAAAATAGTGAGCTAAAATATTCCACTTTCACTTAAGGAAATTCCTTTTCTCCAGTTTTTGAGCCATTTTTGGAATTGGTTTGTGTGAGAAACGTCAGTGGAAAATGGGTAATCGCCTTCATGAAAGTGTGGCGTGATGCAGCCTTACGAGGGGGTGCATCAAGTGCTCATAGGGGGCACTCGTGAGCACCCCTGTCGGGGAAAATTAAAGAAATAGGACACCCTACAGCCTTGCACACCTAAGCGGGCACACATGCTGCAGGTATGAGTAATGGGCAAGGCCTTGGAATCAAACCCCAGTGGCTCAAGACTGGATTCGAATGCATGAACTTGTGAACACCTCAGGTGTGAGTAATCAGAGAAACAGCATTTGTATATGAGAGAAAGAGAAAGTGGGCAGTCAGTAGTCGAGAGCTGACTGTTAAAATCTTATCAGCAAAGTGTTATCGTACAAACAAAGCTGAGGAAATGTGTGTGAGAAAGAGACGGAGTGAAAGGGTTTGTAATTGAGAGCTGTGTGCACAGCCTGAATGAACGAGCAGTGTGAAATGGTATGTGTGTGTTGGAGTGTAAATCTCATTTTCTCCCCATTCCTCTTCTCCGTTGGTTCATTAGGCCCATCACGGCTGGCCTGTGCTAGCGGCTACGCTAACAGGCTGCGCTAGCACCCTGGACAAAATGGGAAAGTTACTCACACGCCGATGAATAAAACACCTCGTGGCCTCGTACACAGAAGAGGGAGGTAACATCCATCTCTCACTCGCTAAATATGTATAAGGACAAAAGTATTGTGCTGTTTTTTGAAATGCAGAACTTTTAAATGGATGCTTTTAGCTGGGAATAAGTTTTAAGAGACCTGTCTCATTTTCATCTAGACCAGAAATGCCAGTCCTGGAGGGCCAGATTCCTACAAAGTTTGTTGATTTTGGGCTCAAACACATCATATTCAGCTTTAGCATGCGTCCTGTAGTTGATCAGCCAATATATTGGCCCTATTTTCTTTTTATTAGCTAATTTATTTAAGGTTTGTTTGTCTGTTTGTGCCCCTCATTTGTTCCTATACAGTACACAATTTTTTGCAATATTTTTGTGTTTTCTGTGGTGATTTTGCTGTGAATTATGAAGTGTGTCGATGTTTTCACAGAATGAGTTTATTTTGAGATGTTTGAGCATTTTATAGCATTTTAGGCAAAATTTTGGTGATTTTCCAGCTTAAATATTTCTGTTTCAACTCATCATTTCCGGGAATGTATACATTTTTCCGCTTATCCAAGATTTAGTTGATCAGCCAAGACACATTTGGTGTCCAAATTTAGCTTCATTATTTTAGCACTGAATTTACAAGGCTAATGATCATCCAAATCTTTTTTTCATTAATAAATCACCAAAACTGCTTAAACTGCATCCAGGTCTTCATTAGGGTTGCACAGCCTTGTGATTGTGGTTTAGGTCACAGTGTGACTTACTGTAAGCTGTAAAACAAAACTTCACCATGTAGCTGGACACAGCGGGCAGCCACTTTAGAAAACAGGTTTTGTGCCCAATTCCGACCCACAAAATCCAACTGAATAAAAAAAGCTAGACAAACGTAATCTATAGCTTCCATATATCTACTAATGTCCCTGAATGTGAAGGTGATCCAGCATTCTTCATAAAACCTGTTGGCTGTCCACTGCGTTCAGCTACATGGTGAAGTTTTGTTCATTTTAATAGTTCACAGTAAATCATACTGTGTCCTAAAGCACATTGACAGGTCTGCATGACCCTAATGATGAGCTGGATGCGGTTTTAGTGAGTTGACAGAACATTTGGAGATTACTATTGACTTTTAGTGTTTGGTGACTTCAATGTTAGCCTTGTAGCTCCAGCACTTTGCACGCCAAACATGTCTTGGTTGATGACCTATATCTGAAGTGAAATTTGGTGGAAATGTGGTGAAAGTGGTGGACTCTTTGACCAAAGCACTCCTTTAACTGATCAGTTGAAACAGGTGTGTTTAAGAAGGAAAAATCACCAAACTTTACCTTTCTTAACCCCTGATCTAGAGCTTATGAGCTACAAAACAGCATCAGCTCTTTGTTGTGGGAAAAGGTTAAATAATTTTGGATCGCATTCAAGTTATTAGCAGTCAATGCTAATGTATCAAATGAAAGCCAAGACATGACCCAGACTGAATGACGTGCATAATTTCTACTATTAAGGCCCATTATAATCAGTTAAATTCCAATCTGCTCTGTCTCAACGTGAAACTAGATTGGATACAGATGTCACCATCATGAGCTCAGTGGGTTTTGTTTTCCAAAGGTGTTAGCAAAGCAATAGCGATTAGTGATTGAAATCTGATGGAGTGAGTAGACCATTGCTTTATATTCTATTTTCTATTTATTGATTGTTATCACAGAAACACACACACACAAATTAAGCAAATCAGGGTTGATTGTTTCCATCAGTTAGTGTTCATACTTAGTTCAAGGTAAAGATTTAAAAAAATGGTGGTTATCAAGAGGGTCTACAGCTTGTTTCTAGAATGTCAATTATGTAGCCAGCATTGACAGCATTAAACAAAAACATTGTTCTTTTGAAACAAAGTGAGGATTGAAAATTATAGCTATTGCAATTCTGAAGAAATACTTCAGCCAAAAATGTATAATGCTTAGCGTTTAAAGATTCTAAATCTATTATAAGTATTTTGTCCATACTTTTTTGATTGAATGTATGTCATACAGTGTCAGAAACCATGGTAAGTAAGTCTCTTTGAGATCACGTAAAAACTCAACATGGTTTGAGTCATTGTGTGATGACAGTTTACACAATTGGTGGAGTATCAGAGCTAGTAGGTGATGCCAATTCTCAGATTCCAAGCATTTAGGAATTAGGAAAGCTTTGGACTCTTGTCTGAAAAGTGAAATACATACATTAATGGATGTATTTTACAGGCAAAGTGGAAAACAAAGCAAAATATAACATTTGTAACACAAAGAGGTTTACTGCAGAAGTCCAGAATGGCCAAAAGGTAGTTGTCATTTTCTGGACTGTTATCTTAAGATTATGACCTAATCGTCTTATGATTTCAAGACAACAAAAGTTGATTTCTCAAGATCATAACTTATTTTTTCTTGTGACCTCACTTGGATTTGGAATCTAAGCCAACTCCAGAATTTCTGGAACTGAACAGCCCTAATAAGTATCCATCGCCTGTTACCTACATCAGCATCATAACTCCAGTGCAACCTTCAGATGATCTTACGTCTAATGATCACATCTCAAGCTGACTCTTATTTATTTGTCTTTTTCCCAATTTTCGCCCCAATTTATACGTGTCCGATTCTACCCACCAAGTTAGGACTCCAATCACATGATACCACCAGTGCTATGAAGGCGAACGCCTTCCTCCAACACATATGAAGCGCCACTGCATCTTTTCAAACGCTGCTAACACGACGTCATTGGACAGCTGAACACTCTTGGAGGAGAATGATAATCACCAGTTCTGTTATGTCAGCTAACAGACACCTGTGCTGGCTAGCATCACCCTGAGTGATGGGGAGAGGGGGGCCATCCTTCCCACCCAGAGAGCAAAGCCAATTGTGCTTTCTTGGACTCCAAACCACGGATGGCTGTAGCATCACTAGGGATCAAACCCATGATCTCCTTATAATAGCGCCAACACTTGGCCAGTTGCGACACTCGGGAGCCCCTTTATCTGTCTTTTTAAGTCTGTGGCCCACTAATTTAAATAACACTTGATACCTGTGTTTCAAGGCATTGTCCTATATGTAGGGTCAGTCTCTTGTGCTTCATTGGAGCCCTTAGAGCCAAAAACCGTAAGACCCAAAAATCCATTACAATACTGTTTCCATGTAATTCAGAGATTGATGCATCAGATTACTTCACTCAATAAGCCTTCAGCCTATAATCTCGCTGAAGGATATTATAACATGACGCCTCATGGCGCATGTTTATGTGTGTGCGTGAGCTTCTACGCATTCAGGATCTATTAGAGTGAGATGAGACACTGATGGGAAGAATATTCAAGCTGCCAACTCTCCATGTTTGGTAAATACATTACACACAGGCCACGCGTCAGCAGCTCCACCAGCGCGGTCTCGCTTGCTTACACACGCTGTTCCTGTGTCAGCGAGAAGTTGACACGAGAACTTGTTTAGACAGCACGTCACTGTCTCCTGTCTGGCCTTTAGCTGAACGTATAGCAGCAGTTATAGCTGAGTGAGGAAGAGCAGATGGACCATATGCAGTGCTGTCAGAAGCTCAGCGTGTTTCAGGTGTTGAGAACGGAGAAGCTGGAGACAGTTTTAGTATCTTATGTTGGGGGAAAAAAAAAGTTCATATGCCAAAGTCTCTGTTGACAGGGGTCTTACAAAGGCTTTAATATTCATTGCCTTGTTGCCCCCTTAACAGAGCATTGAGTTGATGAGTCCAACATTGAGAAGAATCCATGTTTACTGCCACTTTCAATCACCGTCCACTTTATGAGCTCCACCTACACTCAAAAAAGAAAAAAAAACAAAAAAAACATGCTTTTTCAAGGGTTTTTCTATTGTCTTTGCAGGCAGTGGGCCTGCTGGTGTGTCCAAAGTCTTATTACACATTTATAACCTAAAAATAGTTCAACCAATTTGCATTGAAGTCTCTGTAGTTACTGAACAATAAGCCTTTGTCTGTAATAAGCCTGGGATGTTAAGGGGTTAATATAGAACCATATTTTCTTGAGACTGTACCTTATAGGTCCACAAAATAGATGTACAATTACCAACTGTACTACTCCATTCATCACTGGTCACTTTCTGACCACAGAACTGTTCTTGACCAGATATTGCTTGGGTGGTGGTCCATTCTTAGCACAGCATGGTAACATGGTACAGTGGTGCAGGTAAGAATGTATCAGGCATGGTGATGTTGCTGGGGTTTTACAGCTGTCAGAGTCACTGCTAGGTTGTTGGTGGTTCACTACTGAGTAATATTCAACCTTGGATGGCTCTGTGGTCAGAAAGTGAAGGACTGTAGAATGGTTAGCACAAACTGTGCATCAACAGAGAGGCTACAGTCTCTAACTGTTCACCAGCAAAGGGAAGCTACAAGGTAAGTGTTTCTAATTAGAGCTGTTATTTTATTAGTTCTTAATCAGGTAATGTGAAATAGCTTGAAGCAATCATGGGACTGTAATGCCCTCGTAATGCTCATTAAGCCTTATAAATACATGTTCATGTTGAGATGTTAATCAACTGGATACTCATTACTACTTTATTAAGCAATAACTGGAGTGAATAAAGCATTTCCAGAGCACTAATAATAGCACAAAAATCTTTTGCACAACACTTTATGAGCAAAAGATTAAGCATTAGAAAGCCCAATGACTGCTAATTAACTGGCTGCCTATTACTACATTATTAAACAGCAATTAGAGTGAATTAAATATTTTCCAGAACACTTTCATTTGTAGATTAAACACCATAATCCTGTGCACATACTAGGAATCCAGATAGTATTATGACCCTAAAACGAGGTTAGGAATCCTCTGTGTGGAAAGCACAGCTCATGCAGAGCCCATGCTTAGGCACATGACAGACTCAATGATGTACATAATAAAAGTGCTCTGGAAAATAGTTATGGAAGTGGGCAAAAGTTTTTAAAACAAGAATAGAATTTCCAGTTAATCAGATATAAGTAAACATTTGCAGAAGGGAGTTTTAATAGTTTGCTTTAGACATGTTTTCATTTTGTCACTATAAAAATCTGAATAAAAAATTGAAAACCTCTCACTTTCTTTCAGTTCTGAAATTTCTAGCAGCTAACTTTTTCTACTTAGCAGACAAGGCTAAGTAATCACTGTTAAATTAAGCTCAGTTTTTTTCTTAAATATAGGCATTTTCACCTTCTTTGTTTTATACCCATTGTTTGCTATAGTGGGGCAACTAAGCTGGTGAAAAAGTACAAAAACGAAAACTATTTTTATCTGAAGTGTTTGGAGTATTTCACTGCATCTTCCTCTGTTGCTTTTTTCATGCTTTCATGGGCATCAACCTTATTTTTCTATTTATTTATTTATTTATTTATTTATTTATTTCTGCTGCTCCTGTCCATCTTCAAATAATTCATATGATTCATATGATGCATGAAAACTGTACATGGATTAGCTATGCAAAAAGTAATGAACTGTAATAATGATGTACCACTTATATTGTTGTGTCAACAACTATCAAATCAAAGTCTAACTTTTTAAGAGTCCTGTTCTCTCTCATTCTCCGTGTCTCTCTCCCTGTGTCTCTCAATTTCTCCCCTTTCAGTCTTTCTCTTCCTCTTTTTCTGTCTTTCTCTCTACTACTATCTCTCTTTCTGTCACTATGCCCATTCTATCCTTCTTTCTCACTACCCATTTTTCTAAACCTCTTTTTCTCTCTCCTCATGTACCTCTCTATCTCTCTCTCTGTTTCTCTTTTTCTCTGTCTCTCTCTCTCTATTTCTCTTCTCTATCTATGTTTCTCTTTGTTTGTGTCTCCCTCTTTCTCTCTACATTTCAAACTCTCTTACTCTTTTTCTCTCTTTGCTTCTCTCGCTCTCTCTCTCTCTCACAATGTTTAACCCCCTCTATTTCAATCTCTCTCTTGCTTTTTGCCTTTCTCCATTTTGCTCCTTTTACTTGTCTCCCTTTCTCTCTCACACTCTTTCTTTCTCTCTCTCTCCCTGCACATGTACAGGAAGGAAGGCAGTGACTCATTCAGGCTGTAGCCTCGGTAAAATAGTAAAGCAGCTTTACTTCCAAATGGAGCTGCGATGTTTGCTGCAGCAGAACTGTCACAGCACCTATTTAGAAGGATCTCATTTGGTGCTAGTGGAAGCTAATGTCTGTAAAAGTGTGAGAGTGAATGGGGGCACCTTCACTTTCCACACCCTGACTGGAGCATCAAAAAACTCACACGATAAATACACATTAAAATGTACAGAGAGGTCCCAAATGCTTATCCACTCATGAAGAAAGGTGTGAATAGACAAAATGAGTGCAGATGCTTACAGTCAGGTGTACTGCATTATACAATTAAGCAATTAACAGGTGCAGTTGACCTCAATTTTGGATCTCGTGGAAAAGATCTAAATTAATTTAGAAGTGAACTCATAAGATTGCAGAAGCAGGAGCTTCAGTCAACTCAACTGGCTAGAGTTTCAATAGGATTCATTCAGGTCTATGAGAAAGAAGTTAATAGGGTTGGTCGAAAGCACACAGTCAACGATCATGGAACATGTGTGATATATACCAAGAGAACAGTACAGGATTGAATGCTGGACCCAGTGAAAGTGTCCACTACAGTTTGGCTCCACTTATCTCCTTAGAGAGAATAGTCACTGCAAATCATTCTAAAGTTATTCTGATTAATCATTGTTGGTTAAACATGTCATATCCTGATGGGAGTGGTCTTTTCCAGGATGAAAATGCCCCCCATCTACAGTGCATGATGGGTCACTGAATGGTTTGATGAGTATGAAAATGATGTAAATCATATGCTATGGACTTTAGAGTCGCCAGATCTGACAAGGGAAATTTTGGACTGAGGTGTTAGACAGGGCGCTCCACCCCCATCATCAAAGGACATATTCAGGGAGTATCTTTTGGAAGATCTGTTTCATCCTGTGATGTGGTGAGTTTTACACCCCATCACCAGCCCTGATACATCCTAGAGACTGGTAGTATAACCATCAGGAGTTATGGACATTTAAGCGATAAAAAATGTTACTTATGTGTGTCCTTTAGGGGATGTCGGCGAGAGCTGGGGCTCCTCTTATCCTAGTTGGACGGATCCCCCAACATAGGGGTCCAGTCTCGTGCAGGTCCTGTAAAGAAAAGGAAACATGAGGGATTATGATTTTTATGTGTAATATTTGTATATGCTTACTGGTAAGACTGTCATGGGTTGCAGCCAGGTGTATGTTGTTACTGTGCAGTATGTGTTGTGTGTGTATTAGTTATGTACCCCAGGGTTGGGGTTTAGTGTAGGCTGGGGCGGAGCTTAGACTACAAGAGCTCCGGGTCAGCCATTCAGAAAGAACGCTCACCTGTACTCAGTACTAGCCGCCCGTGTAGCTTGAGTCAGCGTGTGTTAGACGTGTATGTGAAGTTCCAACCTCATGGCTGTTACTCAAATTTACTTGTAAATTGTGTAAGTTATTATATTTTCTTTCTGTTTTGTTCAGTGTTTTGTTTGTTTGTTTATGTCCTGTCGTTTAATAAGCCCACTTCTTGAACCTGTTTGTTCGTCACGTTAGTAAGTGCCAGCCCACCCACACAGTCCTTAACCACGAAGCCCATGTAAAACCGAAATCCTCCATCTAGGGATATCTCCATCTAACACATCCCTCCAGTACATTTCCAAAGACTTGTAGAGTCAATCTCAAGACCCATTGATGCTGTTCTGGTGGGCTGTGGGTTTCCAACGCCTTACTAAAGACACTTTTTCCTTTCATTTATGCATGTTTATCACATTAAGTGTGTGAAAAAACACTGAAAACACTGCATTCCAGTCTAAAAACTTAAATACCATCTGTGAAACGTGGTGGTAGTATCATGGTTTGGGCCTGTTTTGCTGCATCTGGGCCAGGACAGCTTGCCATCATTGATGGAACAAAGAACTCAAAATTATACCAACAAATTCTAAATGAAGATGTCAGAACGTCTGTCTGTGAGCTGAAACTCAAGAGAATGTGAGTCATGCAGCAGGATAATGACCCTAAGCACACAAGTCATTCTACCAAAGAATAGCTAAAGAACAATAAAGTTAATGTTTTGGAATGGCCAAGTCAAAGTCCTGACCTGTTGTGGAAGGACCTGATGTAAGCAGTTCATGGGAGGAAACCCACTAACATAAGAGTTGAAGCTGTTTTCTATGGAGGGGCTAAAATTCCACCAAGCAGATGTACAGGACTGATCAACAGCTGCTGGAAATATTTAGAGGCAGTTATTGCTGCACAAGGTGGTCACACCAGATTAATGACCAAGTCTAATATTTTTGCCTCATTTGTTTAATTTGGTTGTGTTTATCTACTATTAGGACTTATTTATGACAAATGTATTTATGACAAACTTATTAGGACAAATTTATGCAGAATTATAGAAAACTGTAAACTGTTCACAAAGCATCACTGTATATATTAACAACTATATACCTGCTGTTTTGACTGGATATTTAACAATAAAGGGTGGGATCAGACATGTGTTGTTAATCACAGTTTAATGTAATTCTAATGGCATATAGTATATAAGCCCTACTATGAGTAGGTATATGTTCAAACCTTTGACACCATATACTCATTCGTCACCTCTCCCTTCAACTTCCTCAACTCACCCACATACCCTACACACTCACACACCACACACCTCCTCATCACCACACACCTCCACAGCAGCAGCAGCTGTGAGCAGCACTATATTGAGTTTAGAGAAAATCATTATTTGACCCGCTGTACGTGGTTTGTCCAGTGAGCCTGCTGTTAAAAGCACATGCCAATGAAACGCAGCTGCAGGCCTCTCTAGGATCAGTCAACCACTCTTCTCTCTCTGTTTTTAACCCAGCAATCAGCACAGTGTGTGCAGTCATTGCCTGGTCCCCAGACAGGCAGGGTATACATCTGCAAGCATGGATGAGATACAAAAATAGTTCTGGAAAATATGGAACTGTAGAATAAACAGAAACATACTTGAACATTCAAGATGTTATTTTGAGACATGGATTTGATAGAATTCAGAACTTCTTATCACTTTCATATTTATATTCATCAGTGTTGTCTACAGTGTTAAAGGATGGTTCCTCAAGGATTTTTTAGCAAAGACAGGTTCTATATAGAATCATGTACACTCAAAGAACCATCTGTGAGCTTAAGTGGTGCTTTGCATAGGTCTATGTAGCACCAAAAGGGCTCTTCTATTGTTACAAGCTTGACATGTTAACTATAGCAGAAGCCTTTTTGGTGCCATATAGAACCATTTTCAAAAAGGTTCTCTATCATCAGTCTGAAGAACCGTTTCACTATACAAAGAAACATTTAAACATGCAAATCATTCTTTGAGTGTTCATGGTTCTATATAGAACAATTTTCTTTACTAAAAACCCCTGAAGAACTCTCTTTTTTTAAGAATGTAGACTACAATACCCAACATACTTTATACAAATACATCATACTACCACTGGGAATCCCTGTGGCATCACCCAATCCAGACTGCCAACCCAGCCAATTGGGCTAATAAATACAACCAAGAGAGCATCACTGTAACTCATACCTTGATCGTCCAACAATATTGCAAAAAACAGCATTTCTGTCTTTATTCAGCTCAAATTAGACAACCAGAGACAAGGTTTTTGTGCTTTCATCTTTAGAAAAGAATCCAAACAGAACCAGGGTATCTAGATAACCATGCAGCTACCTTGCTAACTTTAACTTTTAGTTTGTTATCCTCTTCATCTGATTTCTGTTGTTGGAGTTATCCAGTCTTTCCATTGCAATGATGATTTGAAGACAGTTTCCATAGTTTTATAACAGCAATAACATATTCAGCTTCCTAGCCATGATGCTAAGTATATGGCTTCATTCTGCATTCACCAAAAATCCACCCCAAAGCAGCTGCAGTTTCATAAAAGTCCTTCCTACCTTCAAGATATCTCATCAGAAGGGAACTTTTTCTGTCTTTAAACCAGAAAACGTTACTCTAGATATTTATGTGTGTCATGTGTGGTGAGTACAAAATACAAGGTTTTAAACCCAAAAAAAAAAAAACACATTGCGCAAACAAAACAGGCACATAACAACTACATATAACAAGTGTTGCCCAGACAACCATGGACAGAAAGTAAGGCCTTGATATAGGCTACAAACAATAGGGAACACCTGGGAGAGGGAGGAGACCAGGACTACAAACAGGTGAGAATAGGGAAGGTGGTGAAAGGGGCGGAGCAAAGGAAACAAAACAAAAACAAAAGCACATGGCTGAAAAGCACATGGTTACAACACGGGGAGGAGAAACAAGCACACTCAGGGGGACAATGGGGAAACTGTGACACTGTGGCAGTACTGTAGAAAAAAACAGACGCGTATACAACAGATGAAGCAATGGATACATTTTTCATTTTGGTCAATATCCCATTAAGTAAAAAGTGACCAGATACAGCTGAAATGAAATGACAGTGGTATGTTCAGCATCTAAAACCTTTTTATTTTTAATCCATTGAAAGCAAAGAGAAACATGGTGTTGCAGGCAAAATAGTTCCCAAACGAAACTTTTTGCCACTATTTTGCCACCGTCATCATTACATATAAAACTTAAAAGACACATATAAGTCCACTGGTGTTTTAGATAGTAAACAAAGTGGCTAAATTTGTTTTATGCACTCTCAAAAAGATGGTTCTTCAAAAGCTCTTTAGTAAAGATAAAGGTTCTATATAGAACCATGAATACTCAAAACAATTTCTGAAATTGTTCTTCATTCATGGAGTTCATGGACTCATGGAGAATGTGTCATATATGGTTCTATTCATAACCTTTCCCAAAATGGTTCCATATCATTTGTAAGATTGATGGAGAATGTGTTAAATATGGTTCTATGTGTCAAACAATGGTTTCAACAATGACTTCCAACAAGAAGAACCCTTTCTGGTGCTGTATAGAACCATATATAATCTCTATTGATTTTAAGAACCATTTCACCATGCAAAGAACCCTATCACATCAGATATTATCAGATATTATAACCTCTGGCTCTTATCACCACCACTGTGAAGAAATCTGAGTGGATAGGTTTCTCTACAAAGAACTATTTCAGATAAAACCACTGAATCATGCAGGAATTGTGGAAAATCTGTGGGCTTTCATAACAAAAAATGTATAAATGTATAAAAAAATTAAGTATAATTCTACCTTTATGTTCCTTTTACAACATATCATTTGGCACATACTGGAACACATACTTGTGCTTTAAAAGGTAGAAAAATGTGTGTGTGTGTGTGTGTGTGTGTTTGTGTTTGTGTGTGTGTGTGTGTGTGTGTGTGTGTGTGTGTGTGTGTGTGTGTAGCCTTTTTGGCATGAATAATATCAAAGGTACAGGTACACGCACCTGCTGTTCTTTCCTGATTACTACCTGTTCATACACGGCAGGGTTTCAGCGCAGGCTTCCCCTGCACCACAGCACCCTGCTGCACATACACCTGCCTCAGAGAGAGGGAGAGAGAGAGAGGTGGAAATGGAGGTGGAGATGGCTTCACATGGATGCTCAAATCCTGCTTATTCAGGTTTGGCATTGGAGCAGCAACTCCAGAGAAGCAGAAAAGTTTAATTCTGATGTATTTTACACTGCATCACACATTAGTGAGCAAGAGAGAGATAGAGAGAGAGAGAGAGAGAGAGAGAGAGAGAGAGAGAGAGAGAGAGAGAGGGAGAGAGAAAGCTCTGTATGCTTTATTATGAACCAGCCAAATGAAACAAAAACACGTTTGGAATAATAATGAAAATAATAATAAAAAATAGCACTCTATTTATATTGATATCCCTTGTCTAATGTAACTTCTGTTAGCATGTAGCCTCCACAAAGCCCATGAGAAGAACGTGTTTGGTTGTAATGCGTCAACAATGCTGTAAGATGTACAGTTCACTCTCAGTTCAGTTGCCAGTAACAGACACCCTTGAAACGGTTCATCAAAGGTTTTTAAGAAAGGCAATCAGGCCATATCATCAAGTTATCAGCTTTTGGGCTCAAGTGTTTGGTGGGCCTTTATTGGGCTACAGTTTAATGGTAGACAGGGAATTTGTTTATGATATCACAGCAGGTTACATGAGGGCTGTGCAGCACCATGACAGCAGCATACTAACCACTAGATTTGGTGGTATACAAAAGTAAAGTCAGGTGGTCCAAGTAGTTCTAGAAATAAACGTCTTGAATTAAATATTTTCTATTAGGTATGACAACTTATCGTAAAGTTGCATTGCTTGTTATTGTCACAGTCCCTGGCTCTCATTCGGACTCACATTCTGTTATGGACACTTCCCAGAATCCTTCCATCAGTCACATGACTCCACTGGCCAATCACGAGCCACCCAGCAGATCACATTCACCTGAATACTGATTACTATGACCTGTATTGCCATGTATATAAGCCGGTCTGTTTGCACCAGTACTTTGCAAAGTACTGCTCCTGATTGTCTGTATACTGAGCCGTTCTTTTGTCTGATTTCTGTTTCGTTTATGATCTTGTTTGTTTCCCCATTATGGTTTTCTTTTGTTTGTTCGACTCTGTTATCATCTTTGCCCATGTATTGTGTTTGGCTTATCTGGTTGCTGATCTGGTCTGGTGTTAACCCTGTTACTTCAGTTCATTTTCCTATTCATAAACCATATGGTTTATCTTTTATCTGTGAGTGTCTGAATCATCAACCCAGCATTACAGTTATTGTTAAGATGAAAAGTTAGTGCATTGACCTTCACTGGTCACATAAAGACAGTAGCATATTGACAAGCTATTCATTTTCCAAAGGTGCCGTCCCACTATGGCATTATATGAGGTTATAGCCTGTTGCTGACAGTGGTACAGTCATCATCCTTTATATTCCATTATGCTATTGTAGTTCACAAAACCAAAACAAGATTACACATTAACAATAACACATGCTAATATAAACACAAAAATAGTGCAATAGTTCCTTCTAAATATAATTATACATTTACACCAATGAAGACGTTAATTAAAATGAGACAGCTAAAAGTTGTACGGAACAAAACTGAAGAAAACATCACCAGCAAACTTAAAAACTGCCAACAACAACACGGCGACTTTTCTTTGGAACAGTGGAACGGTTGCTAAGCAGTGATTGGAGAACAAAATGAAGCAGATGTTCAGGAATGTTGTTGGGATTGTCAAAATTATGATCAGCTATAAGATTGAAGTTAGTTCATGTTTGCTGCTCTGCTAATAAAGTTCCCACTGTGAGCCAAAACCGCTGTTCAAATTTTGTCCTAACCGCTTAAAAAGCCACTTATACACTTCTACGTCCTAAGAATAGCTCAAATACTTGCAGTCCCTGTAGTTACTGAATAAATAAGCCTTATAAAGTCATAAGCCTGTGATTTTAAGGGGTTCATTACTGGCAGGGGTCCCCTAGTGGCCTGGGCTCCTGGGCACGCACCCATAAAACCCATGGGATGATCTAAGCCTGAAGGCAATGGTTGTATATAGACCCATGATTACTCAAAGAGCCATTCAAATGTTTAAATGGTTCTCTGCATGGATTAATAGTTCTTCTCCATATTACAGTAAATTACTGGCTACCTGCATTCCTTTCACAGTAATTGACTGTACAGTATTAACAGTGAATAACAGTAAAATAACAGCAGTAAAAAAACTTCAGTCACCTGGATGTTTACTGTGATGTAGCTGTGTTCTGCTATGCACATACAGTAATATGGCATAACTCAAATACAGTAATTTCTTGTATTGTTACACACCAACTGTAAAAGTAATGCAACTCAGCAGCCAGTGATTTAACACAATTTTAAAGATTTTTATCTTTTTTATCAGACCAATAAAATAATAATACTAATAAAAATAATAATAATAAAAAAAAAACATATTCATTTACTATGTTTTGCATTGGCCAATAAACAGTATTTTTTTTTAATTGTATTAAATTGAATAAAAAAAAAAAGTAGAGACAGAGAGAGAGATAAAAAAATAAATAAATAAAATCCCTATGTAAACTGTTCAGCTCAGTACCAATAGAGAAAATTCTGTAATAAGGATAAATTCCTGGAAGCAGAGCCGGCACCATAACAAGAATAGAACTGCGGTATTCACTTCTCTCCACACACTCAATAGATTCCCTCTGGTGCATATGGATTAAACAGCCTGCGGTGCTGCGGCCTCATCCAACTCCATTACTCTGCTTCCTCACCATGACTCTAGTAAACTGTAATGCAGTTGGAATGAATTGAGCTAAAGCGAACATGATCCATCACTGCACAAGCAAGACTAGAGCATTCAGCCTCTACAGGCAAGCGATTAAACCTGGAGAGCAGAGAGCTGTACTACATGCTTGAGTTACTTCTGATCTAACAGTGGTAAGCAAATGGGCTTCTAACACATTGTTTACTGCTGCGTTTTTGGACCATCTTCTGCCCGGCTTCAGAGAGCAAGGAGCAAAACTATGACAGGACGGAAACATCATTTTTGGTATTAACCCCTTAAATGGCCAGTGTCCACCAGCAGACCCAACATTTTATTACACATGAAGAATAGCTCAGCTAGTTTGCACTGAAGTCCCACTAGTTACTGAAAAGCAAGCGTTGGTATGTAATACGTCTGGGATTTTATTGGGTTAAACAGAATTATCTTTGTATCTGGAAGCACAGTCTTTTCTGTAAATTCTGCAATCCATCAAACATTAAAGGATGTTTAAACGTGTAACCATTCGGCAGAATCCAGACGCGTGCGGATAAAACTAACAAGATTGGTTTTATTAACACTGGGCAAAAACGTAGTCAAAACACAGGCGTGGGTCAAAACCGAGAAGTGCAAAAAGATCACGAAAGTGATCATATCACGAGGCAAACAAAACAATGGGGCAAGACAAAAGACGAGGTCAAAAAGGCAGGCAAAATAGTCAAAACACAGATCCAAAATACCAGAGAACAGTACAAAAGGGAACAGGCAGAGTCAAAAACAAAGCAATGGTCAAAAACAGAATCAAGTAATCAGAAATAACACTCAGTAAGTTCTCAGGGAAGCAATACCTCACACTGATACTAACTAAAGCCCGGGCTTATATACTACTCTAACCGGATCATGTGACATAGACACACAAGTGAAGCCAGTCAATACTCAGGAGATTGGGAGAGCTGATAGGTGTGTGAGTGCTTGTCAGAAGTCATATGATCCCCGCTTGACTTGTAGGTAATAGAGTCCACTTCGAACTCCGATTCAGAAGGGAAGTTCGAAGTCACATGGTCTTCCAAAGGAGCTTGGGAAATGAAGTCCGTTTCCGTCTGAGAGTTCGTGCAATGCGTGACAAAATGAAATTGGTTATAATATAAGGTAAACAATCATATTGGGCATACTAAGCAAAAAGTCATGGTAATTGGCTTACATTTCAATTTTTATATATAGAACCATTGACAGCACATTCTCCATCAATCTGAAGAACACTTTCATGATGCAAAGAACCCTTTAATCATGCAAAGGATGATATGGAACCATTTTCTTTACTTAAGAACCCTTGAAGAACCACCATTTTTAAGAGTGTAGTTGCACGTCTTATGACAATATTTTTATGTTAGCTCAACTATTTTTTTTTTTTAAGTGCTGACAATAGAAGGTTAGTCAGTAGTACTCATTATTTATAGAGGTTAATAGAGAGTACTACTGCTCACATCTTACTTTGGAGCTTTAGCATGTTATTTTAGGATCCCCAAAACCGAATAATAGAACATAAGAAACCTCAGTTGATATATGCTGGATGTACTAAGAACTTTTAGTGCCGTTTTATGAGGAATTTAGCACAAAAATCCCCAGCAGTTCCAAATCATGGAAAATCATCATGCCCTTCACACATACAGTCATGGCCGAAAGTGTTGACACCCCTGGAATTTTTCCAGAAAATGAGGTATTTCTCCCAGAAAATTATTGCAACTACACATGTTTTGTTATACATGTTTATTTCCTTTGTGTGTATTGGAACAACACAAAAAACAGAGAAAAAAAGCCAAAAATTATATAATTTCATGCAAAACTCCAAAAATGGGCCATGGCTTTCGGCCATGACTGTATTGGTTGCTGAGGAGGATTTGAACAGTATACTGTTAAAAATAAGAGGTCAGCTCAACTCAAAATGATAGTAACTGATTACATGGCTTTACTTGAGTTGTCTCAACTTGAGGACACCAGAGTTCACTCAACTCAAACTTCTTCAAAAGTCAAGTCAAAAGTTCTCTTATTTTTTTAGTTCTGCATCTCAGTTAGGTAAATAAGATGAACTTGTTTTTTATTCTCAACTTCCCCACACAATCCTGCTAGACCTCTTGGGTACATACTTATGGATGGCTATGGCATCGCTGAGGCTCAAACTCACAACCTCCTGTTGGGGTGACAGCTTGGTCCACTGCACCACTCAGGAACACATGAAGCAAGTCAGTTTTTTTTGTCTGGAAATGTTTAATACACTGTAGACAATATTTATTGTTTAAACTTTAAAGCATGGCATTGTGGTGTCTGTCTAATAATTCATCCCAATATCAGGAGTTTGTGAGTTTAAATCCCAGCAATACCACAGCTGTCCATATCTGGAAGCTCAAGAGAAAAATATGCCAGAGAAGATGGAAGGAGCGCCAGCTAGTGGTGAAATTAAGTAAAAAAAAGCACAAATTCAGTTTTGTTTATCTAACTTAGATGCAGACCTAGAAACAGTAGCTGGGAGAACATTTGACTCAACTAAGAAGTTTGAGTTGTGTGAACTCTGGTGTCAACTCAAGAAAAGCCATGTAATCAGTTACTATATCACTTAAAGTTAAGCAGACTTCTTATTTTTTACACTGTAAACCCCAATAAGATGTCACTACAGATTGACCCTAAAGTGGTTGAAACACCCAAAGGATAAGAGTGCTAATGAGTGCTGACATCACAATAAGGGGATACCATGTTCATTTTACTTTAGCAGCTTTTTCAAACAGAAATGGTGATATGCAAAAAGCTCAGTGTCCCCAAACTACGCCCTCCCCAAACACGTTCAGTTAAAATGAGAAACAAGTTCAGACATTCTTTTATTGACCAAAGTGCTTTTGGATCTGACCTAAAAGCTCATGTTAGTCGCTGTGAGAAAAGCAGAAGCCCGCTGGTCTGGACTGATAGGCTTGCATGCTGACCGCTTGTGTGTGGTCCATCACAGGCCAGCATGGTGCCTGTGTGGAGCGCAGCGTCCCTCTGCAGGCCCTCTACACTGGAAATCAATTTTAGTGGACGACTGTGGCCATGGAGAGGAGGCGCCATGTCAAGTAAAGTAGTGAACATATTTGGGTCAATCGATAACGCAAAACCTGGAAATATCAGAGAGAGAGAGAGAGAGAGAGAGAGAGGTGAAACGAAGAGAAATAGACATACACTACCATCCAAAGCTTGGAATTTCTGTATTAGATTTATTTTTGTTGTTATTTTATATTCAGTAATAACTAATATAATGTAAAATTAAATGAAAAATTTTGTTTAAAATTTCTGTACTTTCTGAACAATAATAAGTATTTAAATGAAAACTATAAATGTACAATAATATTCTCTTTTGAAAAATAAATATTAGAACTTCATTTTGGACATTAATTTATTATTAATTATTTTAGAGATTTGTTTTATTTTAATTGACTCTAATTTAATTAGGACTTAATTCTGCCTTTTATATATTTTTCTGGATATTTATTACTTCTAGCTTCATTTTTTCACATTCACATACTGTCACTACACATACTGTAGATTCATACTGGATTAAAATATCTACACAGTTATTAGATTATAGAATTATAAAATACCAAACACATAAACAAACAAATGTCAGATTATAAAATACCAAACACATTTCAGATTCATACTGGATTAGTTATTAGTATTTTAAGACTGTAAAAACTACACACACTGCAGATTCACGCTGGATTAAAATCACTATACATTTATTACTGTCAGACAGTAAAATAGTAAACACACAGCACATTCACATGGAATTAAAATCTCTCCACAATCATTACCATCAGACTGTAAAACTACACACTGCAGATTCATACTGGATTAAAATCACTCCACAATTATTACTGTCAGACTGTAAAACTACACACACTGCAGATTCATACTGGATTAAAATCACTCCACAATTATTACTGTCAGACTGTAAAACTACACACACTGCAGATTCATACTAGATTAAAATCACTCCACAATTATTACTGTCAGACTGTAAAACTACACACACTGCAGATTCATACTGGATTAAAATCACTCCACAATTATTACCGTCAGACTGTAAAACTACACACACTGCAGATTCATACTGGATTAAAATGATAACTATTGTTGATAATCACTTAGACCTTTAAATTCCCATGTTCATTACAAAGCTTATTATTCAGTACATGGCAAACAATATATGGTCCCTTGGGCAAATCGAGGTCATTTATGGGGTAAAATTAGTTTATGCAATTCCGGTTTAGTTGAGCTTTAGACAGAGATCGATTCTCTAAGGAACTCCAGGAAAAGCCACACTGTCAGCTCTGGAGCTCCTCAGCAGAAGCGACACCTCCCTCTGCTGTAGCCCTGCTGTGATGAAGATGTCAAAAATGAATCTCTCACCTCGGAACACGACACTGACACACACGCTATCAGCCGCAGCTCAGGAGAAAGATCAAGCAGTGGAGAGACCTTGGTGAAAAGATAGATCACATGCTCTCTTTCTGAGGAGCGGGAAGCACATGTGTCACTGACAGAGGTGTAATCAGAGAGGGAGGCTATTTAATCCTGAGCTTCCCTGTTGAGGATACACCTTGAAATGGCTCCTCTATTTTGTTTTGTCCGTTCTCCCACCTAGCTCACTGTAACAAGGAGAACGGTTCTATAGAAAGTGTAGATTCTAAAGTTAAAATCGATACCACATCTGTGTTTATAAGTAGAAGAGGGTTTTATTATGATTTGAATTTGAGGAAATGTTGTTTCTCTTATTTCCTGGTAAAAACAAAGTTTAATGAAAAGGTTTTTTGTCATTATTTTATATTGAAACAAATGGAAGCAAACAATCAAAGTCAGTTAATGTTGTATGAAGTGAATATAAAATGCCTGGCCAACTAAAACATCAATGGAACTCATAAAACAAAGGCCTAGATCAGAATCTTAATATTTTAATTGAGAATTAAGAATTTTAGTACTTTCATTGAACATGTACTTGTGGACTAAAGTAGAGATTTGGGGACAGATTATTAAAAGCTTTCACCTATAAAAAAAAAATACTTTCAATTGATCTTAAACACTAAGAAGTTCATAAGAACGTCCATTCATTCATTCATTCATTGTCTAAGCCGTATATCCTCCTGGGCCATGGGGGTGCTGGAACCTACCCAGCGGTCATTAGGCAGAAGGCAAGAAACACCCTGGACAGGCCACTAGTCCATCACAGGTCATAAGAATGTTCTATTACACAATTTTCATAAAAACTTAAAAACAAAATATTCTCTTAAGAATGATTTTTTTTTTTGTGTGTGTGTGAAAATTGTAATTGCTTTCATGTGTAGGCTTTGGATTATTTGTAATGTACTATCAATATCATGATTACCAGAAATTATACAGTATTTCCATAAAATGGTTATTCAGTTTAATCACAGATCCCAGGGCAGCAAAATGAGGGTAAAACAAAATCAAACCAAATGTTCAAAAAATATAGAAAACAAGAGCTAAAACTGATGGTGGAGGACAAAGCCAACACCAAGAGGAAAAACATGCTTGCCTTACTTTGGCAATTTTATTTTGTGAAAGTCAGCAGAAGTTTAAGAGATTTACTATGCCAGTTTTGACAGGGTAAGACAAATGTCAGACTGTCATAAAGTTAAGAAAATATTCAAGAACTTTTTTTAAGAATATGCTTCCAACTGTTCTTTCAAGAAAAGTGAGAGGGAAATAAAGAAAATTCATTTCAAAGTTTTAAAAAGAATAACTTTATTTGGATAGTCCACTCTAGAAGCTTGGTAGATAAATACTTTCAAGTTTCATTCATCTAAATATCTACTAAATGGACCATCATTTTCTTTCATTCTAAACCTGGCTCTAATCCTAACCTTAAACTTAACCTCAACCAAAAACCTAAACCCAATCCTCAGCCCTAACACGGGTCCAAATCCTAACCCTAATCCAACCACTGTTTAGAATCAAACGAGTTTTAACAGTTCGTTAACAATTTGTTGTTATCATCTATATATAGTCTACATGGGACTATCCAAATAAAGTGAGAACAAAAATAATAAGGATTATCTCAGGATGACGATCCTTTAAAAGGATCTTCTTTCTTTAGGCACTCCCTTTAGCCTCATTGTCTAGGAACGATGCTTCATAACAGTGTTATAAATGGAACTAATGTCAATCATTTTGGTTGGTAACATTTTAAAGAGCAAGGTATGGCTGACAGTATCTATTGAAATAAGTCTTCTCAATGTTTATGTACATTTTTTCCATACTGTAAAAAATTTTACTGTAAAATTACAGTGAATAAATAGCTACTACTTGCAATACTTTCACAGTAATTTACCGAACCATATTAACAGTAAATAACAGTAAAATAACAAATGTATACTTTGACTCTGCAGTCAGCTGTGATGTAGCTGTATTTTGCTGTCCACTGGCAGTAATAAGCTATAATTAAAATACTGTAATCTCTTGTATTTTCATTACTGTAGAAATAATGAAATTCAGTAGCCATTTGCAGTTTACTGTAAATTTACATATGTACAATTTCAAAGTTCAAATAACTTTGAATTTTATTTACCAAGACCTATAAATTATTAAAGAAAGTACCAATGAACATCTTTATTCACCATGTTTTGCATTGTTTATAAAAAGTGCACTTTAAAAAAAGATCGTTCTTCAAGGGTTATTTAGTAAACAAATTTGTTCTATACATAAACATGAAGACTCAAAGGACCCTCTGCTTGATTAAAAGGTTCTTTGCATCATGATCGATTGGTGGAAAATGTGCTGTAGATGGTTGTATATAGAACTCCTTTCGAAAAGCGTTCCATATAGCACCAAAAAGGGTTCCAGTATTATTACAAGTGATTGAACTCTTTTTTGGTACTATATAGAACCCTTTTTGCTAAAAGTGTATATCTCAAATATACATTTTTAAAATGTAAATACACATTGTATGTATAATCTGCAAAAGCAAGAACAAAAACTTATATCTAGTTATATCAATAAACAATAACACCTCTGTGTCCCAGCATTTAACAATCAAAGAAAAGAAAAAGTCCAGCATAAAACATTAAAGTCTTTAAAACCTTAGAATTTGAATTATGAGAATATGTGTGTACGCCTTTTTAAACCTCAGTCATATCAATAATACTTTTTGGCTCAGCTCAACATCAATTCTTAGTCAATTTCTTAAGATGAGTTGATTTACAGTAAAATGATAAACACAGTATTCTACTGTAAAAAATGAGCAGTAAATATTGTGAAATCCTGGCAGTATTTAACAGTGCAGTAGTTGTGATTAGTTTATTTAGGTGTCATGTAGCCTTATAAACACAGCCCTACAGTAAAGTGTTACTAACCTAAGGTCTCTTATGACAATGCAATGTCATTTACCTCATAAAACACTTTATGTCACGTTGCAGTTAATGACATTGTATTGCATTGTAAGTATGATTTTCAAAGCTTATGCATGTTTACGGAGTCTCCATAAAGTAACCTTCAAATAAAGTGTGGCTGCAAGTGTATATGCAATTCATTACATGTAAATATGTGATTTATGATATGTATATGTAATATGAATGCTTTGTTATGTATAGCAGAATGGGTTCTTAGCCTTTTTTAGAGTGCCCCTTTTTGTATCCTGGCACATTTAGGAACATTTAGCACATTTAGAACCCCTGGTATTGCACATCGTCAGTTAGAACCCTGGACGTCTAAGAGTTAATGCAATCCTGTAATAAGAGGCAGTGAAAGCTGCCTATAGCCACTGTGCCAAATAGCATTAAGGCTGAGTGACGGAGTGTGCCGAATGGAAATAACACTGCATCGTCTGCACACAGCGGGAGGCCATTAAAACAGACACACCATTCAGCAGGAATAATAACACACTTTCAATGCACGGAGATGGAGGAAAAACGAGTGATGAGAGAGAAAGAAATGACAAACAGGGAGAGAATGGGATGAGAGAAAGAAAGAGTTGCGTAGATTGAGAAGGAGAAAGGAAGAAGGGGGTTGCAAGTTTAAAGCCAATGCTTTATTCAGTTATTATTCTTCAGTCATATTATCTAGTAGCTACTATACATTATGCAATAACTACTATGAATCTAATATGTAAGCTATGCAGTTATGACTGTGTAGCATTGAAATGTGGCCTGTATTCTGAAAACATGAATTTACTTGCTTCAAATGAGTTCCACATGAATATGTCAGTGTTGTCAGAACAAAACCTTGCATGTCCATTTTTGTAAGGTTTTTTCATTGTTGGTCCCACTTTATATTTTATCTCCAATAACGACGTAGGTACACATTAATTATACATGCAACAACAATGTAACTACTGGTGATGTATTCACTGATACAGATGGATTATAGCAGTGCAGCTTATGTACATTCAGATAAATCAATTTCAGTGTTTCACAAGTGTGTCTTGATAGTCCTAATAGCATATTTGCTCCTATGTAATTACACATGTGTAACAGAGTGGATTGCTGGTTTTCCAACAAGACTTTCCTGATTGCAACAGGACTGGAACAATATTCACATTGAGAGAGTACCAATTTCGAAAACGTCAGGATGAATAGATAAATAAAATCTGAGACTTTGACCCTTGGAACTCATATTGCTTTGGTATAGCATTCAAGTGCAATTACTAATGCCGACAAATAATAAAAATTATAAATCACATTTAATTAATCACATTGTTTTGCTTAGTTATGATTATTCACGTGTCAAATTTTCTTAAATTTGATCTTTTTATAATTTTTATAATTTTATAAAGCAGTGTACACACACACATCCTGAAGATTAAAACCACAAGATTTCCATGGAATGAATGCAGTTTCCAATTTCTTCACTGACATCAGTGAGAGAAACAGTGGCTGCATGTTCCAACCAATGAGTGTATATGTCATATAACTCATATGTACAGTAAATGGTTTTGCTCACTGGTCATTGTTCCATATGTCTCTCGCCAGCATTGTAGTCTGCTGAAGCTGCTGAATGTGTCACTTTAAAAGCTATTTAACCCTCTGGGGTCGACCAACGTCCCGGTGCGTCAGATTAGATGTTTCACAGTGTTTCTATTAATATCTTTGTGATAATATAGTGCAGAAATACAGTTCAAACAGCTCTCTCAATCCGCAGAGTCACCCTTTCGATTCAATCACACTGCAAGATCATATATGATGACTCACATGTGGAGTTATGAGCAAATGAAGGCAAGCTAAGACACGCCGTCTGCCTCTCACTGTGTGTATCTGGTGGATTCATGTGTCCATCATTTGCCTCTCGCCTGTAATTGGTGGATTCGCAGATTTCTTATAATTGAAAATAAATCTTCTAAAAAGATTCATCTCAAAGTTGAGCAAAATCCATCAAAAGTCCCACACAAGTGAAGTCCACACAAGACGGAGTGTGTTCCGCGATAGCTGGCACGCCATTATTTTTTCAGATTTGCACCCAGCCTTGGAGAGAGAACATCCTATAGCAACGGGGTGATTTCTGTGGCTCTGATGAAAAAGCACTCCCATCGCTCCACACAGCCACACACAGCGCTCTGCAGAACAACCTGCTATTCTAATCTTTCATTGCCCCCCTTAGAGTCTGCAATTCACTGCAGGTAACACAGTGTTCTTGTAACAGACAAAGCTTTTCATAATACATATTTTTGAGACAGAGAGTCTGTCTACAAGGAGAAAACATCACCTTGTATTTTTGTAATGGCACCAGCTGTATTCAGTGTTTGTTTGCAATGTTCTTTTCCTTTGAGAGAAGCAAAAAAATAAAAAAATAAAATTATATATATATAAAGTACACTAGCAGTGAATATCTTTTCCAAATCCCATTTTTCTTTAGCTTAATATCATTAACCCTTTCATACTGGGGCAAAATGGCTATTTCTGCCATTTAATCAACTCATCTCCTTTAACAACATGATTCGTCAATGGTTTTGTTAATGTTATGTAGCAGATTTCAAGTGTTACCATCACTGAAATGGAAATTCTACACTTTTATATTGTTTGTGTCAACTACTTTTTTGAGAAATCAAACAAATGAACAGGAATATACATCACACTTCACTCACAACTCATGTGAAGCAGTGGTCACCAAGCCTCTTCTTGGAGACCTTGCCCTGCAGACTTCACCTCATGGCTAACACATCTCATCTCATCCAGTGCAGATACACCTGATCAAACCAGTAACGGCTTTCTAAAGATATTAATTAGCTGGAGCAAGTGTGGCAGATTTTGGTTGGGATTCCTGAAACTCCTCATGAAGGTAGATATGCACTGATCAACCATATGGCTGGTCATTACTGAGTAGAACATATGCAGGGTTCTTTACATTAATGCATTTGGTGGACACCCCTACTAGTTGGAGGTTAAGCTCCAACTTATAGTTCACTTATGTTACAGATATTGACAAATGTCATGTTGGGAGTCTTGCCCAAGGCCTCTTATTGCTATAACATGGCATGCATACCCAGACAGAGAAATCAAACCCCAATCTTCCAAGTCTAAGGAAGCAGTTTTACCTACTAAAAAAAACAACCACTAAGCTAACCCACCCAAATGAATTGGCCACCTAACCTGGAAAGCTGGGTTAACTATTCAACAAGTAATACCTGTAAAATCATTACTTAAATAAACTAAATGTCTATTAAACATCTTAATGGACCCAGATAAAGTTCTATAAAAGTTGCAGAAGCTATCAGAAACTGGGCTGGAGCTCAATGTTAAAACATAGCGCATACAAACTGTGTTAGCCTAGCAAATGGGTTGTGTTAGCCTAGAAAACGGGCTTTTCTTAATGAGCATGTTTAATTTGGTTTGTGCTGGCCATTTGGTTGTCATTGATGGTTTGGGGACAGTATAACGTCCACCTGCTGAGGAAAAAGGAGCTACCCTTAGAAGCTAACATTACTATAATCATTGTAAAAATGAGTTTCTTTGCTTTGATCTGTTTTGATTTAATGATTTTGTAAACCTTAAAATAATAAAAATAGCCCAGCTACTAGTTAGTGACTGTGTCACAATAACAACCCAGCCAAAGGGTTAATTTTCAAAGCAAAACATCAGCACAGGGTCAGCTAAATGGCTTCTCATCAGGAAGCGGCATGGAGTCATGATGGACAGAAATCAGTACACACTTCAAACGATCTGATCTGCAATTGGTAAATTGTAGTTTCTTGAATTCTATTTAGAACCAATTAACTGCTTAAATAGTTCTTTGGATGGTAAAGTGGTTCTTTAAATTGATGGGGAATGTGTTGTATATGGTTCCATATAGAACTCATTGAAAATGATGTTAAAAAATGGTTCTTCCATTGTTATAAAACTGACATCGCAACAATAGCCCAACCCTTTTTGGTACTATATAGAACCATTTTTATAAAGCTTCTATATAGAACCATATACACATTTCCCTTCAATCTGAAGAACCATTTCACAATTCAAAGTTGAACCACACTTTTTCTTGCTGAGATGAATCAGCAGCTGGATTACAGTGACCTGGCAGCAGCTGGATAGGTACACCTGGCAGTGAAAGGGGATGTGGGGCATTGTTTTATCTCCATTGACTCCACTGTCACTGAGATTGACCCAGCCACTAACTCAATGGCTGAGCTACACAAAACTACTCAGCACTAAGGAAATAACCCAACCCATTGGTGCTGTCATCAGGAGGTCGCAAGTTCAATCCCTGGTGATGCTACAGCTATCCGTGGCCAGGAGTCCAAGAAAGCACAATTGGCCTCGCTCTATCTGGGTGGGTAGGATGGCCCCCCCGTCTTGCCCAATCACTCAGTGTAATGCTAGCCGGCGCAGGTGTCTGTTAGCTAATGTAACAGAACTGGCAGTTACCACTTTCCTCCGAGTGTGTTCAGCTCTTTAATGACGTTGCATTAGGGGCAGTTTCACAGTGGCGGTGCAGTGATGCAGTGGTGCTTCACAGGTCTCGGAGGAAGCCTGTGCTAGCTTTTGCCTTCCTAGCGCTGGTGGTATTGTGTGATTTGGGGGGGCCTAACTAGTGGGTGGAATTGGACACGTCTAAATTGGGGAGAAAATTAGGACTCTCACACACACACACACACACACACAAATGACATGCTGGGGACTAACACATACTTTCTTCTGAATTTCTTCTGCATACGTGTAGCCAATTACCAATTCTTTTCAACCTGCCACTCATGCAATGTTGTGGGACATCTGCCCATACTTAGGCATGCTTCCCAACTACATATGACCTAAAGGACGCCATTAATTTGCCAGTATTGTTCTGTGGATTTTCGACACAGATGGCTACAGCATCTCTGAGAGTTGAATTGGGACACTAGCAATATGGCGCAACCTCGTTAGCCAAACATACCACTGAATAGCCACACATACAGTCTGTTTCTAAGGGTGAGATGCTTCTGCTGTGAAGGCCCAACCCTCTTAATGCGACTCATAGGAAACTAAATTACATTTTATTTTCACATCCAAACAGATCATGTCAACAATAGTAACCACATGTACTCAGTGAGGAGACAGATGGAGGGGAGTAAATTGCCTTGAAATGATTGCAATCCATAATAACTGAAAGGACATTGCAATGCAGACATCTGATTTTCCTGAGCAATTTACAAACAAACAAGGTGCATGCGGCGGCAGTGCGCTCGCTTTGCCAATGTTCCATCAGTCTTTGTGCTCATTGTGATTTATGGCGCGAGCTCAATGAATGCGCTAAAGATTTTTTATCTTGCTTTGGGAAAGCGCTGCCAATGAGTTAATGAGTTTGTTTGAAAGCTGCCATGTTCCCTGTCAGCGATACAAACTACACCTGCGCGACCGGCTCTGTTAATTGTGTCCATTTTCTAGCCCCCTTTTTATGTGCACCTGATAAATCCTGGGCCGTGGCGGTGGAGATGGATCGAGGCTCAGAGTAACTTTTCCTTGGCCTGAGCTGCCCGAGAATGATCATCTTTCAGTATTGATTTTACCATCAGCATCTGCACAACGGCTAAACAGAGAGAGAGAGAGACAGAAACAGAGAGAGAGAGAGAGAGAGAGAGAGAGAGAGAGAGAGAGACAGAGAGGGACAGAAGAAGGAGACAGACAAACAGAAAAAAGAGAGAAACAGAGATGCATAGAGAGAGAGAGAGAGAGAGAGAGAGAGAGAGAGAGAGAGAGAGAGAGAGAGAACAGAGAGAAAGGGAGGGAGAAAGAGGAAAATGAGAGAAGGAGACACAAAGACACAGAAATGGAGAGAGACAGACAGACACACAGAGAGGGAGAGAGACAGAAAGAGAGGGAGAAAAAAAGAGCAGAAAAGGGGAGAGAGAAAGAAAGAGAGAGGGGAGAGAGATAAACAGGAAGAAAAGAGAGCAGACAGAAGGAGAGAGAAGAAGAAGAGACAAAACAAAAAAATGAGAGAGAGAGATAAAAGAGAGAATAAGAGAAGGGTAGAGAGAAACAGAGTAAGGGAGGGAGAGATAGTTAGGTATAAGAGAACAAGAAAGAAAGAGGGAAGAGAGCAGCATAAAGAGAGAGAGAGAGAGAGAGAGAGAGAGGAGAAGAAGTGGAGAGAAACAAAGAAAGAGAGAGAGAGAAAGATGAAAATGAGAGAAGGAAAAAGAAAGAGAAAAAGAAAGAGAGAAAAAGAAAGAGAGAAAGACAGAGAGAGAGAGAGAGAGAGAGGCCTGAGAGACAGAATGATACAGAAAGAGGGAAGAGAGAGAGAGATAATCTTCACTAATTGAACCAATGAAACTGTCTCCAGAAGAAAGGAGTAGCAGCAACAAAACTGATTTCATCTCAGAATTCAAGCTAGTAATAATCCGTTTATTGAACTGACCTCTGAGCTTTCCCATTGATTTTCCACGTTTAGTCTGAGAAACAGATATTACTGTGTGTAATGTAGACCAATATGACTCACATAGAGAGAGTGCTTGCCAGTACTAGCTACCACCAGGAGTACACTGTTAAAAATAAATGTCCTGAGTGACCAGCGGTGTTGGCCCTATCATCGGGAGATTGTGGGTGTGATCCCTGGCACTGCCAGAGCCATCTGTGGCCCGGAAGTCCAAGATAGCACAGTTGTTGTCTTCGGTGCCTCTGGTTGCCCCTCCCTCTCACCCTGTCATTCAGCGGGAAGGTAATCAATGTGGGCATCTGTTAACTGATGTAACAGAATTGGCAGTTAACATTCTCCTCCAAGCGTGTTGAGCGGTCCAGTGCCAATATGTTAGTTAGAGGCAAGTTGAAAAGATGTAATGGTGCTTCAGCTTGATTGCATTGCCACCACCTTGCTAGTAAGTACAGTAATTTTATAGACAAACCACTTTGGTTTCTATAAACACCCTTTCAATGGATAGTTCTTTATTTGTAAATGAGATTAAAAAACCTTTATAAAGTTGAAAGAACCTCCACACAATGAAAATATTCCGTTTCAAATGAAGTTTTTTCTAGTCCAAGAACCATTTGGGAACATTTATTGTGTACCATGGCTACAACTCCTAACACAGAAGTAATAATGAGCACAAAGGCAGAGCAACAGAGCCGCAATCCACTGTCCCAGAAAAGTGGACTAAGCCACTCTGGGCTGTGATTCAATGCTTCCCTCTGCCAATGTAGACTCTCCGGGCTGCTGAGAGTTCCTGGCCCTGTCCCAACATTAGCAGGCCGGAGATTTCACCACACACCTGGGATCATGTGGGTTCTGGGGGCTAAACACGCTGAAGGCTGCCAGAAAGCGTGTGTGGTGCAGAGAAAAAAACAACCAGGAAAAGATTAACAGTGAGAAAGTACTGGAGCCTCCAGGCCTGGTGCCGGACCCCGCTGAGTGTTGAGCCCCAGCTGCAGGGCTCTGGAGTGGACCAGAGAGGACAGAAGTGGGCTGCTTGTACACTCGGAGATTCAGCCAAGGCAGAGGATCCGTGCAGGGGGTCTTGGGAAGGCAGTCAGGTTCTACAATCAAGACACAACAGGATAGTAAATAAGCAAACAACAAGAGAACTTTAAGTTAGAAAACCCACAGACTAGTAACAGGAAAATAGGTGGTTTAGAACTTAGAAAATGCATGCAAGACTTCACAAACCAACTTAGACCCATACATGTGTGGGTGAATCGGTCCTGAAACTAGCCATAGGTGTGACTGGTCAGGAATGGGCAGAGCCAGTGTGGAGCAAACTGGCCACGTTGTAAGGAACACTTACCTTGTTTCTACACTCATTGCCCATTTTATCAGGACCATTTACCCCATAAAGGCACTTTGTAGTTCTACAATCTGTCCATCTGTTTTTCTGTATAATGTGTATTCCCTATTTTACCCCTTTAATCAATGGTCAGGCCCACCACAGGACCACCACTAAGCAGGTATTCTTTTGGTTGTGGATCGTTCTGACACTGACACTGACAAGGTAGCGACATATTGGGGTATGTTCATACATTCTCAGACAAAGAGGTACCAAATTGTCCCTGGGGGACACTCCTCACACCTCTGGGTGGTACCATTAAGGGTGCCATCCCATCAAGGTTTGGAATATAACTGTACCATATTTCACTGTAGTTAATGTTTTAAGTTGCATTAACTCCATAAACCCTTTCTTGACTCTAGACATTTTAGAAATGTGAATATAGTATCAGTTTCAAACATACTTAAGACACACAACTGGACCTTAAATCCACTGTTCCTTTGAGGGTAAATTTACATTGTACCTTGCTGAACTCAGCCTTGGTTCACTTCCAAAAGAACTCTGGTGTGGCTTATTTGACATATGAATGCAACACCGACTGAAGATATATAAATCTTTCTGATGCTGTTTTGACACATACTTGTGTTTTCTTTATGCGCTCTGAATTGGTAATTGTAGATCAGATCTTTTCGGTTTTAAAACGTGACTAAGACAAAAAAAAATAAAATAAATAAAAAAAAATTGGTTCCATGCTGGGGGAGGCAAAAAACCAAAAAAGTATCCATCTGCATCCACAAGGCATGTGCAAAATAAATCCCAAAGCAAAGAAATCCTGGGCACACCGTCCTAAAAAAGTATAAAAAGCCTTTATTGAAACATGGCAAAAAGCATAAAAATGTAATGTGGCTAAGACAAGTTTGTGAGTTCAGACCACACCTTCAACATGTGGTGATAGTATGAGGGAAGTCTGGGAAGGGAACTCGGGGAACTTGGGCTGGAGTTCTGGGCAGCTTCTACAGCTAGAAGGGAGGAGATGGGGTGGTGGTGGGGATTGTGAACACTTCATCATGGGAACAGAAGACGAGGATGTGAATTTATAGGGTGTTAGATTGGAAGAAGGAGGGGTTTCAACATACCCACCTCACAACAAACATCAATTATTTTATGTCTTGAAGTCCCATGTTTAGAAAGCTGCTAGAGTGTTAGAGATATTACCCTGTTACATGTCTTATGAAAGTCACAGTAACATAGGGCCTCTCCTGGCTCAAGAATGATGTAATAAGACATCTATAAACGTCTAGTTAGTTAACCCAGAGTACAATACGGTTGTTGGATATTATTGCTGTTAATGTCAACAAATGTACATTATAAAATCCGGCCAATCAGTTGTGAGATTTTATTCATGTGACATTTGTTTACGTCTTTTGGTTCAATATGTCAGTGTGAATGCTAAGCAGACTAGAACTAAAATGCAACAGTTCAGCGTTTTCTGCTTTGCTCTGGACCAAATAAACCAAACTACAGATACAAATGCACCCTCAGTGGGTGTTGCATTGGTATCAGACACACCTATTAGACACAACTACCTTGTTGGTCTACCTTGTAGATGTAATGTTAGAGAAGATAGCTCATCCATAGCTTCATGGTCAATTTCTCCTCAAAGGACACTGTTGGTTGGATATTTGTGGCTGGTAGGCTATTCTCAGCTCAGCAACAACACTGAGCTGAACTCTTACTCTACTATACCACTATCATGCCAGTGCCAGTGAAGGGCTGCCCAAATAACATCTGCTTAATGGTGGTCCTGTGGGGTCCTGACCATTGATGAATGTAGTAAAAGGGGCTAACAAAGTGTGCAAAGAAACAGATGGACATCAATATGTAAGTCCATCTAGATGGTAAGTGGTGCTGATAAAATGGTCAGTGTAGTTACAAGGTAGGTGTACCTAATAAAGCGATTGAGTGTAGGTCTGTAGATTAAGTAGATTAAGAACTGAACACTAAGCCTGCAGTTTAAGGAACTAAGTGAATTGGGTTTCATATGGTATATCCCTACAAAACAAAAAACACTGATACTAGCACTACTGCTGACCTACCGTAACAAACTGCTTGACCACATAAATGGCCTTTTTTCTTTTGAGCCCCTGTCCCTGACAAACCCTCTGCACCTACCTGCTATACCTTTCTGGCTCAGAAAGGAAAAGAATCTTTGCATCTGGCTAAACCTGCAGCCCCGCCGCCTCCATGCAGAGCCGCCTGGCAGCATCTGCGGCCACCCACTACACCTCCACCTGTCGGCATGGTTACAGATCTATTTCCAAGCCTCTCCACACATATTTAACTACGGTCAGGAAGCTGAAGGAGGAAGGAACTCCCACGCTGAGATCAGCTCACATCTACAGGCCCGAGGCCTGAACCAAATCCGGCCATCAAGAAACAGAGACGACTGCAGGAAAGCTCGGAGGCTCATCAGAAGTTTGCCTCCTTTTGAAGTTTTCTGAGTAATGAATCAGTTTCACCAGCACTTTTCAATGAACATTTCTTTGTTTTACTATTGTTACAAAAGAGTCGTTCGTAGTTTTTATTTGGAGTTTGTAGTACAATAATTTGTAGTTACTTTACAGTGGTGGTGATAGGAACCAGGAGTCATAATGTCTACAAATATAGCCATTTTGTTTATTATCCAAAATGACCAGGAAATCCACATGTCTTCTGAGTTTGTATATCACTGTTGTCACATCAAATCTTCCAAATGATAACTTTACAGGAGAAGGAAAAAACTACTTGATTTTTAATGTAGGTCAGTGGAACCAGACTTTTTTCCAAGTCATTTTGGGCCATTTACATTTACATTTACAGCGTTTAGCAGACGCTCTTACCCAGAGAGACTTACAAAAAGTGCTTTGTCTATCCAAAGAAAGTATCTTTGCTAGTTACCAATAGGTTAGAGGGAAAGCCAGTCCTGAGCTCAGATACTGCTAGAATCAGAAAGTCATTATTGACTTTGATTTCTTTTCAAACTTACATATAATATCAAAAAAACTGAAACTGATAAAAATGAAGAACAAGGTTTTGTTCTGAGAGCAGTGATATGTAATGTTGATGATGGTCAAATAGTCGTTGAGACAATTTTTCCTATAACACTCAATGAACACAAAGAACATCTCTGCTATTTAAAAAACTAAATTTTAGTCCAAACATTGTCTATAAAGTATCATAAAACAAATTTTATGCAATATTTATCTGTAATGTAGTGAACTACTTGACTCAGTAAGGCTCTAGAATAGAACAGTTCACATCAAACCACTCTGAATGACCTCATTTACACCTCAATGATGTAACTATGCATTAAGATTTGAGTAAGTTTTGTTAACATACAATATCTACTTGCTCACTCTTTGTATATATTTATTTTGGGTACTTATTTATTTGTTTATTTGGTATGCAAAGTAGATATATCCAGTGATCACCGGACAGGTTTCTTTTCCAAAAGCAAATATTGAAACTCTTTTGGCCTAAAAGGTGGTTTAAACACTTGAGAGGCCTGAGAGCTGATGAGTGTTGACATCACAATGTAGTAAAATTCACCTGTTTAGTCTTAAATATGTTAAGTTATTGCAAACCAACAAGGAAACCACTGACTTAGCCATTTGACTTAAAAGCAAGTGAAGTGTCCCAAACTCTTATTTGGGCAGTGGTTCTCAAATCTCTCTCTGGAGTAGCCCTGTCCTCCACATTTTAGAGTTTTCCTGCTCTGACATTATTTGTGAATCAGCCGACTGGTCGGATCAGGTGGGTTAGAGTGGGTAAATCACAGAAATGTGCAGGACAGGTGTACTCCAGGAGAAGAGGACGCTGCCACTCGAGTAGATGTTGTTCTGAAGTGTGCTTTGTTGCAACAATTTCTCATCTGCCTTGTTCATGTTGCCTTTTTTAGAGTTGCCATGGCAGTGAGGACATGAGACGTGCATCTGGAAAATGTAATTATGAGGAAAAGTCTGGATCCCTGCTGAGTAGAAAATGAACTCTTGAGTTTACAAGGATGCAGGAAGGTATTTTAAGTTGGAGTTGCTGAAATTTTAAGCAGTACATACATGACGTGAATTGACGTCAAGCAAAATGTTTTTTTTTTCATTTGGGGTTTTTTGACATTTACATAAAAACAGAATGTACCGTGACTTGCCTTAATGCGGCGAGAGATGACAACATACCCACTTAACGGACACTTCAAACCGCTGATACACACTGATTTCACTGCCCTCTCTCTGTCTGGAGGAACTCTATGTTAATGAACTGAGTGATGTCCAATCAGATTGTTGATGTATGGCACAATACCTGATGCTGTCACACCCACAGCCACACAAACACAGACAGAGTGGGAGCTATAATGGTTGGTAAAAAACTAATGCTCTGGACATCATTACCTTTTTTAAGTATAGAAATGGCCCACAGCTCTGCATACACTTTCCCTCTTTGCACTTCAACCTGCATGTGTTATAGCAATGCAACCCCAAAGTGGCCAGCAGTGGGTGAGCGAAGCGATTCAGCTCACTGTAATAAAAAAATGTGAATGTAAACAATGCAAGGCTGCTCCATGTTTTAATGTGTTTTAATGTAAAAAATTAATTTTAAGCTCAGATCTTATTTACCAATGTATTTAGCAGTTGCTTTTAACCAACCTTGAAATGTGGGGATGCTACTGCACCCTTAGCACCCCCACCACTCCCACCTCATTGTCACATGCAAAAAACTGACCTCTAGTTGGCCATTATGACCACACATTATGACATCATTACTATTGCTGGTAATTGTAACATGACACTGTTATACTAATGGAAATAATTGGTCATGACAGTGAATGACAGCATAGCATCACTGTTGGAACACAACATCTCCAAAAATGTAACTTTACAGGAGAATGAAAACATTCTTAACTTGTAATGGAATTTATTGTAATTTTTTTTTTTCCCCCAAGTAATTTCGGACCATTTCTATTGGCCCATTTATCATGGCCTTTTAGCAACATGCAAAGGATTTGGGATTGTTCAATAAAAGTGGAAAAAAGAGAGAGCTACAAGGTTATTGCATGAAAATAAGACACCTGCCACATTTAGGTAGGCTCAAGTAAAGCTTTACTAGTGACCCATTAAGATATAGATTGTTAATAAAGTGGACGGTACATGCCATAGACAAACAGTCAGTTGCTACAAAAACCTTTTTAATTGTGAAAAATACAAGTAAAAAAAGAATTGTTTTACAATTAATAGATAAAACATAGTTAAAAAGTCTGAGCTCTCATTACTTGTTAGCTATATCAGCCTTAGCCTTGTAGCACCAGTACAAAACTAAAGAGACAAATTCAGAAAATGGACAGTCATTATCAGTATTGTTCAATATGTCCTCACCTGTGAGCCCATTTACACTCGTCCAGATAACATCCTGATAAGATTTGTCCACATTCAATTTACACCGTCCACTTCCATTTGAACAAATACTATTTCAGTCTGTGCTGCTTTGCCTGTGTTATATGCAAATGTGAAATGATGCCAGGTCCCTCAGACATGCTGTGATTTTGCAATTGCACTTATATATTAATAAGTCAGCACTGGTGCAGAGGACTGGCTACCAATGCAATGTTGAACATTTAATATGTGATAGACTGCAGGCTGATTTATCTCCTCTGGGTCATATATCAGCTTCTGCACTGACTATGTTCCACCTAGAAATAGATAAGATTATATATGTGTTTAATAAAAACAAAAAACTAAAAAAAAAAAACAGTGTTTTTAGACTTGGTGTCTCTACTGCCACCTCCTCAAATGCCTGGGTGATTGGACAGGAATCTGTCTTCGGTATGTCTGGGTTGGATTTACTCTTGGCCCTTTTTTATGATTGGACAGGAATGTAATCATCCCAAGATGCATGCAGTGAAGTGTAAACAGGCTCTGTATGTGTGTGACATGCTGTAGTGCCCTTGTTGGTGAAAAGTGCATGGACTCCACTTTGTTGTGGTGATATTTTTTGTGTTTTTTGTTTCTATAAAATGATCCTGAAATGCTGTACAGAAAGGTCTGTGTTTATGACTTTATGTATGTATGTTTGAATAGAATAGCATAAGTAAATATCTTGAACACAAAGGCTGTGAATCACACAAAAAGGCTTTATGGGACTGTCAAATTTGGTCCTGTGCAAAGACTGTCTTTCATTGATATAATTTTTCAACATGTATTTCTTGTTAAGTACAAGTTATTTATTTAGGAGATATTTCTGAGGAGATTAGAGATAAGATAATCCTACAGGGGGAACTAATAAATTACATTTACTCTCATTACTGTATGAGTGCATTTTCCTTGTCTTGGTACTGTTTGGAATAAATTAAATCATAGTATTTTTACTTTTAGGTTATTTTTTAATTAAATACCTTTGCTACTTTAATTTTTACATAATTTATTTTTACTCTGTAACAAAAAATAATGAGAGCCTCAGCTCAGGAATCAATTAGAAGAAAGCCTGGTTAAATTTAAAACACATTGTGCCTCATTCACCAACCGTTCTTAAGAAGAAATTTCTTCGTAAAATCCACTTACGCAGTTTTTGTACAGATTCTTAAATTCTGCAATGTTTTCTTATTTGGTGCAAACAATTCTGCGGTTTAAGAACACGTCATGAATCTGACGTAGGCGTTTTCTTAGGATCTTTCTCTGAAAAGAATGGAAGCACTAATAAAGGTAAAGAGTGAACACACTAAATACTGGAAATTTTGATAATATATTTAGTTGTTGAGGCTTGTGTGTACTTTTCTGTTAACATGTCGCTGCTGTCGGAAAACCCTCATATCTCCAAAATGGTAACTTTACAGGAGAAGGAAAAAACATACTTTACATTTAATGTAAGTCAATGGAACCAGAATTTTTTCCAAGTCATTTTGAGCCATTTGTTTTGGTCCATTCATCATGAAAATTGCACACAATGTGTAATTTTGGCTTTGACTTTTGAACCATATTGTATATAACTAATCTTATTAGGAATAGTGTCTTAAAGTAGAGCGAGTGCAACTGAATTTCCCTTAAAATGAAAATAAATGATGTTAAAATGATTCAACTATCTCTATCAGCAGCTTTCCATTTTTTGGTCCTCTGTTTTATGTAATTTCTACATTCACACTCATAAATTGCTACCGGTCTACTCTGTCATCTTTTTTCCGACTGACCACGACTGTCTCGGATGTTTTCTGTTCTTTCTCATTTCACAAGCTGTTCTCACACTTAGCTACGTTCAATTAATCTACAACATCTGTCCACTCCAAGCTGCAGAGTGATGTAGAGTCTGGAATTATGAGTACAAACATCTGGGCATGGAGGCCTTTAGCATGATGGATGCTTTAAGTGAGTTATGATGAAAGAGACAGGGGCGTGTATATTAATGATCCATGCACCTAATGATACCAATAAGCATTCGTGTTTTTTTGGAAATGGAAGAGCTTCAGAAGAACCATACTACTGTAGAATGATCTCGCTCAAACTCACACAGCCCTGGAAGATCAACAAAGATCTCAAGCTTACCTTGAACTGGATCCTCCAGGATCTATTGTTTAGGTCATACAGTGCTTAATAGACCACTCCAGTGACTAGGAGTCTCACGCTTCCAATCTTCAGTCCTATAATTTAAGAACAACCTAGTTTACATGTTTTCCATGTAATTACAGGGTAATATGCCATGTAATTACTGATTAAATCAGTTTGGGTTAATTTATAGCAATAATTTGTTAACATATTCTGTTTTACACTAACAGTCTGGTGACTAAATGAAAGTATCAGTGCAGGAGGAACAGAGGAGTGTCCATGTCCACAGAACTGAGGCTGAAAGCCACTCACTCAGTGAACAGAGTGCACCCCCTAGTGGGAAAATGAGGCACAACAAGGTGCACAGATTAGAACTGGATAGACTTAAACAAACACCTCTGACTGCAGGTCAATACATTGGCAGTCAAGTTGAAGTGTGTTGTAGAACATAAATTCAGTTGTATGCAAAAGTTATGACACCCCTGGTCAAATTACATTGTTGATTTTCTAAGTTAAAATGAGTTAAAAACATCTTTTACAGAGAACTTAAATTGAGCATTAAAATGTGCAGAAAAAATGCTACAATTCTATTGATTTGCTGAATTTAACATATTGGAAAAAAATAAAATAGAAAACATAAAAGGTACTATAACTTTTCTTCCCATTATATATATATATATATATATATATATATATATATATATATATATATATATATATATATATATATATATAGATAGATAGATAGTATTAAATATACAAAATATGTATAAACTAGTTAAAGAACAATTGCTTTATTTCAAAAAGTGATATATGTCTACATAGATATTTAAAAATAAATTTACAGAAATATATATGAAAATCATCAATATCAATGTTATGTTGAAGTTCCAAGGCAGATCCTCAGAGATGGGGATGCCCTCGAACTTGAAGCTACCTCCTCACTGAAGGCTGATTTGTCATTGTTGTTGAGGTTAAATTGATGATAAATTCAGATAGAAACAGTAACTGTGCATTAAAATATGCAAAGGTGTGCTCCCTGTAGATGATGTGTTAGTTTTGACTTTTGCATACAAATGCATGAGTGAATTGGGAAAAGATGCATCACATAAAGGGCAGGAATCTGTTTGTATACAGTTTAAGAGTGGAAAATACTTAAGAAATTGTACTTTGTTGTTATATTTAAGTAGTACTTAGGAAGCTTTGTACATTACTTGATTATTACTGCACATTATATAACATTATTATTATTAAATACATGTACTTTTACTTTATTATTTTACTTTAAATAATGCTTCCAAGAGAAAAAAGTACACCTTACATTTTAATTTAAATCTCCAAAGTCCTTGTTACAGATCTGAGTAGGAGTTTTTCTTTTTTTGACAATCAGTTGAGTTCATGTGCATTTAATGTTCTATATTTAAAACAACATGCAACATCCAATTCCTTTATATTTACTAAACTACTGTATATATATATACAGTCTTTTATAAGTATGCTAACATGAACATGTATGATAATAACAGCAAAATAGAAAAATTCCAATAAATAAATAAATAAATAAATAAATAAATAAACAAACAAACAAACAAACAAACAAACAAACATTTTTCTTTGAGAAGTATTTGCCTTATAACACACTGCGACTATTTTTTAAATGTAAAATCTTGTTATAAAACTGTAGTAAAACCATGTCTCAAGCATCAGCCAATGCATTCATAGCCATTTGGTGTAAAAACTTTCTGTAACAGAGCTTTCAGAGGCATTAAACTCTTCAGACACCTGGTTCCTATCACCACCGCTGTGGATGATTCCTACTCAGTAAGTCTCTCTAGAATGCACCATTTCACATCAAGGCACTCGAAATTACATTGTTTGCATCTTTTTTATTTATGTAGATTTTTTTTAAATCATTGGAATTCCTCTTCAGAGATAAATATACAGAACCCAGATTCAAGGCTATTGGTTAATGGCAAAATCATCTGATTACTAAACTAGTAAATGACTAAACTGCATCACCATCTTCTCCAAAAGGTAATAGCAAACTCAATATATTTAACCCTGTTAAGAGTGTTGCTGCAACCTTGTACATTTGCGCTGAGCCTATTCAACCACTGGAGGGCACTCTACACCTAATTTTCTCAGAACTTGAGCCCAGGGAGATGAAATGTGGAAGGGTGCTTTATGCAATATGTGTGAGAATGATAGTTAGTTTCTCCACAATCTCTGCCCCTTTGCCAACTATAATCTTTCCCCATATCGTAGTGGCTGTGGTCGATCAAACCAAGAGAACCAAATGTACAAATATTATCAATCAAGTAGTTTTTATCCTACTGGTTTTTGTATGACTTGAATACACACAATATATAAATGTTTCATGTGCGTTAGTACTGCTGACCTATAGCACCTGACCATCGGACTGATCGAAAGGATTACTACAAAAATCCACATATTGTGAATGAAACATGAAAATGAAATTGCATTCAAATTGAACTGGCAAATAAGTTTGCAATCACAAAAATGTTTAAATGTATCATTTTAAAAAATTATACAATTTATATTTCAGTGGTGTTACCAAATAAGCAATGATTGATAATTAATCGAAGTTAATAGTAAAATAAAACAATACGCTGTTTCGTACTTAAAAAAACCTTGTTGCAATTTTTTTCTTTTTTGCCAATTTTGGATTGCAATTTGTATTTATTTATTTATTTTTATAACAACATAAAATAACAATTATGTATGACCATTAGTGCCAATGTACGCATCACACTACAACACTACCATATTAACCCCTCAAAATCCCAGCCTTTTTGCATACTAAGGCTCACTATTCAGTAACAGTGCAGGGACTCCAATGCAAATAGGTTGAGTTATTCTTAGGTTTTAGATGTTAGTAATAAAACTTTGGCCCTGCCCTTTTAAGGAGTTAACAAAGAATTGCAAAAAAATAGTTGCCATTTGGGATCCTATAAGCTGCAAACAAAATCGTATAGATATTAGATTACCATGAGCCAACGGCATAGCCATAGGTAGGTCTGGACATGTCTACCAAGATTGATCACAGGCCTACTCAATCAAACAGAGAAAGAATATTTATTAATCCAAACTTTCTTAAGATAACAAAACATTGGAGTCATCATAAGTAAGGCATAAATGAACGATAAACATTTTTAAGGCTTGCTGTGGCAGTAAGCTTTAGCCTAGGATGATTAGGTTTGGATTTTTAATTTTGCTGTGTTGTTTTTTCCTTTGCTGGGTCTGATTTTATCTTAGATATGCCATCGTCATAGGCCAAACATTTCTCTGGTGATCAGACGCATGCTTTATAGTGAAGGGCACTGCAGTGTTGGATGTTTATGTGAATCCAGTTTTCTGACTGATTGCTTTTGTTGTATTAGGCCTGACAGCAACCACAGAACTGAGCGATGACAGTTTTTGAAAGAAATAACAAGAAAAAGAGAAGTTCATGAGGTCAGAGCTGCACTGCATGGTTTGACCATGAATATAAAAATATAGAAAAAACCCTTAGAGGCTTTCTAACAGTATATCAGTGCTACAGTAACGGTAATGCAAACGGCTTTTTTTATAGATTGATCACAGACATCTGAAACTTGTAAAAAGTCATGGACAGAGATTCCACCATTTTTTTTTTCATTTCTCACAGCTCATATTCGTAGTCAGTATCTAGAATGTCCAGAAGGCCTAGAGTGACATCTGTTTCTCACAAAATTAGTCTCACATTTTGTAAACGAAACCATGATGGGTTGATTCCACTGTCACTTCTTAATCAAGCTATTCATTGTGCAAGGCCTTTAGTTCAGCTCCTGAAGGCCTAACCAATGGGAAACCTTGGTTGTGTCTACCTAGATATTACAGATTATGTACAGTACAAAAATCCCAATTTTCCACTGGGCATTTCAGTCATATTGTTTTCAATCAAAAGTTAACAATAACAGTAATACTACCGTATTCGCATACTTTAAATATGGCAAACATGGATAAACCATGCAGGGACAAACCATGGTGCATCATGAAGGGGGTGTTTCACACTGTAAAGTCAGACTATACTGGTGTGCATGTAAATGGCACTATATATTAAACAGTCTTCTACACTTCATGTAAACTTGACTTATTCCAGTTGCTGAGTGGCTAAAAATTATGGATGGCTAAATGGAGATTGCTAGACTACTATCTCTGTGATCTTGGGTCTGAAGTGTTTGTCATGGTTTCAGTTCCCCCCACAAAAAAAAAGCGCTGAAATAATCTGTCTAATCTAATGTGAAGGATGTTCAGTGTCATACTTAAAGTACATTACAAAACCATTATATGTCCAACATGCATATGGTAGATGATAAAAATACAGCTATATCAGAACTTGTTAGGTCATCACTCCCCCTAAACCCCACCCCCACCAAACATCCACTGAAGAGGCAATGACTTAGCCAGTGTTGCCATGTGTCCTGCAGACCACTGTGCTACAAAAAGAGCAAACAGGAAATGTTGCAACGACTCTGTGTGCGGCTCTGTGAAAGTCACAGACGTGCTAACGATACATTTAAGAGACAGTTGACATCAGTCCAAGTTGATTCTCTCTCAGCTCCTGTGAGCTGCACGGACATTAGAGTGGGATTAGACTCCAGTGAAGAGCTGCTGAGAGAGCTGTGTACTCAGTGTGGTATACAGGGCTAGTGTAGTGCTGGGTGTGGAGCTGTCAGTGTGCTGTGAACTCAGTGTTGTTTTACTAGTGAGGATGTTGCTGACTTTTTATCTTCTCTTCATTGGGCTTCGTGTTTCTGAAGGTGAGCGTCCAATCTTTTCATTTGTAACTCATGACATAAAAATGTAAACTTACATGTAGAGTATATATATATATCACCTTTTTAGCCACACATTTTTAGCCATTTATGGTCATACTAACCTTTTTGCATGATGTAAAATAAATTATATGCCCAAAAGTATCCAGACCGAACTTCTGATTAGTGAACTGCTTTCTGGCTGATTGCCATTGTTTTGTATCACCATGGGGTGGAAGGGTTGGAATAGGTAGGATGACGACTGCATGGTTGTCACAAATGGGTGACAGCCTGATTGCAGGACATTAGCATGTTTGGACATCATATCTACCAAGTTGGCCTACACACTTTTTCACATCATTGTAAGCCCTTTTAATAATGCCAGAGAGAAACCACAGAACGGAGGGATGAATTCTTGAATAAACATGAAAAATAGAAGTTCATGTGGTCAGAGTTGCATGACATGGCTTTTCCATAAATATCAAAAATAGGAATGTGTTAATGCTAAGGCTTACTAATGGTATATTAGTGCTAGAGTAATGGTGGTGCACATGACTTTTTTTCTAGATTCAACACAGACATTTGAAGCTTGTAGAAGACTTTTCATATTTTTATTTAACTAGCAACATTTATGCCACCAATGTTTTCCAATTTTCACAGCTTGCATTTGTAGTCAGTGGTGTATCTAGTACTTCCAGAAGGCCTAGAGCAACATTTTTTTCACAAAATTAGTCCTACATATTGTAAATAAAAAAAATGATGGGTTGATGTTCCACTGTCACTTCTTTAATAAGCTGACAATTGTGCAAGGCCTTTAGTTTAGCTCCTAAAGGCCTGGCCAATGGGAAAGCTTGGTTGTGCCTACCTAGATATCATAGATTATACACAATACAAAAATTCTGATTGGACAGTTTTCCATTAGGCATTTCAATCATTTTGTTTTCAATCAAAAGTTAACACTGAATTAAGACTATTACTATAGTCTTTGCAAAGTGTAAAGATGGCAAACATGGATAAACTGTGCAGGGAAAAACCTTGGTGAAACATGAAGTGGGTGTTTCACATTGTAGAGATTACATTGCTAGACTACCATCCCTGTGATCTGTGGTTTTTGTCATGGTTTCAGTTCTCATAGTTAAAAAAAAGTGAGAAATAAGTTTGGCTAATCTGATGTGAAGGACGTTCGGCACGGTCATACTGGAAGTGCATTACAAAACCATCATATGTTCAACATGCAAATGGTAGATGGTAAAAATAAGGCTATATCAGAAACTGGTAGATGGTAAAAATAAGGCTATATCAGAAACTGCTAGGCCATCAACTAAAATTGTGATTAACTGCAGAATAGTTTGGATGTCATTCCAGGAGCTTACATCTACTCTTCTTTAGGTTTAGTATACATAAAATTAGCCAGAATAGAGACATTGATAATTTGCTTTGAAGAATGTTCTAAGCTTTTGCCTGAGTTTATTGTTTTTAAAGTGCAGTCATATCAGTGGGTTCAGTGTGTTTAGCTCTACCTTACTCATAAATGTTTCACTCATTTCAAGGTTGCACTCTGGAAAACACTGAAAAAGTACTGAAATTAACAGCATTTAGAGGAGAGTCAGTACTGCTGCCCTGCTACTGCACTGACCTACACACCAAACCTAAGATATTCAGCTGGACCAAACAAAACTCAGAAACAAGCAAATTGGAGGAGATATCCAATAATAGTGGTCAGTACAGAAACAGAGTTCAGCTGTTTGATGGTCACTCTCCAGGAAATCTCTCTCTACTCATATCACACCTGACTGAAGAGGATGGAGGAAGTTACTGGTGTGAAGCTGAAAATAATAAATATGTATACATCAAACTCACCATTGAAGGTAAAATTTTAACATACATTAGTGTGAATGGGGAAAAACATGACTGAAAAGACCTACATTGGTTATTAGTAATTGTTATTAGAAAGTAGTTAGTTCTGGCTTTGATCACATTATAAAAACAAAAACAGTTAAATATATATTTATAGATATATGCAAAAGTTTGGGCACCACTGTTCAAATTACATATTTTTTTAATGAAAAGAAGTTAACATCAACACTGCATGAAACAAACTTAAATATGACATTTTGTTCATTTTAATCCACAGTAAATATTTAGGAGCTGAATTTAACATATTTAAAAAAAAATGTGCATAAGTTTTGGGACCCTTTCTGTGCTTTATTGGTAAAAACTAATGAAAATGTGTAGTTTTTTGAAGAGACTTTCTATTCTTAATTTTGTTTTTTTTAAGAAGCTTCGTTTCTATGAAGAATGCTTATAGTTGAGAATTATAATAGATCATCTTCCATGCACCAAATGATTAAGATCTAATTTTAAGTAATATTCAGGCATGGGAACATTTCAAAAACCTTTGTTTCTTGAAGTAGTTCAATGTTGATTTTAATGTTTTGAATCATTGTCCTGTCATTATGCCCAATCTTTTTGTATATTATTATTTTGATTTGGGGCATCTTCTTCCAGAATTTATTGATTTTTAGTAGAATCTTTCTTCCATTTTCACAACATTTCATGCTCTGCTAGCTTCCAAACAACCCCAAAGCATAACAGATCCACTTTTGTGCTGAGATCACAGTTACGGTTACCTTCTGACGACGCTTCCATGTAGATAATGTTTGTGTAACAATACTGCACTATGTGTCAGCTCAAGGTTTGGAAGGTCCCCGGAATTGTCTACACCTGACTTTGATTAAGGCCTAATGAGTCACATAAGCTCTGAAATGTTTAACAAACACCAGTGGATCAACTGAAAGGGTACCCAAGATGTATTTATTTTTTCTTCAGTATATTAATTCCAGAAAAATAAATGGTAAACAACAAATTGGCTTAAATCAACAAAACATTTTGATCAGGGCTGACCAAACTTTCACATATAACCATATCTCTTGTTTCCATTGAGACAATTTACAATTATCAAGTTTTTTTTTTTTTCTTATTGGTCAGTGCCAATCCTATGTTATTGCCTGACTCTACACTCTCAAAAATAAAGGGACTAAACTGTCACTGGGGTGGTACCCTCAAAGGCACATCTCAGTATGTTTAGTCAGGGAACATAAATGTACCATAATCCATTGAAATTATATTTCCTCAGTTGTATTGACTCCACACACCCACGTCTCGTCTCCAGGCTTTTATTTTATTGTTCTGTTTTACAACATTAGGTTACAGTACTTTTTACCTGGAAAAACTTATTTAAGGTTCACAATTGGACCTTAAAACCGCTGTTGCACCTTTGAGGGAACATTCATATTGTTTGTACCTTGATGAACAAAAAACGTACCTGAACAGAACCTTTATTTCTAACAGTTTATGTTTTAGTGTAACAATAACAGAGTTGCTGTCTTGTCCTATCAAATCCTTTTCTCCCTACAGGGGGCTCAACAAAATCTACTGTAACGGTCAACACCTCAACCAGTCCAACCACAGCATTCTTTCAAAGGCCAGGCACTTTGGTTCCAGTTGAAAGTAAGATGAAACAACCTTTATGTGGAAAGCTATTATTGTCTTCTTCAAATGGTTCCTAATTCATCCCCATTTCTGAATATTCAGTTAATTGCATATTTCGACTCACATACCAATTAATGTATAAATGTGTCCCCACATTTTTTGGTTTGTCACACAAAGGTACTGCCCCTTCTCAAACTACTGTCCCCAGCATGCATTTCTTCATCTTTATTCCAATTCTTTTGCTCCTGCTGGGACTCGGAGGAATCATCTACTGCAGACACAGAGGTACACAGACCATACACAGTCTTTTGAGATGTGTGCGGAATCTATATCTCACTCTGTATGGTTTCATTCTGCAGGACGGAGACGAGGACAGATGGAGAGTCGAGAAAAAAGAGGGACGAGGAGAGAGCAGGAAACACAGGCGAGTTCACATAGGGTGAATAATGGTAAAGTAGAACATGGGGTAAGGTGGGACACTCTTAACCTATATACATTTATGTTTCAGTGATCAAAATCACTGATTTCATCCTGTGGAAATAAGATGTTAAATTGTTGGGGTTCTATGTTTACACCACTTCTGAAGGATTGGCATCAGAGCCAGTTTAAGGGAAGCCTAGTAGCTTCCTGTTTCTCCCATTATATACATCAAACACATGATCACAAAATGCAAGAGGGTGTCAAGCGAGTCCTCAATGAATGAGGAGAATGAAGCTAAGCAGCTAAAAAACAAAACAGTGAACATGTTTCTAGAGATTTGGGAAATTAGGACATTTCATGAAATCAAAAGATGTTTTTCTACAGTAAACAAATTTTGGGTTGATTTAAATCTTTGGCCTTGCCACAAAGCAGAGTCAGGAGACCAGTGTTTGCAGGAATGAATAATTTTATTCAAAGAGCACTCTGTCCATCTCTGCCACCAATGCCCAGTCTCAACAGAAGGGTAGACACACAGCTCTTATACCTTAACATTGACCCCACCCCCCCCAGCAGTCACATCAACTAAATGGCCTAAAAGAACTCATACAAACAAAAAAGTGCCCTGACTCGACTGAACACAAAGAAAGTGCACAAACAAAACTTGAAAGGCTTTTTTTTAAATACTCACTCAAAGAAACAACTGCGAGAGAACCCAGAGTTACTGAGATAAGACAGAAAGAAAATACTATTTACCAGCTCATCAGAGAGATGTGCACATAGCAGCATAGAGCCAAGACTAAAGAGCTAGGTGTGGGAGAATTCTCCTTAAGTAGAGCATCCACAGCTGCACCTAATCAGCCCTAATCAGCCTGAACTGATTCTTTGTCTCCCCCTAGCTGCTGGAGGAAGCCTAGCCCGAGGCCAAGATATTACCCATACATTGAGTTATTTTTAAGTATACTTAAGGCAGCATGTTTGGCTGGCTTTACACTGTGATCTTTACTGCAGCTTACATGAAACTAAATTGCACTTGAGTTGCATAATGTAAAACATCCTGCAACTCACCTGAAATTCAGCCGCAACAGTTGCAAACATCTCAAGTTCATGAAACAGGTTTTATGAAGCAGCCAATCAAAACACTGATACTGCATCACCTGATCATTTCAAACAACTGATTTCACTGGGCCAGTGAAAAAGCAAATAAAACATAAGAAGGTTATTGTATGCTTGAAAAAAAGATCCTCCTGATCTCTTTTTGTATGGTTGCTAGTGTAGGGTGTATCCAGCTAATTTGATAAGTAATGTAGTCAGATGTTTTGCATGCAAGTTGCACGGTCAAGTTGCACAAAAATAAAATTGCATGCAACTCACAGCATGCAACTTCTTGCATGAAAAGGTCACCGTGCAAGGCCAGCCTTGGGCGGTAGTTCATTGTAATGTAATTCGTTTGTAGTTTAAATATACTGCAACTTTAAATAATTGTGTATACTAACATTTGTGTTCTCTCTGCAGGATCAGGTGACGTACTCTACAGTAGTCCACAGTAACAGAACCAGCTCACCCACAGTGATCGACACTGGAAATGAGACGGAATATGTCACCATCAGACTGAATTAATAACACTCTCTCAAATGGCTTCAGTGTCTGTTATTTTTTATGGTGTCATTATTAAATTTTGTCACAAATTCAAATAGATTCAAATAGATCTGAAAGTAATTTGTTAATCTTTAATTTATTATAAAATAATAGAAAAAAGCAGACATATATAAACATATGCAAACTTTATTAAGAAATAATGAGTAAATTTCTGGTTAGTACATGATTTGTTAATTATGTAGTAGAAGCTCATTCGTTCATTGTGAAGTAAGAGCGTACATGTCTTTTATAAAGTAATGTGAATATATTAATTAATGATAAATAACTCGTTGTTCTGACCCACTTTCATCCATTTGTCATTTATTTTCTTTCCTCATTCCTCCCATAGAGTCGCATTCATTTTCGTCACCACACAAACTCTATTACTTCTTTGCCCTCCAGCTATCAAACTGCATGTGCTCATTCAGGGTGTCTCTAATCCGTAGCCATACTGACCCACACTCCTCTATGTGTAAGTTGTTTCATCCCTCATTCCTCTCATAGACTCCCATTCATTTTCAACAACACATAGCTACTGCTTGGCAACTCCCTACCAACGACTAAATAAACACCCCATACACCATGACAACTGTGTAAAAAGACTGCGTAAAAAAACTGGTAAAAAGAACCTCCGCTGTAAAGTGTGTGCGGCTCAAATATAACCAATTTATTTACTTTTCAAAATGACCAGTTAAGTTTTAGCCCAAAACCTTCTCAAAACCAGTGTTAAAGAGTTTTTCAAGAATTAGGCAGTGTATTCATAACCTTGTGAGAGGGAAGTTTTAGAGACATTAAACACTTTAGATATCTGGTTCCTATCACAATGCTCCCTTGGTAAGTTTCTATAGAATGAACCATTTCACAGCGAACCCCTCTGAATGACCTTGTTTACATTTAAACCTTGCAATTATGCAGAAATTTTGGAAAATGTCTAGAGTTCCCCTTTAAAATAATATGGGGTGTTAACACAGAACCAAGTTCTTCTTTACAGGTGTGGATTTGCTAACTGCCTCTTTACTTGTCATTTAAGCTGTGTAAAAACTACAGCTTTGACGACTTTCGTAATAAGAATATACACATATAAATATGCAAATATAAATAATCAAGATAATAACTGAATACATTGCTATTATAACGACATACAACTTTGCCTGCAACTGATGACTTTGCTGGTGGCAGAAACCAATCTGGCTACTGTAGGTCAGCAATCTGTCTCACATGAAGTCAGATGAAAATGGATGAGCAGATTCTAGAACGAATGAGAAGCAGTGCTGAACTGATTTTGGAACTTTATCTTGACTCACATCTTGCACCTTTGAGACTTGAGACTCAACTAGGACCAGATACCTCATGCCTGAAACTCAACTCAGACTCCCAACTCGAGACTCGAGCCTTGGAACCGAACTTTGTGTTTGACCTCACACCACCGTCCACTCCTGACACTCAGGCTTCCCTAAATTGTTGCATAAACAATGTTATATACTATTATAGCATCAGCAAACTAAAGGCATAGACCACACTGACACTGGATTACCATGTGACCACATCTCATTACTACACAAAGGACAGAGAGGGAACTAGTGAAACTAGTTAGTGAAAGGGGTATCAGTTCTTGGAAAAGCATGAAATCACACGTTACCAGAACTGAGTGACTTGGTTTTTGTTTACACATTCAAAGCTATATATGGAACACTGACTTTATCAGTTGGACTATGCTTAGGTCTGTGATGGGTCATCATTGTGGTTAAGTGAAAGGGTTGCATCCCAATAACAGAGTTTGGCTCATGAGAATGTTTAATGGGTTGTACCTGTAAAAAATGCATTTTTAAAATGATCACACCTGATGATCGACCAGAATGACTGGTACACAGCATAAGCTGAAAATTATACACTGATAGACTTTGCCTTCACGGTATGAGGATGAGTGCTGAGTTTAGTAGCAAATACCATAATAAACACACAATACAGCATTGAGGTCAGTGTTGCATTACAACCTTTACTGTTGCAGCACCTCAGTATTTTAGAGAAGGAGAAATGGAGGGTAAGGAAAAGAGTTAATAACTTTTTGTTAGTCAGCTATTTCTTTTCTTCCTCATGTTCATACTGTCATCTGAAGCAGATACTCAACTTCTCCCCTTAACCCCTTCCCAAAATAAAGTGTGGGTGTTTGCTGCAAAATGATGCAGAACAAAAGAGGAAATAGAAAGTGTTGTCATGTCTCAGATTACACCATGGCGCTATGTGTGGTTTTCTACGTCTGATGAAGGTGTTGACGAAACCATTAAAACATAGAATAGTTCTACTGAAGCTGATTATCTCCCAGCTGCTGTGAGCGGCACAGACATTAGAGTGGGTTAGACTCCAGCGAAGAGCTGCTGAGAGAGCTGTGTACTCAGTGTGGTATACAGGGCTAGTGCAGTGCTGGGTGTGGAGCTGTCAGTGTGCTGTGAACTCAGTGTTGTTTTACTAGTGAGGATGTTGCTGACTTTTTATCTTCTCTTCATTGGGCTTCACGTCTCTGAAGGTGAGTACTTCTTTACTTTTTAAGCTTCTTATGGTCAGTTTTCTGGACAGAGATGAGAGTAATTATGGACTACAGTGTAACAGATGAGATGAGGAAGGATATGTGTGTGAGTGAATTATTTTGGGGAAGCTATTTGAGGTCAGCCTCAGCAAAGAAATCCTAATTCAGGAGACAGGTTGTGACAGAACCCCCCCCTCCCCCACTAAAGCACAGCTCAAGAAGTACAACGGAACAGGGGGCACACACCAAATGAACCTGATGGGGACTGGCCAAGAGGCTTCTATGAGACAGAATCTGTAACTTTACAAAATTTCAAAATTTCAAAAATTACTGAGCCTGGGTCAGGGAGAGGTCCAAGTACAGAGCCTGAGGGTGCTCCATCAGCCACAGAGGCCAGCTGTGCAGGAGACTGGGAGACCAGCACAGGAACATGATGGGGAGCTGGCACTGCAGGAGCAGGAGGGGCAGTTTGTGATGTAGTCTAGAATCTAGATTTTTCCCATTTATACGGAGATATATTTATACAGTATATATATATATATATATATTTATACAGTATATATATATATATATATATATATATATATATATATATATATATATATATATTTTCAACACTGTTGGTAGTGTTGAAACTTTAGTGTTAATGACATTAAACATTCTTCAACACTGAAAGTTTTAACACTGGAATTTGAGATCAGATGATCAGTTGAGATTAGTTTAAATTTAATATTACAAGGCTGTAAGTGAGATCAGCTTTAATTTACTATATTTACAGAAACTGAGACCTCGAGTGTTCTATTGCTTTTATACAACAGTTAAATAAATACAGTAAGAAGTAAATAAATTGGGTCATGAACGCGGCATTTAATATGCTTTAATGTTCCACCAAATTATAGTTCCTTAACAAGCAGCTTGTTGCTACATCAGAGTAACGAACTCCGCTCACTCACTAGTAAGTACAATGCCTGTATAGCCATATTTACTATGCATTATGAACCGTTACCAAACTGTTCATAATACTTTATGTGTGAATTACAGTGTGTTATGAATGTCTTCATAGACATGTCATACATTCTTTTAGTAATCTTATCAACCTAAAAAATAAGGTTCTACAGGCTGCACTCTGTCAAACTATCACAGCATATACAGGAGGGTCAGTACTGCTGCCCTGCTGAGATAATATGGATTATGTGATTCATCGTTAGATGTTTTTTGCAGCTTCTCCACAGTCTCCGCCATTCGTCCCCTTTGCCTTGGTGACTGTGATCTTCCTCCACATTATAGTAGCTGTGGTTTATCACACTAAGAGAAACAAAGGTAGAAACAATCAACGCATTGTGTACAAACTAATATTCCTGTTTTCTTTATTGTGTGAATTCAATCCTACTTTCTCAACAGCTCAGTCAGATCCTGCCAGAGTTCTCTACAGCACTTCTGATGGAGAGGGAGTGGTCAGTCTGGAGTGGTGCAGTCCTGCAACACAGGCATGAACAATTAGAAGCCAAAACATCTCAGCATCCTAAATAACTAATTCATATTTCCACATGTCCTTGAAATTGCCCCCTGATTCTGTCCATATGGATCCCAAACCATAATAACCATCTGTTGAACTTTTCATAATGTTCTGTTTGTCATACATAAAATCATATGCAAAAGTTTGGGCACCTCAGTGAAATTTAAAGCTTTGTTGATTTTGTAACTGAAAATAAGATAACACATCCATAACACATCCTCTACAGACAACACATTTCTGCACAGTTAGTATTTCTTCACTGAATTTACCATATTGTTTTTTTTTCAACAAGTTGTGTGTTGGGGGGTGGGGATGGGGGTCGGGGTATCTAGATGTTTCTGATAAACTGGCTATGGCATGCGTCCATCCCCCAGGACTTGATGATGGCCACGAGAGGCGTCAAGAAGGCAGGACCCGAACTCAAAGCAAGGACAAAGCCTGGAGAGGACGAAGGGCTCCGCCTTCTGTTCCACTACACCTGCACTTTCAACCTAGGTGGCCTAGCTGCAGAGCCACAGTGGTGTTGGGGAGGCAGAGAAACGAGTACTCTGAGGCTAACTGAGGCTGATCTGGCTGGCAGCATGAGTGCCTCTTAAAAAGAGCAGATAGAGAACAGAGAAGAGTGCAAGGGACGAGCAGCAGAGACCGAGTGAAGAGCTGAAGAGCTGAAGATCTCAAGCGAGAAAAGGACTGAAAAGTCTAGCTTTAAAGAGCAAAGAAAAGTGCCCAGCAGAGGTTTTAGTTTTGGAGAAAAGGACTGTAAAATCTAGTTTGAAGCCACTGAATAGTGGCCAGCTTTGGTTGTGGTTTTGAGTGCTTCGTTTGGTTGTTTGAAGTGAAAAGCCTCCAGTGTCATTCCTGAGCCCGGGGTAGGACAAGCTGTGTTACGGTGGTGCAGAAGCCTGGGAAAAGGGCGCCAACACACGAGGGAGTCTCCACAGCGGAAGAGGAGGCCATCTAGACCCTTGACCACCTGCACCTGGCTGGCTGGCGGAAGCAGCAGGCTTCTTCTCATGATGCTGAAAAGCAATGGAAGCAGCTTGAAGAGCAGCAGGTGGCGACCGGTCAGATGGTCAGGAGCCTGCTGGCGGAGCAGCAAACCTGTTTGTGCTTGGGGGCAGGAGCCCCCCTCTCACCCCCTCTAAAGCCTCCAGTCTCATCTCCGAGGAGGACCAGCACCTTCTATCCCCCTCCTGAGAGGGCTCTGAGCTCGACTCACTTCTCCTCCCCTTCCTGTTCGCAAAGACATCCCTGAGGCCCCACCGGCTCTCGAAGATGTTACTGAAGCCCTGACATCCCACCCTGTCCTGGGTCTTCCTCCTGGGGGATGTTGGCTCGATTTGGGTGATGGGGGTATATGGCATGTGCTCTTCCCCTGGACCCCGATGATGGCCGTGAGAGATGGTCATTTTTATTACTTTTCTGTAAATCTTGTAGATCATGGTTGTTTTAATGTCTTCGTGTATAAAGCAGTGGTTTGCACACGGTGAAGTTTGATGGCACATAATAAAGGAATCTATCAATCTTGAATAAATCGAGTTTACTGTGTTTATTGATTGAGCAGTGCTCTTTCGCAGTGTGATCTGTTGAAACTGATGTCAGATATAGAACACATCAAAAAGATAATGTGAACAAGCAAACAACAAATTCAGATTTAGGCACTGAATCAGAAATGGAGCACTTTAAGCTGCAGACTGAATGAGATTTTAGGCCTAAAAATTAAATTCAGATACAAACATGGATATGAGCAGAATTTTTGGAGATTTGAGGGAGATTATTACAAAATTTATGAACATTAAAATCTTTGTGTAATCTGTCCTTAAACCATATTAATAAAGGCACGTGAGTTAAACAGTAATATACATTGATTAGCTGTAACATTAAGACCACCTACTTTTATCTACACTCACTGTCCATTTTATCAGCTCCACTTACTATATAGGTGCACTTTGTAGTTCTACAATTACAGACTGTAGTTCATCTGTTTCTTTGAATACTTTTACTCATTCACCCTGTTCTTCAGTGGTCAGGACCCCCACAGGACCCCCTCAGGACCCCCACTGAGCAGGTATTATTTGGGTGGTGGATCATTCTCAGCACTGCAGTAACACTGACGTGGTGGTGGTGTGTTAGTGTGTGTTGCGCTGGTCTGAGTGGATCAGACACAGCAGTGCTGCTGGAGTTTTTAAACACCTCAGTGTCACTGCTGGACTGAGAATAGTCCACCAACCAAAAATATCCAGTTGACAATGTCCTGTGACCACTGATGAAGGACAAGAGAATGTTATGTTGTCCTATCTAGTTTGCGTCATGTGCATCTTTTGTTCTCTGTATTTATTTATACATTGTCATGTATCTGCACTTTATATAGTCCTGTGTAATGTCCTACTGTTGTGTGTTGCACCAAGAGGCCTGAAGAATGACATTTTGCACCAATGTATGTAATTTATATTGGCATGACAATAAAGATCACTTGATTTGACTTGAGAGAAACAGTGTAAAGGCAACAGACTCTACATATTCTCCTGAGACTGCTTAAACACAGAGCAGACTGCCTTAAAGGACCAGCTGTATCTTATTTCTAATGTCCACTCTTTCCTCTAAAGTGGACAACTTCCACCCATAATCCCCACCCCCACCCCACACCCACTGCAGATGTAGTAACTTGGTCAGTGTGGGTTTGTGTACTGTGAAACAATGCACTACAAAAGAGGAAATGGCAAGTGTTGCAGCGATTCAGAGAAGACCATGTCACTGTGGGCACTTCTGCAAGGGGATGCATGAGGAGAGGAAAAAAGAGACCACTGTGCCTATGAGGACCTGGAGCACCCCGAAACTGTCGCTGTCCGAGGTGCTGAAAACCTTCCCTGCATGCAGGCCAAAGCACAGACATTTAGGGGGCAGGTGCACAATAGAAAAGAGGCAACATGAACATGAATGAAACCTTATTTTACTTTACAGTATTCTGCAAGTGTTCTTATTAAGAGACGGAAAGAAATCATTTTTCACCAAATGTCGAGTTAACAAAAAACAAAAACACTAGCTTTACACCCCAAAGTGGGATTTGAAGCCCACTCTCCAGCAAACAAAACTAACATTTCCCACTATACTGTCTAATTGGTATGAAATGAAGAGTTATAACTGTATTTAAGAACTGTGCACAGCATAAAGGCCTGTCTTATACACTAACAAAAATTTGGTTTAGCAGGTTATTTGGACCTGTACCTGCCCACATTGACCAACAACCTGTATTCCTGGGCCAGGCTAAACCTCATCTCGCTAAAAGGGATTTTGAAGAACGGCCATATGAAACACAATTATTACACATGCCGACCAAAATATCCCTTATACAAGTGCAGGGGGTCATGAACCCCTTGGGGTCTATCTGTGGACGTGCCTGCCTTTATGCGAGATTAGCACTGCTGTTTTGGAGTTTTTGTGCCCATCTTGGAAAAAGAGCGAAGCCTTTAGAGTTCAAAAACAAACAGCATTAAAAACCACTCAGCAACACCGATGCCCCTACTAAAACATCTTCACTGCTCTGGAAAAGTGACTGAAAAGCTGAGATGTGAACTCAATCAGCGACTCTGGCTAGAGTCTGTAACCCAATTCACATGTTGCTCTGACTGACTCGAATCGAACGCATGCTAAACTGATTTGAAACTCAACTCAGCCACACGCTAAATTGACTTGTGACGCGCACCTGACTGACTCATGACTTGAGTCTGAATCTCACTGAACTGTGCATGTAACTCGACTACGACCAGGGCACTTCAACATTCCAGTCCAGCTCGTGCTTGCCTTATCTCATAGTGGCAGAAAAGTCAAAACTAGCTCTGGCTCTGGAGGTAATTATGGGAGCAGTAATTCCTGTAATGCTGTTCACTTTGCAGCTCGCAGCAGTGTTAGGTTGATGTGACTTTGAAGTACTAGGGATGCATCAATACAATTTTTTCATACCTTACTGAGTGACCTACTCAGAACTAAGTAGTTGTTAGCGTAAATGAGTACAGTGTACCTTAACAGTTAAATCATTCACTCTAGCTGATTTTAAATAAGGTGCATTTGCTGGCTATGCTACATTAGTTACCTTGTACCGCATCTGTACAGCTGTAAGTAAAGTACATTTCCTAGATTTGTTCCCCTGCTCCTCATCTGTCTCTTTCAACAACAGTTTCTGTAGCACAGTGACGGCAGGAATCCAAGGCTAACGCATCTGAGGAGCTCACTTTTTGTGTCGATCTTTTGTTTGGCTTGTTGAGCTGTAGTCGAATGTCCTCTAAAGCCAGACATACGCTGTGCGATTTTAGAAATCTTGTTTTTTGGTGACTCACATTTTATGTTTAAAGAGTCCACTGTGTACAGACAAAACCCTTGATTTATACACTTACACTGTACAAAAATGCCAGGTACGATTGACCTGCTACATGAAATGTACCCTTTACAGACAGCTCTGTCTATAAACAGTTTCAAATAAAGCTGTTTCTTTCAAAATAAGACAATGCATGTCTCAGTACCAAGCAAAAAACTGAGCTACAGCAGCTCAACTAACCACACTGTACACTGAAAAATACATGGTAGAACTATATGGTCTCTCTATATCCTATTTTACAATGATAGTTTAAAATATCACCATATTAAGATTTATATCTTACAGTTCTATTCAATCAAACAGAGTAAACACAGCATATATGGACTTATGGACAGTAGCAAATTTTGTTTTGGTAGCCTATGTGTCCACCTGTATAGGAAAGTGATTATGATTCCATGGGTTTAAAAATGGACTAAAATTGCACTGTCTGTCTTGTGAGATGTGTAAAGTGACCAACAACTTTATGTCTGAACACCAGGGAGTCAGTTAACACTTCTCTGTATGAGCAGACCCTCATTCACTGGATTTCTTCATTAGCATAGCAGCGAATATCAGACTTATATCTAATGGTATCAGCTGGTATCGGATGTTGGTATCAGCACATTTTTGTAAGTGCGAGTATAAGTAAATGAACATGGTATCGGGCCAATACCTGACACCAATGTTGGTATTAGTGCATCCCTACAAATAACCAGCTGTTACTGGAAAAAACATCTGTCTCAAGATCAAAACAAAGCACTACTTGCAGTAAATGCGGTGCTTAAAGTGAAGGGCTCAAACTATCAATACTTAATTTACCTTTAGTTGTCAGCTAATCTAGCCAAGGTTTATGAAGGTTACTGATCACATTCCTTTAAATCTTAAACTTCAGCTAGATTAGCTATTACTATAGCTATCATACTTAGAAACTACGGACTAACCAACTGTTTCAAGTTGTTTTGCCCCTTTATTTGAAGCAGCAAAGGTACTGCATGTAGTGCTTCAGTTCTGTCCATCAGCCTGAAGGTTTTTTGTATCTTACAGTTAGACTTAGACTCAAACTCACACATCAGAGATGTATGACCAGACTCACACCCAAAGGCTCCAGACTTGATTCAGACCTGCACCCCAGAGACTCGAGACTCAACTCAGACTCGCACCCCAGATCTAACATAACATAACTCGCTTCCCAGAGACTTAAAACTCACTGCCAACTCAGATTCTCAAAAACATACTTGGGACTCAACTTTGTGTTCTGACCTCAAACCACCATCCACTCCTGACACTCAGGCTTCCATAAATCGTTGCATAAATAATGCTACAGCTTTTATATACTATTGTAATATCAACACACTAAAGCATGGACCACATTGACACTGAATTGCCATGTGATCACTTCTTTTTACCACACGAGAAACAAAAAGAAGAACTAGTAAAACCACTGAATGGAGGGATGTCAGTTTTTAGAAAATCACATGTTACCAAACTGGCTGACAAGGTTTCAGTTTACGTATTCAAAGCTATATATGGAAACCTGAGTTTATTAGTTGGACTGAGCTTATTTAAAAAGAAGTCATGTGGTCTGCAGTCATTGTGGTTAAGTTAAAGGGCTGCTTTCCAAACATGGATTTTGTCTTATGGGAATGTGTAATGGGTTATACCTGTTAAAAAGACCTTTTTATAATCATCATAATGATAAAATGATTTGTTTAAGGAGTGATGGTCATGAAATTTACACTGCTAGACTTTGCCATGGCCACCTGAGGATGAGTGCTGAGTGTGGTAGCAAATACCATAATAAACACACAATGCAGCAGTGAGGTCAGTGTTGCATTACAACCTTTATTGTTGCAGCACTACAGTAGTATAAAGAATAGTCAAAGAGAGAAGAAGAAGTAAAAAGTAAACTTCTCCTCCTAACCCCCAAAATTGTGGCCTCCTGTACTGTGAAATGATGCAGAACAAAAGAGGAAATAGAAAGTGTTGTCATGTCTCAGATGACACCATAGCACTATGTGTGGTTTTCTATGTCAGAGTGTTGACGAAGCCATTAAAAGACGGAACATTTCTGCTGAAGCTGATTCTCTCCCAGCTCCTGTGAGCTGCACGGACATTAGAGTGGGTTAGACTCCAGTGAAGAGCTGCTGAGAGAGCTGTGTACTCAGTGTGGTATACAGGGCTAGTGTAGTGCTGGGTGTGGAGCTGTCAGTGTGCTGTGAACTCAGTGTTGTTTTACTAGTGAGGATGTTGCTGACTTTTTATCTTCTCTTCATCGGGCTTCACGTCTCTGAAGGTGAGGACTTCTTTATTTACTTTTTAAGCTTCTTATGGTCAGTTTTCTGGGCTGAGATGAGCCTAGTTATGGACTACACTGTCCTCTCAAAATCTGTATGCCGCAAACAAGATGAAGCAGGATGTATGTGTGAATGAGTCCAGAAAATGAGCTGCCCATGATGCCCTGGAGACTGGTCAAGAAGCAGCTGTGGTATCTGAGACAGAGGGACAGAATCTGTAACATTACTGAGCCAGGGGCAGGGAGAGGGTAGGGGCAGATCCTGGGTCAGGGAGAGCATCGGTGGCAGAGCCCAAGGGTGCTGGGTCAGCCATAGAGGCCAGCTGAGCAGAAGACTAGGAGACAAGCACAGGAACGAGACAGGGAACTAACACTAGAGGAGTCTGTGACATAATCTAGAACAAGACTTAGTCTCTGTCCAGGAATATAAAACCATGAAGTTTAAAATGTTCATTTCACATGTTTTAATTCATCTGTACAAAATTTGCTAGAATATTTTAGAACTGGAAACTGTTATTTGTATATTGTAATAGATTTGTCTTATTTATATGGAGATGGTTTGGTAGGATGATTTTTTTTAAAGAAAATATATTGGTCTCCCTTTTGACTTTGATTTTATTTTGAATTTGCTTATTTGAATTAAAAACAATGTTTCATGTATTTTAAAACTATAATATATAGAATATGAGACAATGGGAGCCTGTGATTAACCTGATCTTACTGATGTGCGTTTCTAAAGGCTGCGTTCTGGAAAACAGGGGTGGAATATTGCCTATCACAGCACGTACAGGAGAGTCAGTACTGCTGCCCTGCTACTGCACTGACCGCATCTCATCTGACACATTCAGCTGGGAGAAACAGAACACAAACACAGATACATGGGAAGAGATATCCAGCGATAAGGACCAGCACAGAAACAGAGTTCAGCTGGTTAATGGTCACTCTCCAGGAAATCTCTCTCTACTCATATCAGACCTGACTGAAGAGGATGAGGGAGATTACAGGTGTGATGTTGAAGGGAGTGGATACACAGACATCAGACTCACTGTTAAAGGTAAAACACTATATGAACTTTATTTCTAGTGCAATGCAAATCTCAGAACTACATTCAACCAAACTAAAATAAAGCAGCTAAATTGAATTTTAAATTCTAAATCTATTTTGCATAATGAAACAAAACTCTGTAGATATCTGAGTTTTCCCTCTTCACAGTGCAGAAAGACTACATTTACTCAGTGGCATCATGGCACAGAAAACTGCTAAATCTCACACATAATCTCATTTTCCCACTGTGTGTGTGTGTGTGTGTGTTTGTGGTTTTTGTAAAAGAAAATATATTTTATGACTGTCGGATCATAAAATACCCTGGTGGTGTACAGCTTTAATAGAAATATGAACAAAAGCACTGTTTCACTATTCAAAGACATTAGAGTGTGGTCACTTCAGAGAAGTCCTGCTGAGAGTGCTCTGTGGTGAGGGTGTGCATACAGTAGTACTAGTAGTAGAATTTTCTTTTTCTTCTTTCTCATGAAATGTAAATTTAAGTGCTAAAAATTATTTAAGGTTTTTTATTTGCAAATCCAGACTTCCAGATAATTTCCAGATCATTTTCTTTTTTTTGTCTAACCATTTTGGAGATGGAAGCTTTTGTTCTGACAGAAGCATTATGTTATTTATCTGCCCAAATCCAGTTTTATATTGAATATTTAGCAACTGTTTTATTTGTTATTGTTGTCGTTGTTGCAATTGTTTGCTTTTGGCATTTGTAACATTACTTTCCCTTTCTTTACTTTACTGATATGTGTTTCTACAGGTTGCTTTCTGGAAAAGACTGAAACAACCCAGAATATCACAGCACATAGAGGAGAGTCTGCACTGCTTTCCTGCTACTGCACTGGCCTACTCACCAAACCTGAGACATTCACCTGGAGGAAACAAAACACAAACACAAAAACATATGAAGAGATATCCAGTGAGAGTGGTCAGTACAGAAACAGAGTTCAGCTGTTTAATGGTCACTCTCCAGGAAATCTCTCTCTACTCATATCACACCTGACTGAAGAGGATGGAGGAGTTTACCTGTGTGAACTCACAGGATATAAACGCACATACATCAAACTTACTGTTGAAGGTAAAACACTGTTATGATTGGCAGAAAAATCACATTACATATTGTTTAAATGTTCAATTCACACTTTAAGGGTTTATTTTAACACTACAACACTGTTTTTAGTATTAAATTGTCAGTGTTAATGACACTAAACAGTGTTAAAAGAACATTTGTGTTGTTCATATTTAACACTTTGGAGCATTTAACTCTCCTGTTGTTTCTTTTCCAACTACAGAATCTACAGTGAGCTGTTTGCTGATGTTCTGTTTCTGCTCTGATTATCAAACCTTTTCTCTCTACAGAGGGTCCACCTAAAACAACGACATCTACTGCAACCACAAGTTCATTTCAAATGACTATTAGTAAGTACAGCTTTCTCCAGTTTTGTATTTTCACTGGAATGATTGATCTGGTCTCTCAACATTCTGCAAAATAGTAAGAAGTCAGTTTAATTCAGAATTTACAGCTCTCCAAACAGAAGATCAAGGGAAATATTGCTCGGTTTAATATCTAAATTCCCTATATGTTAATGCTGCATTTAATCACCCTTTTCAAGCACATCAAACGCACATTTATAATGCTATATAAGGCATTATGTACTGAAATGAAATTTCCTAAACATTTAAAAGTCATTCATAAAAATATCACTAGCATACTAGCATAAACCTTTATGAAGTGTTATAGGGTGTTACAGCAAAAGTTCTTATAAACAGATATTATCTTACTTTATGAAGTCATATACTCTTGCTTTATAAAGTGTTATGTATGTTATTATCAATAAGCCTATGCACTCTATCCTAAGACATTTAGCACTTCATAAATGCCTGTATAACCATGTTTACAATGCATTATGAATTGTTACCATATAATACCATATCATTATATACCATGCCATTACATACCATATAATGTCTTATGTGTGAATTATAATGTGTTATGAATGTCTTTATAGGTTATTTTAGTAATCTTATCAACCTAATCAAGAAGTTTTGGTAACACTTTCTATGAATGTCGCATTTGTAAGTATCTATAAACACATGTATAATATGTTATAATGTATTCATAAGACATTATAAATGTGGTTATAAATATTTATAAAAAAGAATTACACTGAATTACACTTTATAGCCATGTTTATTATACATTATGAATTGTTAATATAATGCATTAGAAATAGTGTTAATAACATGTTATAATGTCAGTGCCAAAGAAGTCAGTCCCAGCTTGGAGAGCGTAAAGTAAAAACAAATACCAAGCTAACGGTGGTGTAAATTGACTTTCCCACATTGGGTAAAACACTGATGGCAGCTCTAGTTTAAACTCTGACATTTGAAGCCTGTAATGTGCTTTATTGTGAATGTTTTAGTGTTTCAGTAAATCCTTCAGTAAATACTTCAACTTGAAGCCTCACTCTGAACACTGGAGGAGGCTTTAGTACAGTACGCTTCACTTTACTTAGAGCGGACAAATACGACTTATGAGCTCTTATAATTTGTTATGATCAGTACTTATAATGTATTATGTTAACAATTCATAATGCATAATAAACATGGCTATAACGTGTAATGCATTTTTATAAATATTTATAGCTATGTTTATAATGTCTTATGAATGCATTATAACATGTTATGAATGTGTTTATAGATGCTTACAAAGGTGACGTTCATAGAAAGTGTTACCGAAGTTTCAGTGTCAATGTCATAATCATGTTTATAATGAATGCATTATAACACATTATAAATGTGCTTATAGATACTTACAAACATTCATAGAAAGTGTTACCGAAGTTTCTACTGCACTCTGGCAAAGACTGAAAGACTACTAAGTATCACAGCACATATGGAAGGGTCAGTATTGCTGCCCTGCAGAGATAATTAGATGTTTTTTTGCAGCTTCTCCACAGTCTCTACCCTTCGTCCCCTTCGCCTTGGTGACTGTGATCTTTCTCCACATTATAGTAGCTGTGGTTTATCACACCAAGAGAAACAAAGGTACAAACAATCAAAGCACCGTGTACAAACTAAAATTCCTGTTTTCTTTGTTGTGTGAATTCAATTCTACTTTCTCAACAGCTCAGTCAGATCCTGCCAGAGTTCACTACAGCATTGCTGATGGAGATGGAGTGGTCAGTCTGGAGTAGTGCAGTCCTGCAAAACTGGTATGGATTCATCATGGACAATTAGCAGGCAAAATATCTCAACATGTTATATGATTATTTCATATTGCCATATGTTCATGAAATTGCCCCCTGATTCTGTCCATATAAAGCCTAAACCATAATAACCATCTGTTGAACCTTTCATGATGTTCTTGTTGTTATACATAAAATCATATACAAATGTTTTGGCACCTCACTGAAATATAAGCTTTATTGATTTTCTAAGAGAGAATAAGTTAACACATCCTCTACAGAGAACAGGCTTCTGTGGGGATGGGTGTTGGGGTTTCTACGTGCTTCTGATAAACTGGCCAAATGTTTGTGGAAATAAATTCTGTCCTAAAATGTTCTATTTATTTGTATTTCATATTAAGTGCTTTTTAAATAAAAGCTGTTATTAAAAACAGTTTCTTTTGGGTACTGCAATAATGGCTAATGTTTGAAGATGTGTGTGTAAAATGAAGTTATTTTGTAGCTTTTCAGCTGTACATTTCATATCCCTTGTTAGCTATTTGCAGTGTTTCAAATCTGCCCCTTTATTAATTTATTTTTACCTTTCGTTTACATTGTGTATTGATAAAAGTCTGATTGAAAGAAAATGAATTCAATAATCACACATTTGAATCAAAGCAATATTTTTTTTTCAGGGTGAACAGAATCAGACGTATCAGAGTATCTAGTAATACTTAATTTGGAGTGGTCCTTTGTGGATGATTAATAAACTCTTAAAAGATTATCAGTAAAACATCAACAATATCAGTGAAGTAGCAGCAGTGAAGCATCTGAATATATTGAAGTAAATATCTTGTAGATGTTCTGTTGAGACTTTATTTACATTAAGTAGATGTGTTGTTACTTCCATTATGCTAAACCCAACCTTACCCAACACCTAACCCTGGCTGTAATCCTAACCTTAACCTTAATCTCAACCCAGAACCTAATCCTAAATCTAATATGTTTCTGGCATGTTACTGAGAGTGTGTTGAGTGTTTGTTTCACCTAAAAGGACCACTCAAAGTAAATTGTCACCAAGAACCTACATGATCAGATTCACATCTGGTTAGACCATGTGTACATTTGTAGAACCCTTTGAAGTCTGTAATGTGTAGAACATTGATCAAAGTTTCAATTCTGATTTGGGCCATTTTCAAATGTGGAACTGAAATCTGACAGGTATCCAATATGTGGCAATACAGCCTCTTACAGCACTGTCAGATTGGCTTTTACACCAATCCAACTCAATCTTCATCTGAACTTCACATGCAGTAACACATGCTTTACAGCAATGTCATTAAAACACCTGTTACCATGGTTACGCTTCACATCTTCACATTACACAAACTATAAAAGTTATTGAAAATCAATCTTGTTCCAAGGATATTTTAGAGACAAAAGGGAGAAACAAAAATGACAAAGGAGTTTCACACGGATCAAGAATCTTTATCCTGTATCACCATTTTAATAAGATGACCAACACAAACAGTGTAGCAAGAGATGAGCTGCTGTCTCTGACTTTACATCTACAACATGGACCAACAAGGTAGGAATGTCTATTAGAGTGGACAGTAAGTGGACACTGTTTAAAAATTCCAGCAGCACTGCTGTGTCTGACCAGTGCAACACACGTTAACACACCACCACCACATCAGTGTCACTGCAGTGCTGAGAATGTTATGTTGTTCTATCTAGTTAGAGTTGTGCATTTTTGGTCTGTATATTTATTTTTATATTGTCCTGTATCTGCACTGCTGCACTTTATATAGTCCTGTGTAATGTCCTGCTGTTATGTGTTGCACCATGAGGCCAGAAGAATGACATTTTGCACCAATGAATATAAGTTGTATTATGGAATGACAATAAAGATCACTTGATTTGACTTGAAAGATACAGTGTGAAGTTAATCAAACTCTACATATTCTCCTGAGACTGCTTAAACACAGAGCAGACTGCCTTAAAGGACCAGCTGTATCTTATTTCTAATGCCCACTCTGTCTTCTAAAGTGGACACTCAACTTCCACCCATAATCTCCACCCCCACCCCACACCCACTGCAGATGTAGCAACTTGGCCAGTGTGGGTTTGTGTACTGTGAAACGATGCACTACAAAAGAGGAAATGGCAAGTGTTGCAGCGATCCAGAGAAGACTGTGTCACTGTGGGCACTTCTGCAAGAGGCTGGGGATGAATACTTCATAGAGGTGAGGCATGAAGAGAGAAAAAAAGGGACCACTGTACCTATGAGGACCTGGAGCACCCTGAAACTGTCGCTGTCCGAGGTGCTAGAAAACCTTCCCTGCATGCAGGCCAAAGCACAGACATTTAGGGGGCAGGTGCACAATAGAAAAGAGGCAACATGAACATGAATGAAACCTTATTTTACTTTACAGTATTCTGCAAGTGTTCTTATAAAGAGATGGAAAGAAATCATTTTTCACCAAATGTCGAATTAAAAAAAACAAAAACAAAAACACTAGCTTTACACCCCAAAGTGGGATTTAAAGCCCACTCTCCAGCAAACAAAACTAACATTTCCCACTATACTGTCTAATTGGTATGAAATGAAGAGTTATAACTGTATTTAAGAACTGTGCACAGCATAAAGGCCTGTTTTATACACTAACAAAAACTTGGTTTAGCAGGTTATTTGGACCTGTACCTGCCCACATTGACCAACAACCTGTATTCTTGATCCAGGCTAAACCTCATCTCTCTAAAAGGGATTTTGAAGAACGGCCATATGAAACACAATTATTACACATGCTGACCAAAATGTCCCTTATACAATCTGAGTGGGTCAGATTGGGGTCATGAACCCCTTGGGGTCTATCTGTGCGCATGCCTGTCTTTATGCCAGATTAGCACTGCTGTTTTGGAGTTTTTGTGCCCATCTTGGAAAAAGAGCGAAGTTTTTAGAGTTCAAAAACAAACAGCATCCAAAACCACACAGCAACACCGGTGCCCCACTACTAAAACATCTTCACTGCTCTGGAAAAGTGACTGAAAAGCAGAGATGGGAACTCGAGTCAGTGACTCTGGCTCAAGTCTGCAACTCAGACTCAGGCCACACTCGATTCGCATGTTGATCTGACTTGCAACTTTTGCGATTTTAGACTCAAATCTTAACTGACTTAACTCTTAACACACTTAACTGACTTGTGACGCGACTCGGCCGTGTACCTGACTGACTTATAATTTGACTCAGACTCTCATTTAACTGGCACATGACTTGACTACGAGTAGAGCCCTTTAACATTCCAGTCCAGCTCGTGTTTGTGCTCTCATAGTGGCAGAAATGTTAAAACTAGCTCTGGCTCTGGAGGTAGTTATAGGAGCAGTGATTACTGTAATGCTGTCCATCTTGCAGCTTGCAACGGCATCAGGTTTGATATGACTTGAAATTACAAGGAAGTATCAATATAATTTCTTCAGACCAAATACAAGTACATAGTTTTAGTAGTCTACTGATACTAAGTCTGATACCATACTGAGTGACCTACTTAGAATTAAGTAGTTATTAGTGTAAATGAGTACAGCTTAACAGTTAAATCATTCAATCTAGCAGATTTTAAATAAGGTGCATTAGCTGGCTATGCTACATTAGTTACCTCAGATCGAGTAGCGCTGCAGTGGAGAAGAGCGGGTTTTCTTCAGAAAAGTGCATCTGTACAGCTGTAAGTAAAGCAGATTTCCAAGATTTGTTCCCCACTCCTCATCTGTCTTATTCGACAACAGTCTCTGTAGCACAGTGACAGCAGGAATCACGCCCAAGGCTAACGCATCTGAGGAGCTCACTTTTTGTGTTGTTGGTCTTTTGTTTGGCTGGCTTTTATTGAAAGTCCTCTAAAGCCAGACATACACTGCGTGATTTTAGAAATTTTGTTCTTTGATGACTCACACTTTATGTTTAAGGAGTCTATTGTATACAGACAAAGCCTTTGATTTATGTATTAAATTATGTATGCATAAAGTATGTATAAAAAATGCTACCTGAAATGCAGCCTTTACAGACAGCTCTGTCTATGAACAGCTTCAAATGAAGCTGTTTTATTCAAAATAAGACACTGCATGCCTGAGTACTGAGCAAACATGCTGAGAAACTGAGCTATTGCAGCTCGGCTAACCACACTGTGCACTAAACATACATGATAGGACAATGCAGTACCTTTGCATCATATTTGACTGACAATTTAAATTTTTTTTTTTTTCAATTTTTTATGAGTAGGAATACAACTGTGAGTAAATGAACATGGTATTGGACCGATGCCTGACACCAATGTCAGTATCAATGCAAACCTTCTGTTTGAAGGCCAAAACAAAGCACTACACACAATAAATGCAGTGCTTAAAGCAAAGCTATCAAAAGTTAATTTAGGTTTAGTTGTCAGATAATCTAGCCTAAGCTTTTACAGATTCCTTTAAATCTTACCAAAACCTCAGATGGATTCATATAGCTAGCAGACTTGCAAACTACAGACTAACCATCTGTTTCAAGTTGCTTTGTCCCTTTATTTGAAACACCAAAGTTACTGCATGTAGTGCCTCAGTTCTGTCCATCAGATTGAAGGTCTGTCTGTATTGAAAGGCTCAATATTTAAAGCTGTGTCAAACCTGAAAGGTGAAGATAATAACTTTGGCTGAAACTCGCACATCAGCGATTCATGACCAGACTCGTATCCAAAGGCTCCAGACTTGACTCAGACTTGCACCTCAGAGACTCAAGACTTAAGTCAGACTCACACCTCAGAGACTCGAGACTCAACTCGGACTTGCTAAGATCAGAGTCACCGACCCAGAGACGATCCAGAGACTCAACTTGGACTCACACCCCAGATCTAACATAACAGAGAAATAATAAAAAAAAACTTATTGCCAACTCAGACTCTTAAACCCATACTTGGGACTTAATTTTGTGATCTGACCTCACACCACCAGCCACTTCTGACATTTGGGCTTCCATAAATCGTCGCATAAATAATGCTACAGCTTTTATATACTGCTGTAATATCAACATACTAAAGCATAGACCACACTGACACTGAACTGCCATGTGATCACTTCTTTTTAACACGCAAGAAACAAAAAGAAGAACTAGTAAAACCACTGAATGAAGGGATGTCAGTTCTTAGAAAATCACATGTTGCCAAAACTAGCTGACATGGTTTCAGTTTACATATTCAAAGCTATATATGGAAACCTGACTTTATTAGTTGGACTGAGCTTATTTAAAAAGAAGTCATGTGGTCTGCAGTCATTGTGGTTAAGTTAAAGGGCTGTTTTCCAAATATGGCGTTTGGCTTATGGGAATGTTTAATGGGTTATACCTGTTAAAAAGACCTTTTTACAATCATCATACTGATAAAATGATTTGTTTAAGGAGTGATGGTCATGAAATTATACACTGCTAGACTTTGCCATGGCCACCTGAGGATGAGTGCTGAGTGTGGTAGCAAATCCCATAATAAACACACAACACAGCATTGAGGTCAATGATGCAATACAACATTTATTATTGCAGCACTACAGTAGTATACAGAATAGTCAAAGAGAGAAGAAGAGTTTATAAGGAAAAAGTCAACTTATCCTCCTAACCCCTCAAAATTGTGGCCTCATGTACTGCAAAATGGTGCAGAGCAAAAGAGGAAATAGAAAGTGTTGTCATGTCTCAGATGACACGATAGCACTATGTGTGGTTTTCTATGTGTGTTGACAAAGCTATTAAACGGCGGAACATTTTTGCCGAAGCTGATTCTCTCCCAGCTCCTGTGAGCGGCACGGACATTAGAGTGGGTTAGACTCCAGTGAAGAGCTGCTGAGAGAGCTGTGTACTCAGTGTGGTATACAGGGCTAGTGTAGTGCTGGGTGTGGAGCTGTCAGTGTGCTGTGAACTCAGTTGTTTTACTAGTGAGGATGTTGCTGACTTTTTATCTTCTCTTCATCGGGCTACACGTCTGTGAAGGTGAGTAATTTTTTATTTTCTTATTTTTTAGCTTTTTATGGTCAGTTTTCTGGACTGAGATGAGCCTATTGATAGACTACACTTGCCTTTCAAAATATGCGTAGAGTAACAAATGAGATGTGTGAGAGAGTTGTATTGTTGGGGAAGCTGAAGGTCAGCCATAGCATAGAAATCCCAATTCAGGAGACAAGTAGGCATTTACACAGTCGAGCATAGTATAGAAAACACAGACTTCAGACAGATTAACTGCATTAGATAAATGCCAATAAGTAAACAACTAATAGAGGAGCATATATAAAGGAGATAATGAGTCCAGAAAATGAGCTGCTCATGAGGCCCAAGAGGGGCAGTTTGTGACAGAAACCCTCCCACTAAAGGACAGCTCAGTACAACAGAACAGGGGGGACCCACCATGTAAACCTGCTGGAGACTGGTCAAAAGGCTGCTGTGGTAGCTGGGGCAGATAGACAGAAATGGTTACATTACTGAACATGGGTCAGGGAGAGGGTTGGGGCGGACCCTGGGTCAGGGAGACCATCAGGGCAGAGCCCAAATGTGCTGGGTCAGCCACAGAGACAAGCTGAGTAGGAGACTGGGACACCAGCACAGGAATATGATGGGGCACTAGCACTAGAGAAGTATGTGACATAATCTGGAACAAGGCTTAGTATCTGTCCAAGAAAATTAAAGCATAAAGTTAAAAAAAAAATAAAGTTTCAAATGTGCATGTCACATGTATTAATTTATCTGGACAAAATTTGCTAGAATATTTTGAAACATTATTTTGAAGCATATTATTGTTTCCAAAAACTGTTATTTGTAAATAGTTATAGACAGATTTTTTCTGATTTATGTAGAGGTGGCATATTAGGATGATTGTTTTTTCAAAGAAAATATATTGGTCTCTTTTTTGACTTTGATTTTATTATGAATTTTCTTATTTGAATTAAAAAAAAATTTCATGCATTTTAAAACAGCAAGAACATTAGACAGTGGGAGCCTGTGATTACTGATGTGTGTTTCTGCAGGCTGCACTCTGGAAAGTGAAGGAAAACCATTAGATATCACAGCACGTACAGTAGAGTCAGTACTGTTGCCCTGCTACTGCACTGACCGCATCCCATCTGATACATTCACCTGGGAGAAACAGAACACAAAGAGCAACAAGTGGGAAGTGGTGTCCAGTGAGAGTGGTCAGTACAGAAACAGAGTTCAGCTGGTTAATGGTCACTCTCCAGGAAATCTCTCTCTACTCATATCAAACCTGACTGAAGAGGATGGAGGAGATTACAGGTGTGAAGTTAAAGGGAGTGGATACACAGACATCAGACTCACTGTTAAAGGTAAAACACTATTCTGAACTTTTATTTTAAGTGCAATGCACATCTCAGAACTACATCTAACTCTTGTGTAGCCTTAACATTTTGTACACTCCCCCTGTCCTAAGGGTCAAAAATGACCCGTCTTCACTATACCCCTTAAATATAGCCGATTAATTGAATTTTATATCCTAAATCTTTTTTGTATAATGGAACAACTTGTCAGTCATTACAAACTCTCTTTACTCAGTGGCATTGTTGCACAGAAAAGAGCTAAATTTCACTCATAATCTCATTTTTCCACTGTATGTGTGTGTGCGTGTGTGTGTGGGTTTGTAGTTTTGTAAAAAATATTTTATGACTGTTGGATCAAAAATGACCCCTGAGACAACCTTTGTACCCTGGTGATGTACAGTTTTAATAGAAATATGAACAAAGGCAGTGTTTCACTATTTCAAAGACATTAGAGTGTGGTCACTTCAGAGAAGTCCTACTGAGAGTGCTCTGTAGTGAGGGTGTGCATACAGTAGTATATAGAATTTCTCTTCTTTCTCATGAAATGTAAATTTATGTGTTAAAAAATATTGAATAAAGTGGTGGACAGAAATAAAGTACTCTCAAATTTGCCTGGTTTTCATTCCAATGCTTTCTGCATTTTGTGTCATTCACTATTGTTCTAAATTGAGCCTCAACTGGATCACCTACAACATCTGACACAGTGTGACGCTTTCAAACTAAAGCGAACTGATCATAGTGCACTTTAACTGACCCCTCAATACTGACTCAAAAGCCCCTGGAAAAAAGTTGGGTAATACTTTATTAGGATAGCCCATTTTAGATGCTTTGTAGATGCTTCATTTCCTTTCAAATTACATTCAACTAAACATCTACTAAACTGACCATGATTTTCTTTAACTCTAATCCTGGCTCTAATCCTGACCCTAACCTTAACCTCAACCCAGAACCTAAACCCAACCCTCACCCTGGTCCTAGCCCTAACCCTGGTCCAAATCCTAACCCCAACCCCACCACTGTTTAGAATCAGAGTTTTAAAAGATAGTTTGTTAACAATTTGAACATCTGTAGATAATATATAGGGGCCAATAGGGGACTATCCAAATAAAGTGAGAACAAAGGTCTTACCTTAATTTACATTTATATCTAAGATCATTTTTTCTTTTTTTGTGTAAAGTAACCATTTTGGAGATGGAAGCTTTTGTTCTGACACAAACATGCTATTTATCTGCCCAAATCCAGTTTTATATATAATATTTAGAGACTGTTCTGGTTGTTATTGTTGCTGTTGTTGTTACAATTGTTTGCTGTTTGTGTTTTCTAACATTACTTTGCCTCTCCTTACTTTACTGATGTGTGTTTCTGCAGGTTGCAATCTCGAAAAGATTGAAACAACCCAGACTGCCACAGCACATACAGAAGAGTCAGCACTGCTTTCCTGCTACTGCACTGACCTACTCACCAAACCTGAGAGATTCACCTGGAAGAAACTCAACACGAGCACAGACATATATGAAGAGATATCCAGTGAGAGTGGTCAGTACAGAAACAGAGTTCAGCTGGTTAATGGTCACTCTCCAGGAAATCTCTCTCTACTCATATCACACCTGACTGAAGAGGATGCAGGCTATTACCTGTGTGAACTCACAGGAAGTAAACGCACATACGTCAAACTCACTGTTGAAGGTAAAAAAGAGGTTATTTTAACACTACTATGGAACATTTATGGTTCTGTTCTACAGAGAGTTAAACACTGTTAATAGAGTTAAATTTTCAGTGTTAACATCACTAAACAGTGTTAAAAGACTTCACCACTCCTGTTGTTCCTACTCCAACAACAGATGTTCTACTGATTGTCAATCCAACTCTATTTGAGAGAATAGCACTAAAAACTGAGATTTTGAGATCAGGTTAAATTTGATAAAACAAACCTATGCAAAGTGAGATCAGCAAATAACAACAAATAATCACAATCTTGGCTGTCAACCATGATCAAGTAATGGCTTATATGTGTCCCACAAAGTAATGTTAATATATTAATTAATAGTGAAGAACGTTTAATACCTAATTAGTTCATAATTAGTCAGTTATAGATTAAACATCTACTAGACATCTTATACAATATTGTTATTACACAATGTTACCCAGTTCTCTATCTTTGATCACATTATATGGTGACAGTGCATTTAATCCTTAACATCACCTTCAATGAGTACATTTTAGAGGAAGTAAAGATAGCTTTAATGTTACTGTATATCTACAATGAGCTGTTTGTTAATGTTCTGTTTCTGCACTGAATATCAAACCTTCTCTCACTACAGGGGGCTCAACTAAAACCACAGTATCTACTGCAATCACAAATTCCTTGCAAACGCCTAATAGTAAGTAGAGCTTACTCCAGTTTTTATGTTTCAGTGGGAATGATTTTTATCGTCTCACAACTTTTTGCAAAATACCCATAAGTCAGTTTATTTACAGCTCTGCACAAGAGAAATATTGCTCATTAATTCATTGTACATTATTGCTGTATTCAAGCATCTTTCCCTCTCTCTCTCTCTCTCTCTCTCTCTCTCTCTCTCTCTATCTCACACACAATAAAAAAAATATAAATAATATATATATATATATATATATATATATATATATATATATTATTACTATTTTTTGTGATATATATATATATATATATATATTATTACTATTTTTTGTGATATATATATATATATATATATATATATATATATATATATATATATAATATATAAATATATATATATATATATGCCCCCTGTTTCTGTTTTCTTACACACAGGTACTGCGTCTCAAACTCCCAGTACGCATTTCTCCATTGTTATTCCTGTTCTTCTCTTGCTGGGACTTCTCCTGCTGGGAGGAGTCGTCTACTGGAGATACAGAGGTAAACACAGACACACAGAATAATACACAGATACACATACACATATACACAAAGACACACTCACACACACACACCGAACACATAAACATACACACATAGAGGGCATACACACACAAAACACATACCCGCATATACAACACCTACACACACATACACAGACACACTGAACATACCAAACACACGCGTGTACATAAACACACACATACACACTCACACACACATACAGAACACATTCACACAAGTACATAGAACACATACACACATAGAGGGCATACCTACACATACAAAGAACACACACTCAGACACACAAAGACAGACACATGGAACACATAGAAAGCACACACACTCTCTCTCTCACATACACACACACACACTCACAGAACACAGACACACATACACACTCTCAAACACACACGTACATACACACAGACACACACACTCAAAGCACATAAACACTATAACACACCCACACAGAACACTCTTTTGAGACACGTGTGTTAGTCTCTTTCTGTGTGGTTTTACTCCACAGGACAGAGACGAGGAGAGACGGAGAGTGGAGTACAAAAAGGGGTGGAGGGAGAGCAGGAGACACAGGTCTGTTCATACATTTCATTGTATCCATCACATCCCGTCATATCCCTTCACATGTTATCTCATCCCATCACATCTCATCACATCCCATTATATCCTATCATCTACCATATCAACTTGAATCACATTATGATGTATCACATCCAATAATATGCCTTAAATATCATCATAACCCAGCATGTCCCCATATCCCATTACATCTAGCCATGTCCCAGCATATCCCTTCACATACTATCTCATCCTGTCTTGTTTCATCACATCCCATTACATCATATCCCATCATATTCCTCCATATCACCTCAAATACTAGAATAATCTATCACATCGCATCATAATTTATCAAGTCTTATCACAACCTAGCACATCCCATCCCATCACATCCCATCCCATCCAACCATATCCCATCATATCCCCTCACATCCCATCAAATCCCATCATATCATACCTTAGAACCATTATGATTAAAAACTGATGGAAATTCCTAATGAGAATTGGGTTAATGCTAACAATTAAAGACCACTAGTTTCAGGTAGTTCCTTTAGATCTTGTTAGAAACTATCAAATGCTTCTAGAATCTGTTATAGGTCACCTGTTAAACTATTAGAATCTATTACATTATAATATATTTGTATTTCTGTCCCATCACATCTTATACACAGTCCCAAATGGGAACAGGATTAATGGTTAACCTTTGAAACCCCTAGTTTCCTGTAGAACATCATTAGATCCTATTAGAAAATCATCAAATGCTTTTAGAATTAGTCATATGTCACCTGTTAAACCATGAGGATCCATTACATTGCAATATCAACCCATCACAAAAAAAGTGTCGTTGGTGTGTGTGTGTGTGTAGTAACATTTGTGTTCTCTCTGCAGGATCAAGTAACATACTCTACTGTAGCTCACAGTAACAAAACCATCACACCCACTGCAATTCATACTGAAGATATGACTGAATATGCCTCCGTCAGAGTGAATTAATAACACCCACCTCCCACCTTCACCATAGGTATATATATATATATATATATATATATATATATATATATATATATATATATATATATATAGCTGTTGTCAGAACAAAACCTTGTATCTCCAAAGTGGTCACTTTATATATATATATATATATATATATATATATATATATATATATATATATATATATATATATATATAACTAACTATATTGTGCTTTTTTGTTTGAGTTTCAACTGAACTTAAAATAAAGAAAAATAAAGTTTTTTTTCATGTTCAGTATTTTAATTTGTGCACACATTGGCCTGATTTCCTGGACATGTGTTTTCTGGACATTAAGCCTATTCTTGAAATAATTTGTAGCTCTTCCTCAAATGCATACAAATGAGGAAGTGGAGCACATTTTGCTTGTTTCCAAGCACATGACTAAAAAATGTGCATTTAGGCTTGTTTCATGCATAACATGCAGACAAAATGTGTCTGATTTCCACTTGAAAATGCTGCAAAAGGTTTAGCACATTGGGCTCTGAGTGCACCCACTGGTCACATTATTAGACACACTTACCTTGATATGACACCCTGTATGTCTGTATGTCTGTATGTCATCTGTTGATTTGAAATTTGAAGCCACAGTCTAACCTCTCTGCAGTGGCCAGTTTCTGACCACAGGTCCACTGGTGGCTTGAGATTTTCAGTTAGCTGCAACTCTAAACCCAACAGTGATACTGATACATGTAAAAATACCAACAACACTTTATACCAGCACCTCACACAGGTCAGTGTCAGTGCTGTGCTGAGAATGGTCCACCACTCAGATAATATCTGCTCTGTGGTGTTTCTATTGATTGATGTGGTAGAGGGGGTTGATAGGTTGTACAAGAGGTGGGCTACCGTCAGTAGTTGTAAACCTGCAAAGTTCATCTACTGTAAATGGTAGCTATTTCTAATAAATTGGCCAATGAGTGTGGCTATGTGTAATGGTTTCAGATGTCATAGCTTAAACCCCACCCACCACACCACATACCCCACCTACCATACCACATCCTCTGCATACACAGTGACTTGGCCAGTATGGGTGTGTGTAGCGTGAAATGATGCACCACAAAAAAGGGGAATCTGCAAGTTCTGCAACCAATCAGATTACTCCACTGTACTTTGGATTCTCAGAAAGTGGCTGATGAAACATTTAAATAACAAGACAGTTTGTGGAAAATAGATTCTCTCCCAGCTCCTGTGAGCTGCACGGACATTAGAGTGGTTAGACTCCAGTGAAGAGCTGCTGAGAGAGCTGTGTACTCAGTGTGGTATACAGGGCTAGTGTAGTGCTGGGTGTGGAGCTGTCAGTGTGCTGTGAACTCAGTGTTGTTTTACTAGTGAGAATGTTGCTGACTTTTTATCTTCTCTTCATTGGGCTTCATGTCTCTGAAGGTGAGTGTGACTTTTTTTTTTATTTTCTGTTGTTACTCAACAGGTAAATGTAAAAAAAAAATCAAACAATTTAGCCTAACATATCCAAAAGTAGGGCTGTAGTCTCTGACTCAGATGTATTTTTAACATCTTGGACTTTTCTTGGTCTCAGCCATCGGTCTTGCCAAATTTATTTAAGTCCAACTACTTTCTTTAATGGCCACAGGTCCACACTGACTTGCACGCAGCAGCTCAGGGGTTAAACTGGGCCAGAGCGAACCGGATCTTTAGTGTCTTTGGTTCGTCTCAGAGCTGAGCTGAGGTGCTGTAATGTGATGGAAATGTAAATTGTTTTGTAATGAAATCTTTATTTTTTTTATTATAAAGCATTGCTCCTTATAAGTATGTAATACTGGAAGGGGATAAAGACTAATTAAGGCCTGGTCTTAAAGAGATTTTTATTGGGTTTTGTTATTGAGCTGGTCTCGCTTTTATTTGAACTCATTCTTGACTCTTTTAGACTCTAGATCAGTCTTGACTAGTTATAGTCTTGACTTGTCTTGGACTCAAGAAAGGTGGTCTTGACTACAGCCCCGTCGACTATAAAAGTATAAAAAAAAACAAAACCCAAAAGTATAAAAAAGTATAATCACAATATCAGCTAATGCATGTACATATCTTACCTGCCTGTAGGCTGCGTTCTGGTAGACAATGCAACCACAATGCCTGTCAGAGCACACACAGGAGGGTCAGTACTGCTGTCCTGCTACTGCACTGACCTACACACCACACCTAAGACAGCATTCACCTGGAGGAAATACAGCAGAAACAGAAACACATAGCAAGAGATATCCAGTGAGAGTGGTCAGTACAGAAACAGAGTTCAGCTGGTTAATGGTCACTCTCCAGGAAATCTCTCTCTACTCATATCACACCTGACTGAAGAGGATGGAGGAGTTTACCAGTGTAGTACTAGCAAAAATTTAAATCTTTTCTTAGTTCTTTAGTGAAGAAAATGGTTCTATATAGAACCATGAATACTCAAAGAACCCTTTGCATAATTAATGAGTTCTTTGCATCATGAACAGTTTCTTAGGATTGATGGAAAGTATGCATGAATGTGCTATAGATGGTTCTTTATAGAACTGTTTTGAAAAGAGTTCTATATAGCAACCAAAATTGTTCTTCTATTGTTACAAGCTTGACATTGTAACAATAGAAGAACCCTTCTGGGTGCTATACAGAACAATTTTCCAAAATGGTTCTATATAGCACCATCTAAAACACATTCCCCATCAGTCTGAAGAACCCTTTCATGAGGCAAAGAACTTATTCATTATGTAAAGGGTGAGTGTTCAGAACCATTTTCTTTACTAAAGAACCCTTGAGGAACCATATTTTTTGAGAGTGTTTGATCTGATTTGACTACAGCACAGATTTTCAATTATAGGCTCATAATACAGTTAATGGTATTCATGTTTCTATGCATTTGCATTGAGCTGATCACTGCTGTTCTGTTGTTTCTCTCCATTCATGGGTCCCAATTACAATTGCAACATCTACAACAGTGGTAAATGGACACACCAGTCAAACGACGTTGTGCAAAATATCCTCTAAAAGAAAATCTGAAACCACAAAATCTACTGACATTGACAAAATCAAATGACTTCATCTGCAGCTGCTTCTGAAAGGCCCAAGGGTACACACAGCACACTGAAACTAATATTTTATGGCTTTAATGTGTTTTAAGGTTTTATTTTCAGAGCATTTTTCACATATTTCACATTTGTACAATAATACTCACCAACTAAACAACAATTAATTGCAATGGCATTTTCTCTCTGTCTCTCATTCTCAGTTGGAGCAACAACAATACTCTGATTTTACACCAGCTGGATTGATTATAAACTGCACTCATGTCAACAAAAAAGAAACAAATAAACATTAATTAAAAACTTCACATAAAACTTGTAAAACAATATAGATAACACATCTTGTTTCAGTCCCTCCACAGTCTCTGCCCTTCGTCCCCTTTGCCTTGGTGACTGTGATCTTCCTCCACATTATAGTAGCTGTGGTTTATCACACCAAGAGAAACAAAGGTACCAACTACACAATCAAGCAGCTGTAAACATACTAATTTTCATCTTTGTGTGAATTAATATGTAATTTTTCACCATCTTTTTCAGATCCTGCCAGAGTTCACCACAGCACTGCTGATGGAGATGGAGTGGTCAGTCTGGAGAAGGGCAGTGCTGTAACACTGGCCATTTAGCAGCACGCTCTTGAGTGAAATTGTTGCTGTTTGTATAGAGATCAGTCACACATCAGAAAACCATCTCTTTCACTTCTACTTTTTATTCATCATAAATTATCATGCAAGTAAACTGCAAACTGCGAGTGACACTTTATTTTGAGTGGTCTCTCAGTTACATATAAACATATCAATGATTAGTATATTACCAAGATACTTTTAATTGTTTATTTAACTAAAAATTGTTCATAATCTGCTGAATTCAGTTGTTTTTCACTTTATTTGGAGAGTCCAAGTTATCTGTAGACGTTTAACATGTAACAGGTTTAATAGAGACCATCTCAACATCCTCAACAATCAGATGCTTCACTAATGCTACTTTACTGATATGTTGTTAATGTGTTACTGATTATCTGTTAAGGGTTTATTAATCATCTACAAAGGACCACTCCAAATAAAGTGTTAACTAAACTGTTTTTTAAGACAATTTTTACTTGCTGTTTTAGCTCTTTCATCTCAAAATATGTATGAGCATTTGTTAATATTCAGAAAAGATGATATTGTTGATTACAGTAATATGCTGCTGTCAGTATGCAGTAAAAACTACATACTGTATACTATGTATATCACTGTTCTCGGACGAAAACCCCATATCTCCATTTTTGATGTTTTTCAGTTTTTGACATAATTTGAAAATGCTTGTTACCCTTTACAGTGTGTGTACATTTCATGATCAATGGACTAAAAGAAATCACCCAAAATTACTTGTAGAAAATTTTGGTTCCATTGACTTACATTAAAATTAAAGTATGTTTTTTTTTCCTTCTCATGTAAAGTTACTATTTTGGAGATACGAGATTTTCTTCCGACAACAGCGATATGTAAAAATATAGTTTTGTACGGCTTTAAAAATATATATAGTGTAATATATATTTAATGTAAGCAATTATTATGGTATAAAAGCTGTAAATATTAATTACAGTCTCTACCTGACAACTCTGCTACCTGTAAGTTATAGTAAATATACAGAGTAACATTTTGCACTGTACTGACAGATGTTTACACTGTCAGACTCATGTTTTGGTCACAGTAGAAATCCAAACTCTAGACTTAAACCTCTGCTACAGCTACTGTTTTGAGTCTGAACATAGAAATAGATCAGACATCCTCTTAAAATCTCACCATTAGCACAAAGTGCTAAAGAAATAAAGTATTGTGACCATAGAATGGAGGGTAGACAGTGCCTGAAAAAAAAAGAAAGAAAAAAAAAGTGTTATTTCTTTAGTTTTAAAAGCGTTTTAAAGCAGTTTTAAAAAGAAATCTCTGTGGTCTGTAGTCTGAGCTCATCTTCATGGTTAACTTCTAACTACTTCAAAATGTCAAAGTCTTGTATTCAAATACAGACTTTGGTTAATCAGTGTTTGAAAATGGATTTTAAAATCATCAGACTTCCTACATGGTATACAATTTATTATGAATAGAGAGAAAATGTAGCTCCATGAAGACAATTCTGGGGCATTGCAATGGTTTTCTATGGATAAGCTCTTAGCAACCTAAAAACATATACACAACAGAGTAGTGAGGTCACTGGTGCTATACGTCTGTTTTTTTATTGCAACACTGACTTTCCAAATGAAGATTAGAGGAACTACCTGAGGCCTACAATGTCTCTCCTGGAGGACCTGCAGGACTGGAGACCTTAAAGAAGACACTAGTGACAAACAACAGCTTAAAGCAGCCCAGTATTAGAGAAATAAACAAGCAAAGATATGAAAGAAGAACAAGACAGCATTTTAGTGTGGTAGACTGAGAATTAGAAATATTCTGTATTGCCAAATCATTGTCAAATCACTGTTGTGAAATATCTACTACAGAAACAGGAAAAAGAAACAGTAGACTCTTAAAAATGATCACTTTCCCAGAGTTATTTAATAAAGAAAATGGAACCATAAGATCTTCTTAAGCCACTTATCCTTCTGGGTTGCGGGGGGAGCTGGAGCCTATCCCAGCAGTCACTGGGTGGAAGGAAGGATACCATATAAAACACATTCTCTATAAATTTGAAGAATGCTTTAATGGCGCAAACAACCCTTAATCATTCAAAGGGTTCTTTCAGTGCCCATGGTTCTATATAGAACCATTTTCTGTACAAAAGGACCCTTGAAGAATAATCTTTGTTTTGTTTTTTTTTTTGTTTTGTTTTTTTTGTGTAGCGTTATTCCCATTGACTTTCTGCACAAATTGCAAGTATTTTTTAATCAATTAATTAGTTAAATTAGTCAATGAATTAATTATCCTTTTATCCTTTGGAAACGTTACATAAGTGTTGATGTTTCTCTGGAGCTGTTTCCATTCAGAAAGGCTGTAGTCTTTTCTGGACGTCTTCCGGATTATACAAGACATGAATATATCTATCTATATGTGTAGGTATAGTGGGTATATAGGTATAGTTTTGCTAGATAGAAGTTACAGTAAGATCAGTAAGCGGTGTGGATTGTCCATGGAGACCATCATGATGATGATATAAAAGAAGATGGTGTGCCAGAAAAGAGGAAACAGCAAGTGCTGTCATGTCTCAGATGACACCATGGCACTATTTCTGCGCGTTTGATGAAGTAAGGGCATTTCTGCTGAAGTACATTGTCACACAGAGTGAGGTAAACTCCAGTGTAGAGCCGCTGAGAGAGCTGTGTGGTATACAGGGCTAGTGTAGTGCTGGGTGTGGAGCTGTCAGTGTGCTGTGAACTCAGTGTTGTTTTACTTCTGAGAATGTTGCTGACTTTTTATCTTCTCTTCATTGGGCTTCACGTCTCTGAAGGTAAGAGGTTTTACATTTATGCTATAAGCCTTGTAGGGTTAATTTGCCAGAGTGGGATTAAGCTCACTTCCTTTTAAAATGCTGTGTAGTCTAGGTCTAAGTTTATACTAGGAAACCCATTAATATGTGTAATTATTCACCCTTAATATGTGTGTCTGTAAAAACGTATCATTTCCAAACAATGATTTATAAATAGTTGATATTTGTAAATTGTTACAGACATACAGGTATGTTTGTGCCCTTTTTTATATGAAGATGGTTTAGTAGGTGATTGATAGCAAAGAAACCATATGACTTTATAAGATATATATCAAATTTTATGTATTTTAAAACACTAAGAATATGAGACAAAAGCAGTGAGTGATTAACCTAATCTTACCGATGTATGTTACTGCAGGCTGCACTGTGGAAAGCAGTGGTGAAACATTGTATATCACAGCACATAAAGGGGAGTCAGTAATGCTGCCCTGCCACTGCACTGACCTACACCCCACACCTCAGAGATTCACCTGGAAAAAATACAAGACAAACAAAAACAAAACCACATGGGAAGTGATATCCAGTGAGAGTGGTCAGTACAGAAACAGAGTTCAGCTGGTTAATGGTCACTCTCCAGGAAATCTCTCTCTACTCATATCACACCTGACTGAAGAGGATGGAGGAAGTTACCAGTGTAAAGTCAAAGAGAGTGGACACATCTTCATCAGACTCACTATTGAAGGTAAAACACTTCAACTGCAAATCTCAGAATGTAGAAAACCAACTCAATCCACTGACATTAGAGTGGGGAGGACCATATACAGTAGATTTGGTGTCTTTTCTTTTTAGAATTTATGCTCTTCATTTTCTCCTGATTGTGCTTTATTCCATAGAAAATGATAGAATGTAAATTTATGTGTAAGCCTGAAATTATCTAGGGATATTGTTTGCAATTATAGGGCTGTTTCTTGGTTATTTAACTCATAATTTACCCAAACCCAGTGGTGGACAGTAGCAACTTCTGTTAGATTTGATTAGATCTGGTTTTCACACCACTATTCTCTGCAGTTTGTGTTATTCCTCATTACTCTGAATTAGGCCACAACTGGATCATCTAAAGCCCATGTGTCAAACGATCAGATCAGGCCCATGACAATATCCAATCCAGCCAGCAAAAGTATTTTCATTTTCTATTAATATTAGCCTGTTTCACAATGCGCTGCACTACAGTCCCCAGCATGCACTGCAACATAAAGTGCACTCTGACTCTCCTACCCCTAATAATCTGTGGGACAGTGGTTACATATCAGTTCTACACAATTCTACACAAGTCCACACCAGTTACATCACCAAACGGACTTGCTGCATTTCAGCTGCAGTTCAACCAATATAAACACCTAACACTAGTTCAGCAGCTCAGAAATTGAGCTTGTCTTGATGAACTTGCAGCAAAGGATGCCAGGTGTCTTGTTCCAGCATATAGGTAGGTTTAAAAGACCGAGCACCTGGGGACATTTACATTTTGAACATTTCAAGTATTCATGTAATATTTCAAGGTTTTTGCTTATTTTGAATAAATAACGGCCAGTTCGGGTTATAGCTCAACATTTACTAAAAATGAAATAAAAACTTCTTTTTTTTCTCTGGCCCATATATTTGTTGAGATTTTTTAATATAGCCACTTTAGTGGTCGAGTTTGATGACCCTGATCTGACTGATCGTAGAGCAGTACACCTTTTAATTGACCCCTCCACTAAATACTGATTGCCTGATGGTACTATAACTTTGTACAACCCAACCAATGAGAGGGAAAAAATCCTGGTTGTACAGGATTTAACCCTATTGTTTTCTGAAATCTTAACAAAATAAGAGTAGTACTACAATTCTAGCACATTTTCAAAACATTATGACTCTTCCAAGTGGCGCAACCATCTTCATTGGCCCTATCACATCAGGAGATTGTGAGATCCATCCTCATTGGTGCTACAACTGGCTTAGTTCTCTTTAGGTGGGTACGACAGCAACATCTCCCCATCAATCAGCACAATGCTAGCACAAATGACTGTTAGCTGACATAACAAAACTGGTTGTTATTGTTCAGCTGTCCAATGACATTATATTAGCAGCAGTTCGAAAAGATGCAATGGCCAGCTTCACATGACTCAAAGCAAACTTGTATTTGCCTTTGCCCCTTTAGCACTGGTGGTATCATGCAACTGAGGGAGTCCTAACTAGTGGGTGGAACTGGATGTGACTAAATTGGGGGGGAAATTGCAAAGAATCCCAAAAATATATATAAAAATGATTATTATTATTATATTAAATTAACATGAATTAAGAAATACAGACATTTTTTTTTTTTTTATTTCAAAGAAATTCTCTGAAGTCCTAAAAGGCCCTAAAGTTTCCACTCTGTTAACAACTCAAATTAGTCAGAGTACTTTTGATATTCTGGTACATTTAAAAGCAATTACTTTTGTACTTCAATTCAAATGCAAATAGAAAATGTGGACTTCTACTTTTACTCAAGTGCAGTATATAAGTTTTGTCAATCACTGCCCAAATCCAGTATCATCAACATCATACATCAAACCTTTAATGATGTTTAAGTTGTTGTTGATATTTTTGTTACAATTACTTGCTTTCCATGTTTGCTCATAACATTGATTCTCCTCACCTGACTTTACTGATGTGTGTTTCTGCAGACTGCACTCTGGAGAAGAGTGAAGCACTACTGCGTATCACAGCATGTACAGGAGGGTCAGTACTGCTGCCCTGCTACTGTACTGACCTACACACCAGACCTGGGAGATTCACCTGGAGGAAATACAGCACAAACAGAGATACATATGAAGAGATATCCAGTGAGAGTGGTCAGTACAGAAACAGAGTTCAGCTGGTTAACGGTCACTCTCCAGGAAATCTCTCTCTACTCATATCACACCTGACTGAAGAGGATGGAGGAGATTACAGGTGTGACCTCACAGGAACTGAAGGCACAGACATCAGACTCACTGTTGAAGGTAAAACACTGTTTAGATCTGTGTTCCTACATGTCTAGTCCAGATTTAGTCTACATGTCTCTGCTCTCTAGAATTGATCACCTTTGACTACAGCACTGAGCTCTAAAGATCAGGATTTTGAATGATATGATTGCACCACAAGTGGTGTTAATGTTATGATGTATATACTATGTTTAAAGAGCTGTATCAATGCTGCAACACATAATTGTATTCAATAAGAACGGTCATGTCTTTTTGCAGAATCTCCACAGTCTCTGCCCTTCATCCCCTTTGCCTTGGTCACTGTGATCTTTCTCCACATTATAGTAGCTGTGGTCTATCACACCAAGAGAGGTACTAATTCTATAACTAAGCTGTTGTATATATAGTATTTTCTGTGTGTGTGAATGAATGAACATGTTTTTTTTTCTTTTTTTTGGGCAACGTCTTTGTCAGATCTTACCAGAGTTCACTACCGTAATGATGGTGGGGATGGAGTGGTCAGTCTGGAGTAGTGCAGTTCTGCATACAGTTCTTCTGGCTGGACACAATGTTTCGATGTGTTACAATGCTGGCTGAAATAAAGCAGTTGTTCTTCTTCTGCTTATTATTATTATTATTATTATTATTAATAGTAGCAGAAGTGGCAATAAATAAACAATATACAATATTAATAACACTGCAACAGTCTTAGGCATTTAAGAAAATGATATGTTAGCTGTGAAACAACATTTAAACAAGTAAACAACAATTGCTGTACAATTGTAAGCAACGGTTGTTTAAACAAGTAAACAACAATCAACAAACAACAAACTTTTTAATAAAAACAAGATGAAATGATTGTGATTTGATGTGAGTGAGTGTGTTATCTTAACCATTTTCAAAGCTCTCCTTGATGGAGATCTAATCAGTCCTCCATTAAATGAAATCAGATGATGCTGGTGGAAGTTACCAAATCCATGCGATGCTCGAGGTGAAGCTAGAAGTCAGAAACCAGCCCAGTGTTCTTTTAACTGTATTCTTCCAATCAGTATAATAATTCACTGAAAACAAGACGTTCTTGTTACATTTTACTTTATCGATTTTATTTGCATGTATTGATAATATTATATAGTGTTTTACCAGGAACAAAAATTATGGAATTGTGCCTTGATCACAATGTTGTTTCTGTATGTCCATACTGAGGAGTACTTCTGATGTATTTGTGAAGTATATCACTACTGTGGGAACAAAACCTTATATCTCCATTTTTGGCATTTTTCAGTTTTTGACATAATATGAAAATGCATGTAGTCCTTTATGTTGTATGTAAATTTCATTATGAAAGGACAAAAGAATCGGTCTGGTTCCACTGACTTACATTAAAAGTAATGTAGGTTTTTTCCTTTTCCTGTAAAATGATCATTTTGGAGATATGAGGTTTTGTTGCAACAGCAGCAATAAACTAAAACCCCAATTCCAAAAAAGTTGGGACGCTGTGTCAAATCGGAATAAATGTAAATAAAAACAGAATGCAATGATTTGAAAATCTCATAGACCCATATTTTATTCACAATACATCACAGAACACATGTCAGATGTTGAAAGTGAGATAATTTAACCATTTCATGAAAAACTTTAACTCATACAGAACTTGATGGCAGCAACGCATCTCAAAAAAGTTGGGACAGGGGCAACAAAATGCTGGAAAAGTACGTGGTACTAATAAAAAACAGCTTGAGGAGCAATTTGCAACTAACTCACATAACCGGGAAAAAAAGAGCATTTGAGATAGGCAGAGTCTCTTTTTAGAAGCAAAGATGGGCAGAGGTTTACCATTCTGTGAAAAACTGCATCTAAAAATTGTGGAACAATTTCGTAAAAATGTTCGTCAATGTAAAATTGGGAAGACTTTGGATATCCCACCATCTACAGTACATAACATCATCAAAACATTCAGAGAATCTGGAGAAATCCCTGTACACAAGGGACAAGGCCGATGGTCAATCTTGGATGCTCATGATCTTCGAGCCCTCAGGCGGCACTGCATCAAAAACAGGCATGATTCTGTACTGGAATTCACTGCATGGGCTCAGGAAGACTTCCAGAAATCATTGTCTATGAACACAGTTCACCATGCAATTCATAAATGCAAGTTAAAGCTGTATTATGCACAGAAGAAGCCAAATATCAACAGGATCCAGAAACACTGCCATCTTCTCTGGGCCAAAGCTCATTTAAAATGGACTGAGGCAAAATGGAAAACTGCTCTGTGGTCAGATAAATCAAAATTTGAAATTCTTTTTGGAAACCATGGATGCCGTGTCCTGCAGACTCAAAAGCCTGCATCTCTGACGGTATGGGGCTGCATTACTGCCTATGGCGTGGGCAGCTTACACATGGCACGATCGATGCTGAACAGCATCTAGAGGTTTTAGAACAACATAGGATGCTACACAATGGTAGACACGGCCCTGTCTCAACTTTTTTGAGAAGTATTGCTGCCATCAAGTTCTAAATGAGTTAATGATTTTCATGAAATGGTTAAATGTCTCACTTTCAACATCTGATATGTGTTCTATGTTCTGTTGTGAATAAAAAGGGGTCTATGAGATCCCCAAATCATTGCATTCTGTTTTTATTTACATTTATTTACATTTTAAATAGCATCCTAACTTTTTTGGAATTGGGGTTGTACCATTTGTCACAAATTTTTGACACCCCTGTATTTATTATTTTGTGCTACCTTCCTTCATAAACATAAGAGTAAAAAGTCTCGATGAATACAGAGCAAGAAATCTGAGAACCAATAAAGAATCTCTCCAGATCCTCCACAGTCTTAGGTTCTGTCTTTAGGACTCTCCTCTTCAGCTGTCCTCACAAGTTTTTAAAGGTGTTTAGGTCAGAGTATTGAGTTGGTAAAATAAAAAGCTTGATTTTGTAAATATTAGAACTTTTTTTTTGTGTGTGTGAATTTGTATGTATGTTTTGGGTCATTATCCTCCTTGAAGATATGACCACAACCCAGTTTTAACTTTTAAGCAGAGGCAGACAATTTTTTTACATTTTAAATCTCCTGGCACTTCATGGTGTTAATGAGACAGTCCATCCTAACAAGATTTCCAGGGTCTTCAGAGGAAAAAAAGCCCCAAAACATCACATTTTAATCCTTTCTAAACAGTTACGCACACACACACACACACACACACACACACACACACACACACACTTACTTCTCATGTCTGGCCATGATTTACAAAATGTTGCTATGAATCAGAGGACAAGGCATCTGACACAGAGGACAATGTTGAAATCAATTCACAGCATGAGGAATTGTCTTCTGATGAGGAAAAACTTGTGCAGCACCGTGCTGAAAGGGAGGCGTTCATGTCAAAAAATGCAAACAGCATGGTCTTCACCTCTTTCTAAAATCCGGGGCACAAGGGCACCTCAATATAAAATCAGATTGACCCCATGGCCCACAGGACTAGCACTGACAACTGTTAGAGTTTTCTTCACCAAAAAATGAATCAAACTTGAACAAAACTATTTTTTGGTTTCATTTGTGACATAAGAGTCAATTTTGACCCATAACATACAAAAATATTCATTATGTCACCAACACAAATATCTCTGATGTACATACATGCAAGAAAGAGATAAAATCAAATAGAATATAAGTTTCATCCAAAATGACAGTTTAAACCCAGAAAATGCTTTAACTGTGATTAATGTACTGTGTCAACACTTTGTTATGACTGCGAGCGACAGAGAGCACGTCACTGCGAGCGACAGAGAGCAGCACACCTTAGAACTTCAGACCAAGCAGCGTCCAAACCTTACTTGAAAATTAGTTGAAAATTCTGCAGTTAGCAGGTCGCAAACCCCCTCACGTCTCTCCTTCTTATTTTTGTCTCCTCCCTCTCTTTTTTCTTTCTATCTCTCTCACAGTTATTCCCTCAGCCCCTCCACCATGGCGTCCTCCCAGGAACGCGCCCTCCAGACCCTGAGCGCAGAGTTGGCCCGGCTGGATCGGCAGATCACCGCCCTACTGAAGAAGCAGGACGAGCTCCTTCGGCAGAAGTCGAAGCTCGAAGCCGCCCGGGAAGTTTCCCCCTCGGTGGTGGCGCCAGCGTCGTCTTTCCGCGCGCCGGGAGACGCCGTTCTCACGCCAGCCCCGCATGGTCCCTGGGAACGCCAGCGCCGCAGAGGGCCCTGCAGACCCACACCGCCGCCCCAGCCGATCTTCGCCTCCGGAAACCGTTTCGCCGCCCTCAGTACACCGCATACGCCCTCACCTACGTCCCGGGCCTCCTCGCCGCCGCCCGCCCCAGCGCCCCGGACCTCGTCACCCGCCCCAGCGCCCCGGGCCTCGCCGCCCGCCCCAGCGCCCCGGCGCTCTTCACAGGACTCCGTTTATGTTATTGGTAGTTCTATTGTCCGCCACGTTCAAGTAAAGGTTAGAAACACCCATGCCACTGTCTCCTGTTTTCCAGGTGCTCGTGTCTTAGATATAGCCAAGCGCCTCCCCTCGGCTCTCAGACGAAACGCCTTCGGGACCGTGGTGATCCATGTCGGGACCAACGACATCCTCGACCGTCGTAGCGAGGTCCTGAAGGAGCACTACCAGACGCTGCTGGACACCGCCAGGAAGAAGACGGACGCCAGGATCGTCATCTCCGGACCGCTACCCACCTACAGGAGGGGATCCGAGCGGTTCAGCAGGCTCTTCGCGCTGCAGTCCTGGCTCCGCGGATGGTGCGCCCTCAACGGCTTGACCTACGTGGACAACTGGGCCTCGTTTTGGGAACAGCCGGCGCTCTTCCGGAGGGACGGCCTCCACCCTAGTCAGGTAGGATCTGTTGTTCTCTCACGGAACATTGAGAGGGCCATCCGCTGACTACACAGCGAAGGCCACGTAAGTAGCGGCAAAGATAGAAACGCTACAGCTCATAATGCTAGTGTTAGCACTGAGAATAAAACGATTATTAGCACCAGTTGCGTCGGACCAGTTGCGTCACCTAGGTTCCACTGTATTGAGACTGTGTCTCTGCCCCGAATTAAATCTAAATCTAAACGCAGAATAACTCAATCAGCCCGTTTCGACAACCTGATCAATATTAAATCATATTCAGATGATAGCAGCAACACCTCAACTCTAAAATTTGGGTTACTCAATATAAGATCACTAAACTCAAAAGCAGTAATCATAAATGAATTTATAAGTGATCATAAATTTGACGTTTTTTGTCTTACTGAAACATGGGTTAGACAGGATGAATATTCAGCACTAAATGAAGCCACCCCTATAGGCTATAATTATGTACACAGCCCACGATTATCAGGCAAAGGAGGTGGATTATGTGTAATCTACCAGAATACTCTAGATATCAGTCAGAAACAATGTGACATCTTCACTTCTTTTGAGGTTCTCTCCATCAACGTTACTAATCCGGACACAAAAAAGAAGGCATTTTCATTATTTAACATTTATAGACCACCAGGACCCTACTCAGAATTTCTAAAAGAATTTAGTGATTTCGCTGCAAACCTAGCTGTGTGCAATGATAAAGTAATGATTGTAGGAGATTTTAATGTCCATTTTGAGAAGGCAGATGACCCACTAAAAAAGGCGTTTACTTCAATCCTAGACTCTGTTGGTATCACCCAAAATGTAACAGGGCCTACACACTACTGTAGTCACACTTTAGATCTAGTTCTGACACTCGGACTTAACATAGACAGGCTTAATATCTTACCCCAAACCTCAGTAATCTCCGACCATTACCTAATCTCTTATGAGCTACGTCTTAGCCATAATACATGTACGTCCCCTCGCTATTCTGCAAAGCGCGCAATAAAACCACTTACCGCCCTAAAATTCATAGAAAACCTCCCAGTACTAACAACCCTAGTCTCCACTCCATCAGACCCAATGGAGCTAGATGTATTAACCGACTATTTAGAAAATACCTTCCGATCTACTTTAGAAAATGTGGCGCCACTAAAAATCAAAAGGATAAGACAGAAAAAGCTCGCCCCATGGTACGATGATAAAACCCGTACCTTAAAACAAACAGTACGGAAACTAGAGCGGAAATGGCGATCAACCAAGCTGGAAGTGTTCCACTTGGCCTGGAAGGACAGCCTTATAGAGTATAGAAATGCTCTCACTAAAGCTCGCTCAGCATATCTGGCCTCGCTGATCGAGAACAATAAAAATAATCCTAGAGTACTGTTTAGTGTGATCTCTAGAATTACAAAAAATCAGGCAGGTACTGAACCACAAATTCCGGCGACCCTCACCAGTGAAGTTTTTATGGACTTTTTTAATAATAAAATCGAAAATATTAGACAACAAATTCAACCCACAGTATTACATCCAACTTGGCTGTCATCTGACATGGCTGATATAAAACATAACATAGCTGCAGAAGAAAGGCTTGAAAATTTCTACCCACTCACACAGCCAGAACTAGAAAAGATTATCTCCTCTGCAAATTGTACAACCTGCACACTTGATGCAATCCCCTCAAAATTACTCAAAGAAGTACTACCAGTTATCATTAATCCTCTTTTAACTATAGTAAACTCGTCCCTTAGCCTGGGCCATGTACCCAGAGCTTTTAAACTAGCAGTTATTAAGCCCCTGATCAAGAAACCAAACCTTGATGCTAGCATATTGTCTAATTACAGGCCTATATCTAACCTTCCATTTATATCTAAGATCTTAGAAAAAGCTGTAGCCCAGCAACTTAGTTCATATCTACATAAGAACCACATATTTGAGAAATTCCAATCTGGATTCAGGCCACATCACAGCACTGAGACAGCTCTAGTTAAGATAACAAATGATCTTCTTCTTGCCTCTGATCAAGGCTACGTATCCCTGTTAGTGCTACTTGACCTCAGCGCAGCTTTCGATACGATAGACCACAATATTCTCCTTGAAAGGTTAGAAAACATGGTTGGAATCACAGGGACCGCCCTATCGTGGTTCAAATCCTACTTAACGGAACGTTATCAGTTCGTACAGGTAAATGACTTATCTTCCAATTATTCACAAGTAAGATCTGGAATTCCGCAAGGCTCTATTTTAGGACCATTATTATTTACATTATACATGTTACCGTTAGGCACAGTTATAAGTAGCCATGGCATTAACTTTCACTGTTACGCAGACGATACGCAACTGTACATATCAGCCAAGCCTGATGACAAATACAGGTTAAAGAAAATAGAGGACTGTGTAAAAGATGTGAAGGGTTGGATGTCGCGTAACTTCCTCCTCCTAAACAGTAACAAAACAGAGGTTCTCCTTCTGGGTCCAAAAGTGGCAAGAAATAAATTATCAGATTTAACTTTTAATCTCGCTGACTTTCCAGTTATACCAGGTTCAGCAGCAAAAAATCTTGGTGTAATACTCGATCCAGATTTATCATTTGATCAACACATAGGCAGCATCACTAGGACAGCTTTTGTACATCTTCGCAATATCGCCAGAATAAGAAATGCCTTATCGCTGCACGATGCAGAAACATTAGTACATGCCTTTATTACCTCAAGGCTAGATTACTGTAACGCATTACTGTCAGGATGCACCAGCAGGAATTTAAGTAAACTTCAACTAGTTCAAAATGCTGCAGCCAGGGTTCTCACTAAAACTAGAAAATTTGATCATATCAGTCCAGTTCTATCATCACTCCATTGGCTGCCTGTTAAATTCCGTATTGATTACAAAATTCTTTTATTGACGTATAAAGCCCTACATGGGCTCCTGAGTACCTGCAAGACCTTATTTCCCTTTACGAGCCACCACGATTACTCAGATCACAGAGTGCTGGCTTTTTAATAGTTCCCAGAATTCAGAAGGTTTCATCTGGGGGAAGAGCCTTTTCTTATAAAGCCCCCAAACTCTGGAATGATCTTCCAGAAAATGTTCGGGACTCAGACTCAGTCGCAATATTCAAATCTAGGCTGAAAACTCATTTGTTTAGTTTAGCTTTTGGTAGCTAATGTTTCCCCTTAGATAAAGGCAGCAGATCCAGGGGTCCATGGATGCAGGGAATTATAGTAAACTGAGACGCTGGTGCTGTCGTCCCGCCGCTCACACGCGATCACTCAGGTTTGTGGACGGTGGAGCGGAGGAATGCCAGATTGTTTCAGGGTGCTCCCGTGTCTGTGTGCCCTTTTGGTTCTCTCCTTTTAGTTAAGCTGTTATAGTCAGATCTGCCGGAGTCATTAGCCACACTCTGGAAATGTTTTACATACTACTATACATACACCCATACAGAACTAAACTAACTCCATTTCCCTACCTTTCTTCCGAGAAAACGACTGCTCACCTGTCCGGCCGGACACTGCTGGATGATTGTCTGTAGAGCTCTCCGGCTACCCGCTTCAGACCAGTTACCCACAACCCAGTCACCGCCACCTGCCTTGGACTGGCTGCCCACTCTACACTGAAGTCTCCTAACTATTACTACTATTACTATTAATATTAGTAGAATAATTATTTTGTACGTAGTTTGACCAGAGGAGGATGGGTCCCCCCATGTGAGCCTTGGTTCCTCCCAAGGTTTCTTCCTCAACTGAGGGAGTTTTTCCTTGCCACTGTCGCCCCTGGCTTGCTCACCTGGAGGATTTACATTTCATGTTGAAACTTTGTTCTAAACGGATTTCTGTGAAGCTGCTTTGTGACAACATCAGTTGTAAAAAGCGCTATACAAATAAATTTGATTTGATTTGATTTGATTTGATATGAAGCCCTAAAATCAGAGAACTAATATCAAATAAAAGAGTAGATTTGGGTCTTTTTTCGAGCTTTCCAGACTTTTTTTCACATCTGTATTTGAATCTCTTTAGATGAGGCATCATGAGCTGCTTTTTGAGACCTTCTAGTCTGCTTCACATTGCCAGACAGGCTCTGTTGAAGTGATATTTATATTCAACTGGTCTCGCAGTAATCATGTTTGGGTCTGGCTGGTGAAACTGAATTTGGTTAACTGGTTAATTTAGTAACTATTACTTTTTCAAGTTATAGCTACTAAAGCAGTTTTCACACAGGGCAAGGTAGAGTTGAACAGCATTTGTCCTTCAATAAATTAAATCAAACAGCATTTTGTGTGTGCTTGAGTTATTTGAGTTATGAGTTATATTAAAAGTAATTTGAAGAGCTGAAACACTCAAGTGTAACAAGTGTGCAAAAACAGAAGAAAATGGGAAAGGGGCAAATACTTTTTCACAGCACTATATGTGCCCAAGAATGTCTAGGCAGACCTGGCTGCTGGCTCCACTGCCACCTCCCTGGTCTGCTCCAATGCCACCTCTTTAGGCTCCTTAGTAATCTCTCCTGAGGCTTCCGCTCAGTTTGCTGCCTCAGCAGCTTCTGTGGTCTTGCCCATCACTGGCAAGCCAGCTACTCCACAGCTACCACCTTGTCATCATGTTTACTGTCACCCAAGGTCTTTATTTATGTATTTATTCATTTAACTACAGTATTGTGCAAAAGTCACAGACCATTCTTCATTCATTTAATTTCCAGTCAAAACAACAAAGTTTAGAATTTATTCATTCTTATTTCGATGAAAAAGGCAATTAAAACATATATTTATTGGAACATTACCCAGAAGCCCCAACAACTGAAAAGAGTATTACACTTTTCAGTGTTTACCTTTTGTCAAGCATGTACAACCTAAATAAAAAGGTCCACAGAGCTATTATAGCTGATAAATGTGATAGCTGATCAGAGCTTTAGTGCTGCCTGATGCAAAATACAAAGTAAGATCAGTAACATGCAGAAGCTGAGCTTTAACAGTATAGATGAATGTGGGCTCACTATTTGGCAAGTAACAGATCTTTGTTGCCCTTTTTATTGATGTGTTATAACTGCTTGTCAATGAAACATAAGGTGTGCATGACTTAAGTAATAACCATTGAAGCATTCTTTAACCATTCATAAATGCTTTGTAAGGGAATTATTATTAGATAATGAATATTCAGTTCATTTCAGAATTTATAACTCTGAAAACAAAGACCAGGAGAAACTTTGCCATTTGTAATAAATGGATTATTTATGTGTTATTGCTTTTGCTATTCATGCAACATATTGCTCTCATTCATCTATCCTATTTATTTTGCTTTGCATTGTTTAAAAAAAAAATGAGCTACATTTTGCAAAAACAAAAAAAAAAAAAATCTTTGTCAGCTGAACCGAGAAAATTTTTACAGTATATAGTTTATAGTATATAGTTTTTAGGTTCTCTAAAAAGTGTTATACAAAAAAAACAACGTTCTTCTCATTAATGTTCATACTAATGCTCACCCCCTGCACTTAAAGGAGAGAGAGAGAGAGAGAGAGAGAGAGAGAGAGAGAGAGAGAGAGAGAGAGAGAGAACCTGAATGGAAACTGACAAACGACTTGCTACTCTGCTCACTAGTTTATGGGGTAGGATAGCGAGGTAACGGTAGCTAATAACTAATTTATTTCTCTTACACATGTTTCTCATCTTCATTACAGTTTCTGTGGTGGAAAATACAACAGAGGGAACAGCATTTTTTTAGCAGTTCACATTTTTTCACTAGTCTTGAGTAGTCTTCGTTGCTGAATTTGTTCGACTTCGGTAACTGTGTGTAGCTTCAAAGCAATTTGCCACAAGTTCAGGATTTCTGGTACTTGTAACGGCAACTGAAAAAAGGAACCATACTGTATTTTCTCGAATTGTGTTTGCATCCTGGTACAGCACAGTTCACCACCACTCTGAACAATTAACCAGCAAGGTACAACTGTGATCTGTCGCAGCTCCTCTGATGAAAACCCACATAAGCTATGAGTTTTGCTGACACCATGTGATGCAACGCCACCAACCCAAACAACACAAAAGGCATGCAGGGCAGAGAGGTACATGCAGGGTGTTGTGATAAAAAAACATAGTACCCAAAAAAACATCTTATTTCGAATTACACGCACTATTTAAAAATAGGGATATGTGTAGTGTAAACATACAGACGTCTGGTTCCTAATATTACAATGGCGAACAATTCTGACTCAGTGAATTTCCCTAGAAGGGCGCATTGCACACCAAACCACTCTGAATAATTTTTTCATCTAAACCATTGAATGATTAAGTCATTTTCCCAAATCAGCAGAGTTCCTCTTTAATAGCCAAATGCTGCTTAAGTGATAGATTTGCCCCAGGAATGCATATGTGTTGTATAATGACCACAGATGTCATTAACACTACTAGGAATAACAGCAACATTCTCTTTAGACCAGCTGTATTATTACTGTTGACACTGCTTGTCTCTTTGTTCTAAAGAAACTTCTTGAACTTCATTCACAAACTCAAGAGTGTTGATAGCTGATCTGTGAGACATTATGGATGTGATTCTTCTTGTTTCAGTCCCACCACAGTCTCTGCCCTTTGTCCCTGTTGCCTTGGTGACTGTGATCTTCCTCCACATTATAGTAGCCGTGGTTTATCACACCAAGAGAAACAAAGGAACAGACTACACAATCAAGCTGTTGTATAACCCGCAAATAAAACCAATTAAGAATTCGAAACTAGTAAGCTAAACGTGTACAAAATCATCACTTACAGAATGTATAGATTAGAGTATACAGCGTACACCTTAAGCCCTAAACTTAAAGTTGTGAAAACTTTCTAATACTGTTTTTTAAAAACATAATTTAGATTTTTTTTTTTTTTTAAGTGAAGTTGGGGTGGAGCCTTATTTTAGCCACACCTCTACATTTTAGAGCAGGAAATGAGACTGCATCTCTCATGGCCACATGGTGAGTGGTTAGAGCCCATTGTTTTGACATAAAGTTAAGAGTTTAAATTTGCTTCATCTGTCTTTTTCTTACATTTCTCTGTCCACTCATCTTTAGCAGACACTCACTCTCTGCCTTTAAACCGCACCCCCACCCCTTGTCCACTGCAGATGGAGTAACATCAGTGTGGGTGTCTGTACCGTAAAATGATACATCACAAAACAGGAACTGGTGTTTTCAGAAAATGACGAGTCCGCCATGCCATTGTGTGTGGTTTTATGAGTGTCACAAAGCTGATGTTAAAAACTTGATGAGCTCCACTCGAGCAGACAGTCTATGCTGCATGGACATTAGAGTGGGTTAGACTCCAGTGAAGAGCTGCTGAGAGAGCTGTGTACTCAGTGTGGTATACAGGGCTAGTGTAGTGCTGGGTGTGGAGCTGTCAGTGTGCTGTGAACTCAGTGTTGTTTTACTAGTGAGGATGTTGCTGACTTTTTATCTTCTCTTCACTGGGCTTCATGTCTCTGAAGGTGAGTGTCAGATCTTCTCTTGATATTCTTATTTATATTGTTCATGTTGAGTTTAATTCAATTAAACTTTTATTGTCATTAAACATGTACACATAAGTATAGTGAAACATGTTTGGACTACTTCTCTGGTGCATGGACATTAAGTCAAGGTCATGAGTGCACAGTTAGATATTATGCATACACAAAATAAGTAGAAAAAAAACAATAAATAGACAATAAATGCAGAATAAACTAGAGACAGAGCATATTGGTGCATAGACAGTGTGTATATACATATGTGCAAAATGTGCAAAATATATGCAATATGTGATTTCAGAAGTTAGAATAAGATTTAAGTGCAATTTGCATATCGTTCAAGTAGTGTTGTATTCATTATCTGGTGGGTGCTGTGGGTGTGACCAGTTTAACATCTTGAAGGTAGAAGCTGTTCTTGAACCTGGTGGTTCTACCTTGACTGTTCTGATGTCTCCTCCCAGATAACAGTGGGTGGAACAGGATGTAGTTGGGGTGTGTAGGGTCTGAGGTGACACTGCTGCTTTTCCTCAGACATCTTTTATTGTAAGTGTCCTCTATGGGTGTGAATGCTCTCCACTGTGGGCCTGTAAAAGTTGCAGAGAAGCTGATGTTGTAGGTTGGCTATCCTCAGCCTCCTGAGGAAATGAAGGCATTGTTAAGCATTTAATTTGATGAGCTGTCAGAGCATTAGGTGAGGGTAAACGCTGATGTCTGCAAAACTTTGGTATGGAAGGTCCCCAGTTTGACATGCCTGGTATAGAGCATGGGTGATAAGACACAGACTTGTGGACAGCCTGTGCTGAGAGTGAGGGATGCGAGAGATGTGGCCATTTAGACGGGATAATTGTGTTTAATTCTGAAGTCAAATCAAAGAACAGCATTCTTACATAAGTGTTATTGCCCTCTGGATGGTTCAATGTAGTGTGCATTGCCAGGGATATGACATCTTCAGCTGAACTGTTTGCATGGTAGGTGAACTGATGAGGATCCAGAGTTCTGGCGAGGCTGTTCTTAACATAAGTCAAGACTAGTCTTTCAAAGCACTTCATTACAATGGGTGTGAGTGTAATTGGGTTCTAGTCATTGAGGCATATGACTTTGGTTTTCTTTAGTGTATGTAAGAAAGTGAAAGTGGCAGCCAGCTGATTGGCACAAACTTTCATGAACCATCATGTAAGGGACAAGGCTGAAAACCAGTATTTGCTGGCCATGATCTTTGGGCCCTCAGGCGGCACTGCATTAAAATCAGACATGATTCTGTAGAGTAAATCACTGCATGGGATCAGGAACACTTCTGAAAAACTGCATCCACAAATGCAAGTTAAAACTCTAAAATGCAAAGAAGGAATCAGATAAAAACAGGAACCAGAAATGTTGCCATCTTCTCTCTGCCTGAGCTCATTTAAAATGGACTGAGGTGAAGTGGAGAAGTGTCCTGTGGTCTGACAAACCAACATTTGAAATTCTTTTTGGAAATCATGGACACTGTGTCCTCCGGTCTAAAGACCACTCAGCTTGTTATCAGTGCACAGTTCAAAGGCCAGTATTCATAATGGTATAGGGGTGCATTAGAGCATATGGCATGGGTGACGTGCACATCTGTGAAGGCACCATTAATGCTGAATAATATATATATACATGTTTTGGCAACATATCCTGCCATCCAGATGACGTCTTTTTCAGGGAAGGCTTTGATTATTTCAGCAAGACAATGACAAACCACATTCTGCATGTATTACAGCAGCATGGCTCCGTAATAAAGTGTCTGTGTGTTAAACTAACCCGCCTGCAGTCCAGACCTGTCATCATTAAAAACATTTAGTGCATTATTAAATGAAAAATATGACAAAAGAGTGAACTGTTGAGCAGCAGAAATCCTGTATCAAACAAGAATGGGAAAACATTTCAGATCCCAACTTTTTTGGAACATGTTGTTGGCATCAAATTCAAAATGGGAATATAATTTTCAAAAAACAATAAAATTTCTCAGTTTCAACATTTCACATGTTGTCTTTGTAGTATTTTCTTTTAAAATATGCTTCACATGATTTGCACATCATTGCATTCTATTTTTATTTACTTTCTGCACAGCATCGCAACCTTTTGGAAATGGGGTTGTATTACTTTTAATTCATATATGCCAAAAAGTCACTGATATAAGACAAAGAGAATGTGATTAGCTCTATCTTACTAATATGCGTTCTGCAGGCTGTACTCTGGAAAACAGTGGAACAACAGTGAGTATCACAGTACATGCAGGAGGGTCAGTTCTGCTGCCCTGCAACTGCACTGACCTACACACCAAACCTGAGGCATTCACTTGGAGGAAATACAACAGAAACACATGGGAAGAGATATCCAGTGAGAGTGGTCAGTACAGAAACAGAGTTCAGCTGTTTACTGGTCACACCCCAGGAAATCTCTCTCTACTCATATCACACCTGACTGAAGAGGATGGAAGACAATACCAGTGTGATGTTAAAGGGAGTGGACACGTCTTTATCAAACTTTTTGTTACAGGTAAAGGCCATAACACCCTGGGGGACACCACAGGTCACTGGCACTCTCTCAGAAATATGTTTTTCAATTTCCACAAGGAGCTTCTTCCTTGCAGGTATGAACTGAACCACTTAGGGACAGTTCCTGAGAGCCCAACCCAGTTTTCAAGTCTATCTATGAGAATTCTGTCGTCAATGGTAACAAAGGCTGCACTAAGACTAAGCAGTACTATTTTATAGAGTCTGTATTTAAGCAATTGTTATAAATAACTTTAATTAGAGCCATTTCAGTACTATGATAAGGTCTAAAACCTGCAATGTGTCTAGAGAGCTATTTGAGGACAGAAAGCCAGTAAAGGTGGATTTGAAATCAGTCTGTAATTATTAATAGAGAATACAATAATATCACATTCTCATCATTCAAATAAAACAGTTTGGTGTCCAAGACTTCATCAGTTATACGTGTTTAATTAATTTATTGTCGTCTAAATAAATCACACAAATTGTGTTTAGTGTGTAACAGCCTTAAAAATCAAATCCCCTAAAAATTTCATAAAAAATGTAGAGAAACATTTTAAAAAAGCTGTATGAGGTTTTGTTATCTCCACATAAAAAGGATTTTATGCATATACAAAAAAAAATGACTGATAGATTTTTTTAAATGAAAAAAAGAGCACTAATACTTTGATTTTTTATTTTAGTTTTTATCATTATTATTGTTATTACTTTTTTTTACATTTTTTTTTTTTATTCATTTATGGGTTTCATTGACTTGTTTACCTTTATCCTATTCAATATGTATTTCTGCAGGATGCATTCTGGTAAACAGTAAATCAACATCAAATATCACAGCTCATACAGGAGGGTCAGTACTGCTGCCCTGCTACTGCACTGACCTACACACCAAACTGGAGAGATTCACCTGGAAGAAATACAACATAATCCGAAACACATGGGAAGAGGTATCCAGTGAGAGTGGTCAGTACAGAAACAGAGTTCAGCTGGTTAATGGTCACTCTCCAGGAAATCTCTCTCTACTCATATCACACCTGACTGAAGAGGATGGAGGAGATTACATATGTGGCCATACAGAAAATGAGCACATATTCATCAGACTCACTGTTGAAGGTAAAAGACTGTTCTGGTCTCTGTATTCATTCATGTTTGACCTGAACTAACTCTGCACATGTTTGTTAGGTATGGATTACACATTTCTATTCTCTTTAGCTTTCACATTCCGTGGTAACACTGCCTTCAACATTCCTCTACATCTTCTACACCTTCTACATTAAAACATAAAACTAATTAATGTTTCTAGTAAAAGGTATTAATATTACTGTGTATTTATAGTGAACCTGTTGTTGTTTTCCTGTTCCTGCATTGACTATCAAACCTTCTCTCTCTACAGAGAGTCCACCTAAAACTACAACATCTACTGCAGTGGTCAGCAGCAAAACCAGTTTAACTACTTCAACTGCAAGCTCCTTTTCAACACTTAATGCTAAGCACAGCACTCTGACTACTGTTGAAAGTAAGATCTCCCCTCACTCAACACCCAGTATGCATCTCTTCATCTTTATTCCTGTTGTAGTTCTCCTGCTGGGACTTGGAGGAGTCATCTACTGGAGATACAGAGGTACATACATACACACACACACACACACACACACACACACACACACACACACACACACACACACACACACACAGTCTTTTGTGATATGTGCAGTGCCTGGATCTCACTGTCTGGTTTCATTCTACAGGGCAGAGACAAGCACAGATGGAGAGCAGAGAACAAAGAGGGATGAAGAGAGAACAGGAGAGACAGGTGAGTTCACACGTTCCATCACATCCAATCACCCCCCATCACTTGCATCATGTCTCATTACATCCCATCAATGTCTCATAACATTACATCTCATCACATCCCACCATGTTCAGTCACACTTTATCACATCCCAGTCATAACCTATAACACATCATAGCCCATCACATTCCATCTGATCATATTCATTCACACCCATCACATCCTATTATTTCCCATCACAAGCCATCAAATCAAATTCCATATATCACATTCCATTATATGCCACCGTGTACCAACACTACTCATCATATCCCATCACATCAAATCATGTCTCATCACTTCCAATAACATGCCATCATATCAATCATATCCCACCATATAAAATAAACTCTGAAGTGATTTGAAGTGGCAGAGTGTTATTTGTTTGTTTATGTATATTAACATGTGTGTTCTCTCTGCAGGATCAGGTGACGTACTCTACTGTAGTCCACAGTAACAGAACCAGCTCACCCACAGTGATCGACACTGGAGATATGACTGAATATGCCACCATCAGAGCCAACTAATGATGCTTGTCTTTACTTTTATACTTTCTATAAACTAGTTACTGTTAGGTATAAGCATGTATTTGGGTATTGGGGTTTTTTATGTCTCTGTCTCTCTTCTGGTCTATTTCTTCACTTTAGTGTGCCTGTGAAGGCAATCAGTCATATAAAGATGACCTCTAACCATCGGAGGCCCAGCTGGTGTAACTCTGGGGAAGTGCATTAGTTTTGGTATTTTACCTGTACAATTTTACCTTAGTTTTCCAAGAGATTGATTATTTCTACCACCTGGGGTTGCAAACAGGTACGATGGATGTGCCTATACATTCGCACCACATAGAAGTCCACTCTGTCTAGTTCCCTAGGTCAGAGGGTGGGCACTGCCACATGTATTTCTGATTACTGGCCAGGGGAGTATAGAGTAGTTAGCTTTTGTTTTGTTTTGTTCTTTTCTTTGGTGCTGTCTACAGTTTGACTCTTCCAGTGTGGTACTAGATATCATAGCATATTGTGGATGGTTTTAATAAAATGGCTACAAATGCTCTGTTAGTCTGTTCCTCCAGCTTTTAATCCCATCATCACCAGTTCAGTCTTTTAATGCCACATGTTGCTGATCCCACAGCACTTTAGACAAAACGTGGGTATGTAACAAGTGAAAAGGTTAAATTAAAACAATTATACAACAGTTAGTTCTGGCCACGCAAGCTGATTGGTTGAGAAGCGTTCTAACTGTGCTGTTATTTTGCCATAACATCACGTTTTTTCACAACACTGTATCACTTTGCTGAGATGCCGTTGCTAAGCAACAACTTTGACAGCTGTAGGAACCAAGGACACTCAAACCATTTGAACGTTTTACTTCTTACTTTGCACACAAACAGAAAATGGATACTTTTAAGACCATATTTAACACTAAATTTCAAAACTGTCATCACCACTGAGCAGCTTTTCAGTCGGCAGCTGTGACAGAAGAACAGCTAAACAACCTGGAATTAGCCAGAAATGAACCGAATACCAATACAATTTACAGACTGGCTGGAACAAAACAACATTAATATTGATCTGGCAAAAAATGACAAAACTGAGCTAAACTTGATATTGCGTCGGTTTTATGGCTCAGTCACTTCAGTCGCACTTCAGAAGGCGAGGCTTACCGCAGACTGTGCAGCGAGTGAGGAGAGTTCGTTAATCTGACGTAGCAACAAACTGCTTGTTAAAGAACTAGAATTTGGCGGAAAGAACTGATAAGATTAAAACATATTAAATGCCATGTTCACGGCCCAATTCACTTATTTATTACTAACCCGAACCCCAACTCCACCCCACATTCACTGCAGAAGCAGTGACTTAGTCAGTAAAGCAAAAACAAACAATCAAACAAACAAACAAACAAAAATGGCATATTACTGCATATACAGGAGGGTCAGTTCTGCTGCCCTGCCACTGCACTGACCTACACACCAAACCTGAGACATTCAGCTGGCAGAAACACAACAAAAATATAAACAGAAACAGATGGAAAGTAATAGTCAGTGAAAGAGGTCAGTACAGAAACAGAGCCCAGCTGGTTAATGGTCACTCTCCAGGAAATCAATCTCTACTTATATCAAACCTGACTGAAGAGGATAGACGAGATTACAGGTGTGCAGTTAAAGAGAGTGGATATACAGACATGAAGCTCAGCATTAAAAGTAAAACATTTCAACTGAAAATCTCAGAAAACTGATAGGATGACAGTCGTGAAATTTCCTCGCAACTAAATATTCCACAGTCAACTGTCAGTGGTGTTATAACAAAGCAGAAGCGATTGGGAACGACAGCAACTCAGCCACGAAGTGGTCGGCCACGTAAAATGACAGAGCGGGGTCAGCAGATGCTGAGGCCCATAGTGCGCAGAGGTCGCCAACTTTCTGCAGAGTCAATCGCTACAGACCTCCAAACTTCATGTGGCCTTCAGATTAGCTCAAGAACAGCGTAGAGAGCTTCATGGAATGGGTTTCCATGGGAAGCCGAGCAGCTGCATCCAAGCCTTACATCACCGAGCACAATGCAAAGCGTCGGATGCAGTGGTGTAAAGCGCCACCGCTGGACTCTAGAGCAGTGGAGACGTGTTCTCTGCAGTGACGAATCACGCTTCTCCATCTGGAAATCCGATGGACAAGTCTGGGTTTGGTGGTTGCCAGGAGAACGGTACTTGTCCGACTGCATTGTGCCAAGTGTAAAGTTTGGTGGAAGAGGGATTATGGTGTGGGGTTGTTTTTCAGGAGCTAAAATAGCCAAAGTATAGTTAATTACAGATTACATTCCTTTAAAAGTGATTAAACTTGAGGTAGATTAGCTATTCCTCCAGCCAGCTAGCATACTTACAATCTACAGACTAACTAACCATTTGCCCCTTTATATTAAGCAGCATAATTACTGCAGTTCTGTCAATCAGCCTGAAGGTTTTCTGTGATGAAACACTTCTTTTCTAAAGCTGTGTTGAATCTGTTAGGGTGATGCTAATTAAGGAACTGAAATTCTCTGTACTAAAGAGTTAGACTCACACTAAAAAGACTTGAGACTCAGACTCGCACATCAAAGATTTGTCTCAAACTCACAGTCCAGAGACTCAATTCAAACTTGCACCTCAGAGACTTGGATCAAATTTATACCTCAGAGACTCAAGACTCGTCTCAGACTTGTACCAAAGTGCCATGAGACATGAATTGGACTCAGACCCCTAGACATCTGAGGCTTGACTCAGAATCACACCCTAAACTCCCGAGACTCAACTTGGACTTGCACCCCAGATCTCTGAGACTCGTCTTGGACTCACATCTCAGACACTTGAACTGGCAGACCAGAGCTGTTTGTGTTTGTTTTCTGACCTCACAGGACAGACTGTGTCTCACACCTCCATCCACACTTGACACTTAAATTTCCCTAAATTGTTTCATAAACCATGTTATAGCTATTTTCATTGACACTGGATTACCATGTGACCACATTTCATAAACACACAAGGGACAGAAAGAAGAACTAGTGAAACCACCAAATGGACAGATGACAGTTCTTGGAAAAACATGAAATCACACATTACCAGAACTGACTGACATGGTTTTAATTTACACACTGAAAGCTATAAATGGACTATGCTTATTTTAGAAAGAAGTCATGTGTTCTGTAGTCAGAGCTCGTCATTGTGGTGAAGCTAAAGGGCTGCTTTCCATACTTAGTTTAGCTTATGATAATGTTTAAATAGTTATGTCTGAT